>NW_026526821.1:70115758-70585758 GCF_024362965.1 Panthera pardus | reverse complement strand
TACACATACCCTCATGACCCTATATCCAGTAAACACAGGTTACTGCCGTTTCTTGTTTTGCTCATCTTTTCAATTTGCTGGAGATGTAGACTAAAAGAACAGAACTGGTAATAAGTTATTGTTTTCTGCAATAAACCTAGGGTAGATTTGGGTCAGAAAAGTGTTTCATGCCATCATTTGGATGCAAGTTATTTGTCTTTCAATACATTTTGTTCATTGTTGAGAAAGTCTTGTAAATAGAATATCTCTGTCAAATTCCAGATAATTATATTCTTCCTCTGAAATAACCACTGATATATTCCTTTTTTTAATGTATAAAGAATCATGGGGTTTAAGTCTAAGATGATAAACTTATCCAAACTCTTGCTATCAGGGGAAGATTGAAAAGTCAATAGGTCATGTTAGAATTTGTCATATGAATAAAAAAAAAAAATGAAAGCAAGGGGGAAAGGGGATAGAGAAAGTGACTTTGTTGTAAAGAAGTTGGAAAAGATAAAAGTATTCCCCAAAGTGACTTCTTACCAAAAAGTGTGGTTTAAAATTTTTTGCACAAATGTCTCTGTGTGAATCTGGCTGTGAGATTTTTAGCTCATTGCTGCTCTATAAATGCAAAGCAACTCAGATTTATTTCATTTTCTCATACAACAGGGATACTACTATTTCATTCTCTAGTCCCATATGCTAAAAAATGGCTCCTCTTGCATGCCTCAATAATTTTTGAATTTAAATTAGGTCATGAAGGTAAGTGAGGAGGAAGAAAATGCTAACATTTTTCAATGTGTATTACCTGAACTTCCAAATTACATCAAGAAAGTCACACACTTCTCTGAGTTTGAAGGTAGGCACAGTCCAAAAAGTGTATTCTTATCCAGGTAACACAATTGTATTGGAAGTAGTTATCTTTGCAACTCCAATTTTTGTCATTCTTCTAGTGTTTGAATTCTATGTGATCTTGCAGAAGACCCAATGGATTTTGTGTCCTATATCAGATGGTCTTGAGTATTATGCTCACATTACCTGGCTGAGTCTAACAAAGTGAATTGTCATAGCACATTTTGTCTACCTAGCAAAGTAGAAGACAATAGCATTATCTCTAAACTAGATAATTTTAACAGTGTAACCCCTTAACTGCTATCTTTACCATCCTAAACAGCAGGAACAGGAATCTTAAGATATTGATTGCATTGATGAAAACTTAACATCTTATTTGCCGAATTGTGATTCTCTTGGTTCTTAGTTATCTCTCTCTCTCCCTCTACCTCTCTCTCTCTCTCTCTCTCTTTCTCTGTGTCTTCTCTCTATTTCTTTCTATCCTCCCTGCTTTTGCTCTTCTAATGAGTAAAAACAACATAAACATAGTGTTCAGCATAATTTGCTTGACAACCACTTACCTAACACTTACTATGCTCCATTCTTCTAAATGTTTAAAAAATTAATTCATTCAATCCAGCATAATCCTTACAACAATTCTACTAAATAAGGATTATTGTAATTGTCATTTTACAAATGATGAAACTAAAGATATAAGAAATTAAATCAAAGTCACAAAGGTAGTAAGAGATTAGGAATCCAATTCAGGTACATGGGCTTTCAAGGCCACTGCTATTTTCATTATTCAATGTAACTGTTTAAATAAACTGATAAGTATAAATAGGCTCATGAGTTAAATTGTAGACAGTTCCCTAGGGGAATAATTCTAAGTCACGGTTTAAAATAAGTCACTAATTCTACTAGTTAATGAACCATTGTTTGTTGATTTATTCTGTGGATCTAGAGTCTTGTTGTCAAAGAAAATCCAACCCAAACTCGTAACCATTATCAAGTATTGATTAATGTGAATTTCAGTAGTAACTTACGTTTATTAAATCTTTACTACCAGCTTAATGCTATTATGCATTTTATCTGAGCTTCCTCCAATAATATTCATAACAATCCAATGAGGTAGGCACTATTGTTATCCCAATATTCCAAATTAGAAACTCAGCCTCACAGAAGTATATAACTTCCTATATTCAGTTGCTCCTAAGTGGCTCAGTCATGGCTTGAATTGGATCTAATTTATTTCAGAGTTCAAACTATTAACTTCAGGACTTGTCATTTGCGATAACACTTAGAAATGTAGTAAAACAGTTCATTACTGACTTCAGAATTTATTCAACATACCTAACATGAAGTAATTGGGCATTGCTTTCATTTCTCCCTGAGAATATAATCAAGTTCAATCTTTGCTTCTTCTGGTCACCTTATTTGTCCCAAGGTCTGCACATACCAAAGGGATATATTTAAAAAGTGAAGATGACAAAATAATTCCTAAAAACCTTTTATATTTCATGGTAAAAGTCTTGCCTTTTTCCTCCCTTGTTTTCCTATATCCAGGACACTGCCTGACTTTCGTGGACATGAGATAACAATTTATTCCTGCTTACTTTAGGTGACTGTTGCCGGCACAGCCACGGATTCCTACCTGTTCTTCAAACCTTGTATCTATCTCTGCTACATAATCTTGGTTCTATCAGACTCTTCCTGCACTTTCTCTGTTGCTATCACAAGGGGGCAGTTGGCATGGTAACACTCAATGGCCTTCTGAAAACTGTCACTTATTTTTATTCCTTTAATGACAAGCTAGGTGATCAAAGTATGGCTGTTTCAATTTTTACCTTTTTTTGTATATGAAATACAAAGTACCTTCCACGGATATTAGTGCATGGTAGGCATTCAATAAAGATTTCTACAGGATTCAGAGTGTCTCTGAAGCAGGGATGGAAACTGGTGTCCTCATTTGTATATCTAGTGCCATGTCTGGATGGGGGAATCTCAGTAAATATAAATCGTATTAATCAATGAAATGATCTTAAACTCTTGCTGTTTCTTTTCTATGTTACTATTCATTATTTATTGATTAATGTATTTCATACTTTAAAAAAAAAAGATTTTATTTTTAAGTAATCTCAATGCAGAACTCGAATTTACAAACCCTGAGATGGAGAGTCGCAGGCTGTAACGACTGAGCCAGTCAGGTGCCCCAGTGCATTTTATACTACTTATGAATCTAAATTATTTTCTTCTCATCCTAGAGTGTTAATATCATTATGGGACTTTCAAATCATTAGCAAAGATCTGTACTGATAGGGCTTTCTTTTGTCTACCTTCAGAAACATAAAAAATATATATGCATTGTATTTGAATTTGGTTCTCTAATGGCAAGCAGAAATAACTAGAAATTTTCTTTTCAGGTAACAAAACAGGGGCACCCGGCTGGCTCAGTCAGTAGAGCATGAGACTCTTAATCTCAAGGTTGTGAATTCGAGGCCCACATGTGGTGCAGAATTTATTTAAATTTAAAAAAAAAAATTAATAATAACAAAACATATTAAGCCAGTAAGAGCTGCACTTACATTTTGGATAAATACTTTATAGTTAAGTCAGAATATCTGTGCAGGAGCAAAATGTTACATTACTCTTCATTTTCTCTAATAATAGATTCACTCGTGTCTGTGAAGAGAATTTACAAGATGAAGATATGGTGACTGAATTGGCAAAAACTAGAGAACACACTCCACACATAGACAAATGGGAAGAGTTCTGGGCAGGAAGTAGGAGGACCTGTGGTCTCAGTTCTACCACTAATTAGCAGTTTGCTATTGAAGTCATTTTACTCTTTTCCAATTAAATATCATTAAAAAAAACAGTGAGAAGTCAGTGACACAAATTATTTTTAAAAATGTAATCAGGTCTATTGCTAACATCAACAAGATACTGTGGAATTAGGTTTTATGTGTGTGCAAAACTGTGTTACTTATTTCAGTCTCTGAGAAAACCAAATCCATATTATCTGTTCACACAAAGGATGGGTTTAGTCATTGCTTGAGCTTATGGTATTTGCCTAGAGATTCTGGCCTTTCAACAGACTTAACCTGGAGGTTTGAACTATTGACTTAATTTCACAGAATCTCATAGTTTTCTGAACTACAAATTGGGGAGATTCATGTTTACTTACCTGCTAAAGTTTTGCATGGATTAGTTAACAGAGGAAGAGCACACATTTTGGAGTCCCATAGTTTCTATTCTTTCTTCATGTTTTAAATGACTTCTATCTTGAAAGAGATATTTGCTTTACATCTGCCAAGACTGCTTATTTCATCATCTGTTTTTTTTTTATTACCTTAGTACTTTGGAAAGTCCAATTTACTCGGTGAATAGCCAGCACCCTCACCCTCCTACTGTTTTATTACTTTAGCAATGAAAGTTTATTAACCTATTTTAGTATTTATTCTGAACATCCCTAATAGTTACCTCTTTTTAAGTTCATTCCCTTTGTTGGTTTAAATTGAACACAAAGAGGTTATAGGAAAATCTTGAATTTTCCCGTAGTTCCTGTTATGAACACATGTAAAATGCCATGATAAGCTAGTAATTGAAGTAAAATGGGCAATTAGATCAATTATGTATGTGCTTTGGTGATAGTCTGTGTTGACTAAAGGGAATCCAAGGTTAGCCAGCTCCGTAGTAAAGAGACAAAATAATCTAATGTTTGAGACCATACGTTCCGTGATCATGCAGAACCTATTTCCAAATTGAGTTTATCCCTTTTTATCTGTATGACCTTGGGTAAAGGTCTCAATTTTCTAGGCAAGGCTCTTTGTTTGTAATATTAAGATACTAATAATTTTCTACATATAGATGTTGAAAACATTAAATCAAATGTAAGTGAAGAATGAAGAATAGTATTTAATCCATAGGAGATGATCAATAATTTTAAGCAATTATTATTATTATTTTATTATTATTGTAGTTGTATCCTTCCAAGAAATTTTCAGTGATAAAATTTAAAGCATTTGAAGCTGAAACTGACGCCCCTATATTTTATGGTATCAAATGGCATCCTAAGAAAATTCAGCTCTACAAATTATCAGGGTCTTTTGTACAACAGTTTTAGTGTCTAACCTAAGAGAGTGTAGCACCTGGAGTAGGTTGCAGTATGCTAACTGTTCTAGACCTCCACCTAAGGATGTTGATCTCAATTACACAGAACATACTCTTCTTCTTCTTTTTTTTTAAATGTTTATTTATTTTTGAGAGAGAGAGAGAGAAAGTGTGAGTGGGGGAGGGGTAGAGAGAGGGAGACACAGAATCTGATGCAGGCTCCAGGCGCTGAGCTGTCAGCACATAGCCTGATGTGGAACTCGAACTCACAGACCGCCAGATCATGACCTGAGCCGAAGTCAGATGCTTAACTGACTAAGCCACCCAGGCACCCCGGAACATACTCTTCTGTGTATTAGTTTCCTAGTGTGTTATTTTGTACTCATGAGTATTTTCTGACTTACCAGAAATTGAGTATGGAAAACAAGTGAAAATATATATCATAACTTTTTTCCATGTTTTCTTTATTTTTACAAAGCTGTAAATAAAAATGTTCTTTGTACATTAAAAGATATATTATTTTTAAATGAAGAGCATAGGCACTTTCAATTTAATAGCAGGCAGACAAATATATCTGATATTTTGCAACATGTCCTGTACCATATACAAAATAATGATAAGTTCCAAATGGCACCTAAATATTTTCAACAGACCAGGAGTATTTGAGACTTGAACAATGATTGTATCTAATATTTACTGTTCAGTAGATACAAATTACCTTACACTCCTCTATGCTGTGTTGTGCTATGTGCTATGTCATAGCACACTGATCTACACTGCTTTATTTATAATCCCAATCCAAAATGCTCCATAAACTAAAAAATTCTACAAAATTCAGCAAATTCATTTGATGGCAAACATGAGATGAAGGATGTGAGGTTCTTTGTAGTCCTTATTTTTCCTGGTTAGGTAGCTCTCTCTATGTTTCACTGCAGCAATATTATGCCATCTGATTATGAAGTGCTGTCATAGATGTTACTGGGAATATTATGTAATACACAATATATGCACTATATTTCCTTTCTAAAATCTGAAGGATTCTGAATCCCTGTAACATGACTTGCTCCAAGTATTTTGGAAAAAAAAAAAAAAAAAACATTTTGGACCTCTACTAAGGATATTACTATATACTTAAACTTTAGAGGATTAAATGAGAGAAGTAACCAGCATCATTAAAAAGACAAGAATTTCAAGCGCCCCCAAAGTCACTTTGAACAACAAGAGACTCAATTTGGGGGAATTTCTGTCTCCCAAAGTCATTTTGAACAACAAGACACTCAATTCTCCTTATGTAAATGTATTAAACTGGCCAAAAGTTGTCTAAATTCACACCATTTCTTGATCAAACTGGTGTAAACTTGCCTTTCCATAGTCAATAGCATTTAGCACTTCTCCAAGAAGCTTGTCAATTTTTCTGTAAAACAAGACTGTCACTCTTCTCTCTCTCATATGTCAGGATAAAGTCCAGAGAGTATTGTTTACTCACAAAAGTTGAAACTACATTCCATATCCTCCTGATGATTTGTCTTGCTCTTGCTTTTTTGGGCACATGGATATTCCATGTGCTGAAGGAAGTGAGAGATAAAACTATGAATGATGTGTGTAAACATCATACTTGTCATAAGCATCTATCATCATCTTCTCAGGAATAAAACTATATATATATATATATATATATATATATATATATATATATATATATTCCATCAAGAATTTCTTTCCAAATAAGTTGTGTTTGAAGTGAGGACTGTTGTTGTGTCAGTTATTTTTAACCTCTCTGGTATTCAACCTTCTCTGACCTTTATTATTATAATATGAGTCACTACTAAGCTATATTTAATGTTATGTGTTAATACAGCCCCAGAACTGGCATGAGCCTCTACAGCTGCACATAGAGTAGGCTAGTTAGCATGGACTTCAGTGGGTAAATTGGAAGCTATAGATATAAGGTGAAAGAAACAATAGGGTGTTTCCAACAATAGAAAATTAGTTGAATAAAAAAATTATGGCAAATCTTTAAGAGGTAGCAATGTACAAGTGTTAAAAACTATCATGCAAAATGCAATATATTTAAAGATGGAAAATTATCAGAGAAATTTAAAAAGTAATATTTAAAAGCAATATTGAAGTTCAATACCAACTTTGCTACACACATAAACATTCACATATATGCAAATTATATATAATATTTATTTGAAGAAAGGACCATGAAATCTTTTGACTCTAAAACATTTGTGGCAATAATTCCAATGGAGCTGAGTTAGTAGTGATTTTCATTTCCATTTATTTGCCTTTCTTCATGAGCAGGAGTTTCAGGTACTTAGCATTCTTGAGAACATGTGGTATTCCTATTTATTTCTTTTAGCCATTTTCCACCGTTTTTTCTTACAGATTCATCAGAATTCTTCACATTTGGGGCTACTAATTAATGGTCAGTAATATATGTTGCAACGATAGTTCCCAATTCATGGCTTGCCTTTTCATCCTTATTTTATTTTTCTTCATTTCATTTTTATCTGTCATGATCTTAAGTTCCTTATTTCATTTTTTTTTTTAACGTTTATTTATTTTTGAGACAGAGAGAGACAGAGCATGAGCGGGGGAGGGTCAGAGAGAGAGGGAGACACAGAATCGGAAGCAGGCTCCAGGCTCTGAGCTGTCAGCACAGAGCCCAATGCGGGGCTCGAACTCACGGACCGTGAGATCATGACCTCAGCTGAAGTCAGACGCTTAACCGACCAAGCCACCCAGGCGCCCCCCTTATTTCATTTTTACTAAGTTGTTTATTTTAAAGTAGTCAAATTGCTCATTGTATAAATGTTCTACTTTATGCTTCATAACCAATGCTATATATGTGTAGACATATGTAGATAAATGTAGTATATATGTATATGATAAGTGTAGATGATGACACATATATAGGTAATAATCAACTGCCCTTATCTAGTTTTACCTCATGGATCAATAGTAAATCTATCAAACACAACTGTTCATATATATTAGTTGGACCCCTTTCACTACATTTATCTATTTGCCCATTCCTATTCCGGTAATAAAATTAACAACCATAGCTTATAATAATAGTTAGCATTAAGTAAGGCAAATATTCTATCTAATTCTGATTCTTCATGGATGTTTGGTGGCTCTGGCTCCTTATTTCCCACACAAATTTAGAATCATTTTGTGAAATCCTCTCACATACTCATCAAAAAGCATCTTGAGATTCCTACCAGAATGACATTGAATCTATAGTTTAATTTAGGATGAATTAAAACATTTAGAATATTAAGCCTTTGATAACTTGAACATAATATATATCTTCATCAATGTAGGTCTTCTCATATATTTTAATAAAAAGTACAATAGTCTCTATAAGATCTTAAATATATTTAATTCAATTTATTTCTAGTTACTTTGCATATTTGCTGCAATTTTAACTTGTATGTTTGAAATTTCATTTTCTAAAGGTTTGTTGTTGATGTATAGGAATGTAATTGAGGAGTGTCTTGGTTGAGTATACAACTTTTGATTTTGGCTCAGGTCATGGACTCACGGTTTTGTGGATTTGAGCCCCGTGTCAGGCTCTGCACTGACAGCATGGAGCCTGCTTGGGATTCTCTCTCTCTTTCTCTCTCTCTGCTTCTCCTCAGCTTGTGTTGTCTCTGTTTCTCTCAAAATAAATAAATCCATAATTTTTTTAAGAGAAGAATAGTTGAATTTCATATATTACCTTTTTATTTAAAATTTTTAAAAATATTTTTATTTATTTTTGAGAGAGAGAGAGAGAGAGAGAGAGAGCGCTAGTGGCGGAGGGGCAGAGAGAGAGACACACACAGAATCTGAACCAGGCTCCAGGCTCTGAGTTGTCAGCACAGAGCCTGTTGCAGGGTTTGAACTCATGAGCTGTGAGATCACAACCTGAGCCAAAGTCAGATGCTTAACCCACTGAGCCACCCAGGCACCCCCATATATTGTTTTTGTACCCAACAAACTGTTAGTTTTAGCTCCTTATCTATAGTTTCTTCTGGATTTTTACACATAACATATCATCTGCAAATAATGACAGCTTTTGTTCTTTTACTATTTTTGTAATAGTTTTGTTTCTTTTCCTTGCCTTATTGGACTGGCTGGAGTATTCTGTATGGTACAGAATAGAATGGTGTTAGTGGGTGTCATCATCTTTTTCCTGAATTTGAAGAAAATGCTCCCAGTATTTACACTTAATTATTGTAATTTTAGTAGTTTTTTTCATTAATAGCTTTTAGATAGTTTAGAGAATTCTTTCTTCTTCAAACGTTCCTAAGAACTTTATTTTTAAATTATCATTCTTATCAAAAAGTAAGCTCCTGAAGGCAGGAATTTTCATCTGTCTATTTTGTTCATTGGTTATCTCTAGTACTTAGAAGAATGGCACATAGTAAATGACCAAAAAATAGTGTGTTGTTAAATTGGATGTTGAGGTTTACACACCTTTTTTTCTGCATTTATTTTGATAATCACACACATCTTTACATTAATCTGCCAATATACTGAATTACATTAATATATCTTCTTTTTTTTAAATAATATTTTTTAAATATTTTATGTATTTTGAGAGAGAGAGAGAGAGAGAGAGAGAGAGAGAGAGAGAGAGAGAAGGGCAGAGAGACAGGGAGACACAAAATCTGAAGCAGGCTCCATCCAGCCTCTGAGATGTCAGCACAGAGTGTGATGCAGGGCTGGAACCCACGAACCATGAAGTCATGACCTGAGCCGAGTTAAGGACATTTAACAACTGAGCCACCCAGGCGCCCCCATTAATATATGTTCTAATGTTAAACCAGCTTTGCATTTTTAAGTTTTCCTACAAGAAAGCAGATGTTAAGAGGTACGACAGACATTTCTGTGGCTGTACAAATTTTGTAGCAAAATATATTATTTTCTTTTTTATCCTTCCTTCTTTCCTTCCTTCCTTCCTTCCTTCCTTCCTTCCTTTCAAGAGTACGAACAGGGGAGAGGGACAAAAGAGAGAGAGAGAAAGAGAGAGGGAGAGAGAGAGACAGACAGAGAGAGGGAGAGAGAGAGACAGAGAGAGAGAGACAGAGCGAGAGAGAGAGAGAATCTTAAGCAGGCTCCATGCTCAGTGCAGAGCCCAACGTGGGCCTCAATCCCAAGACCCTGGGATCACTACCTGAGCCAAAATCAAGAGTTGGACACCTAACTGAATGATCCATTCAGGTGCCCCAGTAGCAAAATAGATTCTTATCATCAAGGAAAATATGGTATCAAGCTAAAACTATCATTTTAGGGTATACCATACTTTTTCTTTCTCCTCAGTTATCAATGCTGAAAGAAGACAGGGCAGTATGTTACTGCACATAAAATAAAAATGTATTCACTACTTTCCAAATATTTGCTTTCCAAATTAATGTGTGAAGATATGGGCTTATGGGGTGAAGTTCAAAACCATACTTTTGTTAATTAGTGTGCTAGAACTAGATGTGATACACATCAGCTATGCAATTTGCATGGGAAAGTCAATGATGAAGATGAGCTAACAAGGAGATGGGTACTAAAGCACGTTTAAGTTATATTATCAGCTCTAGCCTTGTTTTTCTCTCTGACTAAAGTATTAGAAAAAATTAAAACCCTCAATTAATTCTTCCCTATTAATAATTTTGCTGTACCTTTTTTTCTTTCCAAACCTGAGATTGTATATTGTCTTGCTGTTTGAGACTTCATAAGAAATATTCTTCTGATAAGCTATATGGTGCTTCCCATGTCTAATCATGTCTTAGAATTATGAGTTGTTTTCCCATTGAATATTCCTCTGCCTGGTTATGTTCTTGAATTTATAAATAGAAAATCAGGCTTTCCCTTGCTCAGCAACTCCTAGACATGAAAGATGCCTCAGAAGGAAGTGATCCTTTAACTGCATACATGGCAAAATATACATGTTACTCACATACACAAAAATGGACTTTCTAACCAACTTCACAGGCACTTTGATTGTCAGGGAGGTGTTTGTAAATTTGATATTGGCAAATTTCATTAATTTTGCAGCAAAATAAAATCTAGGATATTAGTATTGCTTATTGACTACTTTAATGGTAGAGATTCATACCAGCAACATATATTTAACATTAACATTGGTTAATTACAGAAGGAAGAATAAAATTAGAGTGCTCACAGCATCCCTTTTTCCTAAATGTCATATAAAACCCAGTCTGTGGCAGATGCAAATAACCCTTGGGTAATTTCTCTGGCCCTGATTAAAAATTTGCGACATCATTATTAATTTTTATACTAACTATCACATCTGTTTGATAAAATGTCCTTTAGAGGTGTTATAAATTAGGGCAATCCCAGTCATGGACAAAATATCAAATTGGGTATTATATTTCTTTCACTCATTCATCACTAATATCATGCCCTAGTACTTTTTCATGTTCTAATCCCTGAATTTCCACTGCTGTCCTCTGTCTGGATCCAGATCTCCTGCTTCCCTCATTTACCCTAACAAAGCCTAGTTATGTCTCATTCACAGTTGTATATAGATGATTGTATTTGATATAATTTTTCTTGGAGGTGTTTACATTTAATAGAGACACAGGTTATGTGTACCCAATATTTCCCCCTTTCACCAAAATGTTGGCTGTGTAAAAGACTATATCAAGGTATACGGAGCTTTCTGTACTCCCTGGTCACCAGTAAGGAGCTTGGAGGGGTAAAGTGCAAAAATAGATAGCATCCTGTAAAAGTATTTTCAAGCTGAACTACAATGACAAGGACATTTCTGAGATATCTTGTTTGAAAGGTAGGAAGACTAATGATGTGGGACCTTTACAATATTTCATTGTCAGTTTCATTTGTAATGACACCAAATATAATTTATTTGTCTACTCTCTAGGAGCAACATCACTTGGGCAAAATTTCTTTCACATTGGTAATCAGATATTTCTCCCTGAACATTCTTCCCAAGGGTGATGATATAGCATATGTAGTTGGCTCAGGAATATTGATTAGGGAAAGAGGTGGGGAAAAGTGTTGATTCTTTTTTGATATTCCCACTCTTAACACACCTTGCTTAAGATTCTATCAAGCTCTCTGATGGTTTCAGCCATAGTCTAAAGAATAAAGCTAAAATTGCTGTGTAAATTGCAGTTGTTGGATAGTTGCTGCCAATAGTGCATTGTAAAAGTCTTATGAGACTGCATTCACACTGCAGCAGAGTACCATGATCAACTACTTTCTCTACCATGGGTGCAAGAGGGGAGATAGGGCAGTTAATGTGTCAAATTACTACTGGCTCTTCTGGATGATATATGAGGGATCATAACCTGGTGATCTATTTGGAGGATATGGCCTTTGTCTTTATTGTTAACAAATTATAAGAAGTTGTAATGCTTTTGAAACAAATTATTTCTTTTCTTTGCATTTTTTATTTGAAGGGTTTGCCCTGTCAACAAAACTGAATGAACTGTTCCAACTATATAAATGTGGAAGTGCTCCCGAGAATTAAGGAACAGAAAGAGTGCATGAGGATCAACTTGTTTTGCTTTTGAATAAATGAATCTGGCAAAATCATAAAGTGGACATTATAAAATTAAATATTACTTTGTTATATTTATGTATGTCAGTGTAGGTCTTTACACTTTCAAAATATTTCTCCATTAGATTTTTTGAAATCCTAATCCCCATAACAGCCTAGTGAGATATAGAAGGGGAGTGCTAGTATCGCTACCTTATGAAGCATGAAACTGGATACACATCAAATCAGTGATTGTTCAGGGACAAGATCTAAGGCATTCAACCTTAAAAAATAATAATATTTCTTTTATACTACTTTAACTTCTGTTAAACCACATAAAGAGGGAGGAACACCAAATGAGAAAGCCACTTATATGTCAAACACTATACTAGTAGCTATTTAATAATTATCTCCTTTAATTATCATCCTCGCTCTCTGAGGTTGTTGATAATTATTTTCATTTTATGAATTTTATGAATAAGGACACTAAGTTTCAGAAAGATTAATTAACTTACCTAATGAATACAACAGGTATATGGCAAAGGTAGCATGCAGCATTAGGGGTGGATGATGACAAAAACTACTACTTTTCAGGGATATTATCTAACCTTCAACTGATCCATCATTAGCAAACTACCCTTTTCCTAAATGGGCCACTGGTTTATGACCTCTTTTCTGGCTTCTCTTTAGATCTTCTCTCTGCCAAGTATTATCTATATCCTGGCATTGGCAACCAAGATAGTAATTTTCCTTTGCTAGTGGCTGAGGTTGTGCTTTGCTCATGAGTCACATCTTGTTCAAACCTTTATTATTCCACTTACAACAATGGACAGATCATCTAGGCAGAGAATCAATAACGAAACAATGGCTCTGAATGACACATTGGACCAGATGTACTTGATAGATATATTCAGAACTTTTCATCCAAAAGCAGAAGAATACACATTCTTCTCGAGTGCACACAGAACATTCTATAAGATAGATCACATACTGGGTCACAAAATAGCCGTCAACAAATATAAAAGTATGGAGATCATACCATGCATATTTTCAGGTCACAACACTGTGATACTTGAAATCAACCACAAGAAAAAATTTGGAAAGCTGCCAAATACATGGAGGTTAAAGAACATCCTACTAAAGAATTAATGGGTCAACCAGGACATTAAAGAAGAAATTTAAATATATATGGAAGCAATGAAAACATGACAGTCCAAACCCTTTGGAATGCAGGAAAGGCAGTCCTAAGAAAAAAATACATTGCAATCCAGGCCTATCTCAAGGAGCAAGAAAGGTATCAGATATAGAACCTAACCTCACATCTAAAGGAACTAGAAACACAGCAGCAAAGAAAGCCCAAAGCCAGCAGAAGAAGAGAAATAATAAAGATTAGAGCAGAAATAAATAATATAGCATCCAAAAAAAACAAGTAGAACAGATCAATGAATCTAAGAGCTGTTTTTTTGAAAGAATAAACAAAATTGATTAACCTCTAGCCATACTTATCAAAAACAAAAGAGAGAGGACCCAAATAGATAAAATCATGAATGAAAGAGGAGAGATTACAACCAACACCACAGAAATACAAACAATTATTAGAGAATATTATGAAAAATTATATGCCAACAAACAGGACAACCTGGAAGAAATGGACAAATTCCTAGACCCCCACACATTACCAAAACTCAAAAGGAAAGAAATAGAAAATTTGAACAGACCCATAACTAGTGAGAAATTGAATCAGTTATCAAAAATCTCCCAACAAATAAGAGTCGTTGGCCAGATGGCATTCCAGGGAAATTCTACCAGACATCTGAAGCAGAGTTAATACCTATTATTCTCAAGCCATTCCAAAAAATAGACACACAAGGAAAGCTTCCAGACTCATTCTATGAAGCCAGCATCATCTTGATTCCTAAACCAAAGACCCCACTAAAAAGGAGAGTTACAGGCCGATATCCTTGATGAACATGGATGAAAAAATTCTCAACAAGATACTAGCAAATCGAATTCAACAGCATATAAAAAGAATTATTTACCATGATCAAGTGGGATTCATTCCTGGGCTGCAGGGCTGGTTCAATATTCACAAATCAATCAATGTGATACATCACTTTAATAGATGAAAGGATAAGAACCATATGATCCTGTCAATAAATGTAGAAAAAGCATTTGACAAAATACAGGATCTTTTCTTAATAAAAACTCTCAAGAAAGATGGGACAGAATGAATATACCTTAACATTATAAAAGCCATATATGAAAGACTCACAGCTAATATCATCCTCAATGGAGAAAAACTGAGAGCTTTTCCCTGAGATCAGGAACATGACAGGAAGGTCCACTCTCACCACTGCTGTTTAGCAGTGCTAGCAAGTACTAACCTCAGCAATCAGACAACAAAATGAAATCAAAGGCATCAAAATTGGCAAAGAAGTCAAACTTTCAATTTTCACAGATGACATGATACTCTACAGAGAAAACCCAAAAGACTCCACCAAAAACCTGCTAGAACTGATACATGAATTCAGCCAAGTCACAGGATATAAAATCAATGTGCAGAAATCAGTTGCATTTCCATGCACCAATAATGAAAGAGCAGAAAGAGACATCAATGAATCAATCCCATTTACAATTGCACCAAGAACCATAAAATACCTAGGAATATACCTACCTACCCAAAGAGGTAAAAGATCTGTATGCCAAAAACTATAGAGAGCTCATGAAAGAAATTGAAGAAGACACAAAGAAATAGAAAAACATTCCATGCTCATGGATTTGAAGAAATCCAAAGCAATCTACACATTCAATGCAATCCCAATCAAAATAACACCAGAATTATTCACAGAGCTAGAATAAACAATCTTAAAATTTGTATGGAACCAGAAAATAGCCAAAGTAATGTTCAAAAAGAAAACTAAAGCGGGAGGCATCAGAATCCTGGACTTTAGCCTCTACTACAAAGTTGTAATCATCAAGATGGTATTGGCACAAAAGAGACACATAGACCGATGGAATAGAGAACCCAGAAATGGACCCACAAATGTATGGTCAACTAATCTTTGACAAAGCAAGAAAGAGTATCCAGTGGAAAAGACAGTCTTTTTAGCAAATGGTGCTGGGAGAACTGGACAGCAGCATGCTGAAGAATGAAACTGGACCATTTTCTTACACCATACACAAAAATAAGTTCAAAATGGATGAGAGACCTAAATGTGAGACAGGAAACCAACAAAACCCTAGAGGAGAAGAACCGGCAACAACCTCTTTGAGCTCAGCCACAGCAACTTCTTACTGAACACATCTCCAAAGCCAAGGGAAATAAGAGCAAAAATGAACTATTGGGATGTCATCAAGATAAAAGCTTCAGCAGAGCAAAGGAGACAATCAACAAAACTGAAAGGCAATGAACAGAATGGGAGAAGATATTTGCAAATGCCATACCAGATAAAGGGTTAGTATCAAAAATCTATAAAGAAATTACCAAACTCAACACCCAAAAAACAAATAAAACAATGAAGAAATGGGCAAAAGACATGAATAGACACTTTCCAAAGACATCCAAATGGCTAACAGACACATGAAAAGATGCTCAACATCACTCCTCATCGGGGAAATACAAATCAAAACCACACTGAGATATCACCTCACACGGGTCAGAGTTGCTAAAATTAACAACTCAGGAAACAACAGATGTTGGTGAGGATGTGGAGAAAGTGCAACCCTCTTGCATTGTTGGTGGGAATGAAAACTGGTGCAGCCACTGTGGAAAACAGTGTGGAGCTTCCTCAAAAAATTAAAAATAGAATTATCCTATGACCCAGAAATAGCACTGCTAGGAATCTACCCAAAAGATACAGGAGTGCTGATTTATAGGGGCACATGTACCCCAATTTTTATAGCAGTGCTATCAACAATAGCCAACTTATGGAAAGAACCCAAATGTCCATCAACCTATGAAAGGATAAAGAAGATGTGGTATATGTGCACAATGGAATACTACTTGGTGATGAAAAAGAATGAAATCTTGCCATTTGCAACAATGTTGATGGAACCAGAGGGTATTGTGCTGAGTGAAATAAGTCAGTCAGAAAAAGACAGATATCATATGTTTTCACTCAAATGTGGAATTTGAGAAACTTAACAGAAGACCATAGGGGAAGGGAAGGAAAAATAAGTTACAAACAGGGAGGCAAACCATAAATATAGAGAACAAACTGAGTGTTGTTCTAAATCTCCATATTTAGACTCATAAATATAGAGAACAAACCGAGTGTTGATGGGGGTCGGGTTCCCTGACTGGCAGGGAAAATGAGTGATGGGCATTGAGGAGGGTACCTGTTGGGATGAGCACTGGGTGCTGTAAGTAAGTGATGAATCACAGGATTCCACTCCTGATGCCAAGACTACACTGTATGTTAGCTAACTTGACAAAACATTATTTAAAAAAATAAATAAAATAAAATAAAATAAAATAAAATGTGTTTTGAAAAAAAAAAAACTTGGTGAGATGCTACATTTAAAATTGTAAATACCTCATCCAGAGTCAAAAAAATAAGAGTGGATTTTATATAACTAAAAACATTGTGAAATTTTAATTTCACTTACTATAAAATATATGTAGAACTTAAACAAGATTATACATTTAAAGTGTCAGACAAGATGCCAAGTACATTGTATTTTTTTCCCCTTTTACTTTGAATCCTTACCTGCTTTTTAGGGTTTCTGGCTAGTAAGTTCCATGTATTGTTTGCTATTTGGGCTGGGTTTTTTTTTCCTGTTCTGTAAACAAAAATAGAAACTAAACTTCATCATATTACATATTAAGAGGCTATTGTATGAATCCCCATAATAGTAAGCAATCTGTTTGATAAATTTGATCTTGAAATTCTCCTAACCATATTTTTTAGACAATGCATTATGCTGGTATCTTTAAAAAAAAATAGAAATTTGACATTTTTGGAAAACATTCCGTACAGCCTTGATGAGAGGATGTTCCTAAAAGATATGAATCTTATATCTGATTTACATCTCTAACTCAATCTTTGAGACTCCTTCCATTATGGTTCTGCAAATGTGACTGGAATATAAACCTTGAGTAGCAATCCTGGAAAGCTTCTGAAAACCAGTTTTTGCCACTTCTTTAGTGAAAGCATTTCTTGGAGTTGCCCTTCATTTTTGGAATATGGTTTTGTTTTAATGTTCATAAATTTCTCAGATTTGTTATTAATGTAAATGTTTTATTTGAGAGAGAGAGAGACAGAGTGCGAGTGGGGGAGGGGCAGAGAGAGGGGGAGACACAGAATTTGAAGCAGGCTCCAGGTTCTGAGCTGTCAGCACAGAGCCTAATGTGGGGATCCAACTCATGAACCATGAGATCAAGACCTGAGTCAAAGTCAGACACTTAACTGATTGAGGCACCCAGGCTCCTCTGACAAATTTCTCAGATTTGAAAGCCTTCCCAAACTTACCTCTGTTTCTCTTATGCCCTTCTGAATCATTTTAGACCAATGATAATTCCTTCTAAACGTAAAATTAGCAATCTATACCACACCTTGTACCACTTAGTTCTAATTACTCTATTAGGGTTATTGCCTCTCTCTAATTAGATGTATATTTCTTGGGTGTTCTGTAAACCCTAGGCCTAAGCTTAAATCAGAACTATGACTAGACACCTTGAAGTATTTGTTCTATAGTACTTAAATTGCAGTCATTGGGGAAAATTATAATGCAGAGGGGAACTTGCCTCTGTAGTATATGCCATGCTCCAACTTGGCTAAGAATGGCAAATTAATTTGATCTTTTGTACCATTTATTATAAACTGATGGTGAACTGCTATGCTGAAGAGTATTTAGAGACTCTATCAGCATTCAGTAAGTAATGATTAGTTAGCAATCCTTTCCTCAGCATAGGAAGTAGGGGTGGGGTAAGTGCTAGAATACATGGACACCCTTTTATTATATATTTTTTAATTTTTTTATTTTATTTTATTTTATTTTATTTTATTTTATTTTACCCTTTTATTATTATCACCATTTCTTTTCTACTTTCTGAGTTACTTTCATATTTTTCATACCAGTTTTTACATAGAGGAATTAAAATTATTAATGAAATAATAAAAAATATAAGCAAATTATTTCCATATTATTTCAAAAGTTAAATCTGAGTAATTACTTCTAAATGGTATGCTTCTCCAATAGCTAGAGTCAAAGGACAAGAAAATAAGAAGCCATAGAAGTATGATTCAACTAGTGAATTTCTTCCCTTCAATCCATGAAGACGATAATACCAGGCCTTTTAGATGCCATAAAGAATAAAGCCTTCTTTTGTACCCAATTTATAGTCTGTTTTTCCCCCTACAAACTAATGAATTATTGAGACATTACATTCTGTTATGTATAATCAATATGTGTCATTAATTCATAGAAACTTAGCCCATGTAACAAGACATCATCTCACTATGGGAGGGGCATTTACACACACATTCTCCTTTCTCTCTATCATCCTCTAGTTTACTTCCATTGGAAATCCTTCCTTGTTTCACCCAACATGACTTAAGGCATCTCCAGGAATCATAGAAATCTCTTAGTACATGACTGTTTAAATGTATCTATCTCTTTCATTACTGACATGTTCTACTTTTCTTTATTGTACATTCTATTCCACCCTCCCCATTATTTGTGACTTCAATGAGAACATAAACTGCACTTGAGAGTTCTTTTCAGAGTAATTATTATCAACTGAATGGGAATTCTCCGATATATATGCAATTTTTTTTCCAAAATGAATGGGAGTAAACAAGTCGATCTGGTACCAGGAAAAAAAAAAAAAAAACAACTATGGATAAGAATCTGGCTGGTTATTCAGAATTCAACTTGGTATCACTTCTTGCAAAAAGGTTTTTTTGTACTTAACAAATGTATCTTGAGGTTGTTCTATTTTCTGTTCTTGCATGCCTTCATAAGATTCTATGCTTACCTGAATCAGCATATATAATGTATTTTATGTTTATTAGCTTATGGGTTAGCTCTGAGTTTTTTCTGTAGGGAAAAAAATCTCATTTGTTTTTGAATTACTTGGCATAGTACTTGGCATATAGTAGGCTCTGTCTTTGTAGTGAAGAGATAATGTTGCAATCATGGTCAACATGAGAGATACTTTTGGTAGAATAATAAGTAAACAAGTAATAAATTTTTATATCACTGAAATAATTTTATTTCAAAATTCATTTTTGTTTTAACATTAGGATTTATACCAATTCTCTATAAACCAGCACTTTCATTTTTATAATGATAATAAAATTTTTACAATCACAGAACTACTTTGCATTACTGTAATACTTCTTCTTTATAAAGCCCCAAGTGTTTTATAGCCAATGATATAGCACTCTAATTACAATGTTTTGGGGGACAATAAGTTACTAACAATTCCTTACAGCTCATTAGCATCTGGCATTGAATATTGTAGTGAAGAAGATCTGTGAGAAAGGGTAAACCAACTACCTATTCTAACAAATGAGCCTATGAAACCCCAGCGATGTGGCATGACTTGCTAAGCTCTTATGGTTGGTTAATTATGGTGTTAAGGCCAAAACTTATATTTCAAATCTAAAATATGGCCCATGAATCTCTGTCTGCTATGCCTCCACCTATATTTGAGGGAAGTGATTACAGAAAGAAGATCTGCATAAAGTAGAATTGCCAATGACATGAAATCTACCTTCCTGTCTACAACAGAATGTACTAGGAAGTGCCTATTAGCCAAAGGCAGGATTTGGTGGGCTAAGGAGTTCCATGCCAATGAGATGGATTGCTTTAAGACTGTTCTTGGTAGTGGAAAATCAGGTTGGCAGCTGACAAATTCACCTCATTCTACTTTCTCTTATACAGTGTGAATGGAAAATGCATATGGGGAGGGTGATATGGAAAGAGAAATGGGTGCTTGCTCAATGAAATCATTCAGCTCATATGAACTGATGACTTATATTGTGCCAGGCACTGTACCAGTGGCATACAAAAAACTGACATGGTCCCAATACTCAAAGTCCTCATAGATTATCAAGAAAAGTGAATATTATTCAGGCTATCAGACAAGAAATTATAAATGTAAAAATGTTTAAAATTGGTACTTAGGAAGCATATTACACAAACACTTGGCTTTATCAAGGTGGTTAAGAAAGTTTTCTCTATGTAATTGAATTAAGTTTGAGAATGAACTTAGTACAGGTTAGGACAGAGGGAAAGAACATTCCATGTAGAAAGAATAATATGTTCAAAGATCCTTGGGTGGGAGAAAGAAAGGCTCTTTCAAGTTTCTGAAGGACGGGCAGTACAGCTACAGTGGTGTGAGGAGGGATGTCCCTGCATCTACCTGCTGAGCAGACAGAGCTAAGAATTATATGTGTGTATACTAATCTACATGAACCCACATCTATATTACTTTCCGTACCATACTGTATATATATATTTTTAAAATGTTTGTTCATACTAATAATACCCCAATTTCAATCAAATACAAGATTCATTCTAGTTTTTCCACTTTCTTTACCTGTAATTTCCTTCTCTGACATGGGAGCCATTGCTCTCATTATTTATTTAGTTATTTGTTTATTTATTTATTTATTTATTCAACTGTAGTATTTTCTTAAGTAGTATCAGGATTGCTAATCCATACAGCTGTGAGTAAAAAATATACTAACTAGAGCACAGTAGTTGTATACAGTTCTATCATCTTTTGTCTTACAATATGGAGGCAAAATATTGTTTTCCAAATTTACTTAGTGTTTCTCTTCTCCACCCCTTCAAAGTGGTTGTATTAATCATTACAGATAGATCTCTTTGTTACAGTTTGTGTTCCATTTTTTATTCCCCCCTCATCCTTGTTATTTCCTTTTAAAATTTATATACTATGAAATTAAATCTTTTGGTATATAGTTCCATGGGTTTTGGAAAATTCAGAGTTTTGTGTCCACTACCACAGTTGGGATAAAGAAAATTTCCATCATCCCAAAAGTCCCTCATGTTCTCATTTATAGACAACCCATCCTCCACCCCCAACATACGAGTGGTTGTAACTCGGAAAGGGTACATTGGAATTCTATAAAAGAAGCTGAAGCTGCATTCCGCAGGCAGAGTTTTTTCTTCAGGAAAGCAAGCTTCAGCTCTGTTCTTAAGGCTTTTCAATTTCCTGACTCATAGCCACTCTCAGTACCTAGGATAAACTCCCTTACTTAAAGTCAAACATTATAGCCTTGGTTTCTGCAAAATACCTTCATGACAACACCTACACAGCATTTGATTGAATAACGAGTCAAATTAAGTCATAAAATAAGCCATCACAGGCATATTATTATTTCAGGGAATTTGAAGAAAATGAAAGAGATGGTGCAATATATGTTTTCTTATGGATATCTACTCTCCTTTTCTTCCTTGTTAATAAAAATACAACTAAAATATATATATTCTCAGCCTGCATTTTAGTTAATGTGTCCAAGTCACAGAATTCAGACCAATAAGATATAAAAGCAGACCATATGGACTGCTTCCAGACAAGTACTAAAAAAAGACAGGCTCCTTTGGCAATATATCCACTTTGCCTTCAGTTTCTATAACTTTTCTACAGCTTGGACCTGGATACAACTGCTGGCTTTCTAGTATCTATTCTGTGTGTGTGTGTGTGTGTGTGTGTGTGTGTGAGAGAGAGAGAGAGAGAGAGAGAGAGAGAGAGAGAGATGGAAAAGGATAGAAGGGAAATCTGAAAGAACATGGTTCCTGATAAACCATGGAACATCCATCTCAGTATGGTACCACCTACTTGTGAACATCACTTCACCTAGACAATAAACTTTAATCTTATTTCAGTTACTGTTATTTTGGCTTTCAGTTTCAGGGCTAAATGGTACTCACATGTGCAAATTTAAGCCTCATATATTTGTCTTAAGGCTAAAATTCTAATCATATACACCTAGCTAAACTTACTTTTCAAATAACATGACATAAATCTTGAAATCATCATTTGTTTAGAATGTATTGAAACTTTACTTTCACACTTTAAACAAAATACACAAAGAAGAAGAACCAGACAATATTTTTCAAGAAAAAAAAATTATATTTCAATAGAATTCTGGAAAACTTAACTGAAATGTACAATAGGACCAACATTGGGTACATTATTTTTAAGATATAACCAATTGTTTTCATGGAATTAGAAATTTGGGTCACTGAGGAATTACAGTGATTATTTAAAATGAACTTATTTTACAGGTAAGGAAACTGTGCCCAGACAGTTCCACGCAACACATGTTATAAACATCAGAATTAGATTTAAAGTGTAGTGTTTTGGGGCACCTGGGTGGCTCAGTCCGTTAAGCATCCAACTTCGGCTCAGGACATGATCCCACCATTCGTGAGTTCGAGCCCTGCACTGGGCTCTGTGCTGACAGCTCAGAGCCAGGAGCCTGCTTCAGATTCTCTTATCTCCCTCTCTGCCCTTCCCTCACTCATGCTCTCTCTCAAAAATAAACATTAATTTTTTTAAAAAAATAAAGTGCAGTATTTAGAGTTATTTAAAGATATGGAGGGAGAGAGTGAGAATAAATGAGTGTGCACTAAAAAATACCCTAATATCTAAATTCCCAGCTTAATTACTCTTCAGTTAAATCAACAGGACTCAGGAATAGCTACTATCATCTTACCTACCTTATACTATGTGTCAAAATTTATATGATGATATCTGTACTTCAGAGTAATATAAGAAAGAGGGTAGTTTTCAAAGTGAAATGATGATTTTACATTAACTCATTTTCTAGAAGCTTTAAGTTGCATCTATACCCTTTGTATATCTTGATGGTATTCTTCTAATCAATTTTCTGAGTTGCGTTTTAGGATTTTATTTATAGCTAGGATTTTTTAAAGTTTCATAAGAATATTTCCATATGTGTTTGGGAGTTTAGAAACATATGTACTTGAAAACCATTTGGCTTTCCTTATTTCGGTTATCTGTCACTATTCTTGTACCTTTGAAGACTGTCAAATCCTGATTTGTTTCTCCCCAGTTCTGATTTTGGTTTCCTCTTCATCCATTTTGGATTCAAATGTTCTTTTATCAGACAGATCTTTCCTTGTCCAATGGGATGGTTAAGAGTGCACAGAAAGAGAGGGAAGAAGACAGAGTCCCAGAACTCCTGTGACACAGTTTGAGATTGGTCTGATCCATGGAAAGAATATTCTCCTCCTCTTGTGAATTCCCAGTTTCATTTCTGTGGCTTATGATACATAGGTAGGACTTGGAAACCTTCAATCACAAGGCTTATGATTGACTATAAGCAACAGTTCGAAGAATATATTTTATTTTATGCAGCTATTTTCTTATGTTTGTCTCAGTTTTCATGGAAGTTATACATTTCCTAGGGTTCAGAAATTACTTAAAGCTCTGGTTTCACTGAAGTAAAAGCAAAATGTCTATTTTTCTATGAACATCTATCTTGAATTAAAAAATAATTTTGTTATGATATTTATTATACTTATACTTATTTTTTATGAAACAACATACTTGGTTTTAGTACAAGTTTTATGTAGAAAAAATGCTAAATATTTTATACTTAACAATATGCTTTTTATTTAAATAATATTTATTGCTTACCAGGTGCCAGAAACTGTGGTAAATGCTTTAAAATATTTACTCAATACATGCAATAAATCAATAAAGTAGGTGTTATTATTATTCCTCTTTTACACATGAAAAAACAGTTAAGTAAATAAATCTGGTTACTGAGGTCCTATATACGCACACTCCTTGAATTTACTGTCTTAATGCAAAATCTCTGGTTAAAAATAAAATGAAATACCTGAGAAAGATCCACTGGAAAATGGCTGCAAAAATAAGTGTTCCCTTTAAGTGATGATCATTCTGTCATATTGTTGAAGAATGCTTAGAACATCATAAGTATTCTTCCTCTATTTCTTAATTGGAGTTTGTAGTTCAAGGTAGAGTTATTTTATCTGAATTATAATGGAAAAAGTAGAATGTATCTTACAGCTGTGTGTGGTATGTGGTGAACCTGGGGTGTTTCTCTTATATGGAATGCAGAAATCCCATGTGCACAGCAAGAAAAAGGTGATTATAATTCACTTCATAAAAGAATACCTCTTAGATAGGCATCCATCACAACATGGAAAAACTGAGAAAAGACTACTAAATAATTGATGTGTCAAAGATGAAATTGTAATGGAATTTATAAAATATTTAGAAGTGAAAGATAGCAAAAACATTTCATATAGACCTTTTAGATTTTACTAAGAAATGCTTAGATGATTTCTAAGCTTAGAAGCATACAACAGAAATGATACTAAGTTAACATTAATGAGGGGTGCCTGGGTGGCTCAGTCGGTTAAGCCTCCAACTCTTGATTTCAGCTCAAGTCATGATCTCACAGTTTGTAGGATTGGGCCCTGAGTTGGGCCCTGTGCTGACACCATGGAGCCTGCTCAAGATTCTCTCTCTCCCTCTCGCTCTGCCCCGCCTCCACACACTCACTTTCTCTCTCAAAATAAATAAATAAACATTAAAAATTATTTAAAAATAAATGAATATTAATGCAATATATATTCAAGTAAAAAAATCAGAAAGCAAATGCCATGGCATATTCTAAATATATACAAATATAAAAGTTTAAAAGTAAGAATTAATGACTTGAGAAACAATGAAACCTAGTAAGG
The DNA here is from genome assembly GCF_024362965.1 of Panthera pardus. Taxonomy (NCBI): domain Eukaryota; kingdom Metazoa; phylum Chordata; class Mammalia; order Carnivora; family Felidae; genus Panthera; species Panthera pardus. The sequence goes on along the minus strand of NW_026526821.1, from coordinate 70,560,608 downwards.
ATCAACCAAAACCTGAAGACGCATAAAAGTAAATGATCCATAATTGATTAAGGAAAACATGGCATTTAAATAAACCAACACCACCCCCCCCAGAGAGAGAGAACATGCATTCATGTGCAATGGAGATCAGAATATCATAGGCGAATATTCTCAATAAATGTATATAAATATATTTGAAAACTAGATGAAATAGTTTAAAAGAAAAATAAAATTTGCCAAAAATTTCTCAAGATGAAATTAAATTGAAGTAAATGTACATTCACCAAGGAAATCAAATTAGGAAAAAAAAATTATACAAAATAAACTTGCCAAGTTCTGAGAATCTTCAGTGAAGTTTGATCAAAATTTGAGGAAACACTAAGAAGATACAAAGAAATGGAGAAAAATCCTGGGCTCATGGATTGGAAGAATAAATATTGTCAAAATGTCAATACTACCCAAAGCAATCTACACATTCAATGCAATGCCAATCAAAATTGCACCAGCATTCTTCTCGAAGCTAGAACAAGCAATCCTAAACTTCGTATGGAACCACAAAAGACCCCAAATAGCCAAAGTAATATTGAAGAAGAAGATCAAAGCAGGGGGCATCACAATCCCAGACTTTAGCCTCTACGACAAAGCTGTAATCATCAAGACAGCATGGTATTGGCACAAAAAACAGACACATAGACCAATGGAATAGAATAGAGACTCCAGAATAGGACCCACAAAAGTTTGGCCAATTTATCTTTGACAAAGCAGGAAAGAATATCCAATGGGGAAAAAAAAAAAAAAAACAGACTATTTAACAAATCATGCTGGGAGAACTGGACAGCAACATGCAGAAGAATGAAACTAGACCACTTTCTTACAACTTGCACAAAAATAAACTCAAATGGATGAAAGACCTGAATGTGAGACAGGAAACCATCAAAACCCTAGAGGAGAAAGCAGGAAAAAAATCTCTCTGACCTTAGTCGCAGCAATTTGTTACTTGACATATCTCCAAAGGCAAGGGAATTAAAAGCAAAAATGAACTATTGGGACTTCATCAAGATAAAAAGCTTCTGCACTGCAAAGAAAACAATCAACAAAACTAAAAGGCAACCGACAGAATGGGAAATGGGAAATACATATTTGCAAATGACATATCGGACAAAGGGCTAGTATCCAAAATCTATAAAGAGCTCACCAAACTACACACCCAAAAAACAAATAATCCAGTGAAGAAATGGGCAGAAGACGTGAATAGACACTTCTCTAAAGAAGACATCCAGATGGCCAACAGGCACATGAAAAGATGCTCAACCTCACTCCTCATCAAGGAAATACAAATCAAAACCACACTGAGATATCACCTTATGCCAGTCAGAGTGGCTAAAATGAACAAAACAGGAGACTATAGATGCTGGAGAGGATATGGAGAAATGGGAACCCTCTTGCACTGTTGGTGGGAATGCAAACTGGTGCAGCCGCTCTGGAAAACAGTGCAGAGGTTCCTCAAAAAATTAAAAATAGACCTACCCTATGACCCAGCAGTAGCACTCCTAGTAATTTATCCAAGGGATACAGGAGTGCTGATGCATGGGGGCACATGTACCCCAATGTTTATAGCAGTACTTTCAACAATAGCCAAATTATGGAAAGAGCCTAAATGTCCATCAACTGATGAACGGATAAAGAAATTGTGGCTTATATATACAATGAGAAATGAATGAGAAATGAGAAAGAATGAAATATGGCTTTTTGTAGCAACGTGGATGGAACTGGAGAGTGTTATGCTAAGTGAAATAAGCCATACAGAGAAAGACAGATATCATGTTTTCACTCTTATGTGGATCCTAAGACACTTAACAGAAGACCATGGGGGAAGGGGAGGGGGGGCAGGGGAAAAAAATAGTTACCGAGAGGAAAGGAGGCAAACCATAAGAGACTTTTAAAAACTGAGAATAAACTGAGGGTTGTTGGGGTTGGGAGGGAGCGGAGGGTGGGTGATGGGCATTGAGGAGGGCACCTGTTGGGATGAGCATTGGGTGTTGTACGGAAACCAATTTGCCAATAAATTTCATACTAAAAATAAAATAAAATAAACTGACCAAGTTCTGAGAATCTTCAGTCAAGTTTGATCAAAATTCAAGGAACAGTAATCTCTCATTTATGCAAATTATTCTAAACAATTGAAAAAGATATCTTCCTATATAGCACTTTAAGGGGCTTTTTATAAGCATAATAAAAACAATAGAAAGACAAAGGAAAACTAGAGATCATTCTATGAAAATATTTGGAAAATTTATAAAATAAATTTATAAATAGCAAAGTCAAGTAATGTATAAAGTATATGTAAATTTTAAAAAGTATTATAGGCATGCAAATACAGTTAAAGTAAATATATCTGTAAACACAGTTCAATGCCTTAAGAAAAAAGAAAAAACATAATCATCTTAATAGGTGTAGAAAAAACACTGGATGCAGTTCAGTGTCCATCATGTTAAAACTCAGAACAAAATTAAGAGTATTTCTTGGGGTGCCTGGGTGGCTCAGTCGGTTATGCATCCAACTCCTGGTTTCGGCTCACGGTCATGATTCCATGGGTCATGAGATCAAGCCCTGCATTGGCCTCTGCTCTGAGTGTGGAGCCCGCTTGGGATTCTCTCTCCCCCTCTCTCTGCTCTTCCCACATTCATGCTCTCTCTCCCTCTCTCAAAACAAATAAAATTGGGGCGCCTGGGTGGCGCAGTCGGTTAAGCGTCCGACTTCAGCCAGGTCACGATCTCGCGGTCTGTGAGTTCGAGCCCCGTGTCAGGCTCTGGGCTGATGGCTCGGAGCCTGGAGCCTGTTTCCGATTCTGTGTCTCCCTCTCTCTCTGCCCCTCCCCCGTTCATGCTCTGCCTCTCTCTGTCCCAAAAATAAATAAAAAACGTTGAAAAAAAAAAATAAAATAAAAAAAAAATAAAATAAAATTTAAAAATTTTTTTTTAAAAAATTATAAATTTTTTTCCTAAGCTGTGATATAGATAATATTAGTGAAATATCAGATATTTTTATTAATAATCAGAAAATACATGTCTACTCTTCCACTTATATTTTTCAATGCACTAAAATTCTGACCAAAGCAGTAAGACCAGAATCTTTGTTAGAGATAAAGTATGAAGTTTAGTAGAAATAATGATTGTCTACATAAAATCTCAGGAGAATATAAAGAAAAATAGACTTAATAAGTCTATTAGACTGCCGGACACAAGATTTCCATTAAGAAATAAGAGATTTCCTATGTATCTGAAAATAAACAAGTAGAAAAAACAAAAATTGCAAATCTATAATGAAGATTCCGTTCATAATAGAAACATTTAAAATTATATAGGTATAAACCTTAAAAATATATGTAAGACTTCTATGGAGACAACATACTCAGACAAAAATGACAAACTACACATTGTCTAATCACATTAGAATATGGGAATACTTATTTTGTGGAATTTCACACACTAACCAAAAATTTATATGGAAAAGTAAGAGCCAAGATAGGGGTGCCTGAATAGTTCAGTCAGTTAGGCATCCAACTTCGGCTCGGGTCATGATCTCACTGCTCCTGAGTCGGAGCCCCGCATCAGGCTCTGTGCTGACAGCTTACAGACTGGAGCCTGCTTCCAATTCTGTGTCTCCCTCTCTCTCTGCCCCTCCCCTACTCACACACTCTGTCTCTTTCTCTCAGAAATAAATAAACATTAAAAAAAAAAAAGAGCCAAGATAAGAATGTAAAATTTAAAGGAGGTGACTTTCCTATATATACTTAATTATAATGCTTTAGTTAGTTTATTTATTTTTTAATTTAAGAGAGAGAGAGAGAACAGTGGGGGAGAGGGTCAAAGAGAATCCCAAGCAGGCTCTGTGCTGTGCCTTGAGCTTGATCACACGACACTGGGCTCATTGCCAAAATCAAGAGTTGAACACTCTACCCACTGAACTACCCAGGCGCTCTTAAAAAAAATTTTTTTTAATGTTTATTTATTTTTGACAGAGAGAGAGAGAGAGACAGAGCATGAGTGGGGGAGGGGCAGAGAGTGAGGGAGACAGAATTGGAAGCAGCCTCCAGGTTCTGAGTTGTCAGCACAGACCCAGACGCAGGGCTCCAACTCACAGACCCTGAGACCCTGAGATCATGACTTGAGCCCAAGTCAGACACTCAACCGACTGAGCCACCCAGGCGCCCCCACCCCACGCCAGGCGCTCTTAATGCTATAGATCTTGAAGAATGAAATATGACACAGGATACAAATCATGGAATTAAAAAGAGAATGCAGGAAGAAATCTACATGTATATAAAGCTAAATGAATCACAGGAGAGATATTAAAACACATTGAAGAAAGAATAACCTGTACAAATTGGAATAGATAAATGGACTGTATAATAAATGATTTGGGGCAGCTTGCTATCCAAAAGCAAACTAGCTAAAACATATTCTAAATATGTGGTGCCAGATTTTACTTTGTTTAAAATGCAGAATATGTGCCCAAAGATCAAACTAGCTAACTGGTTTGCATATACTAATTCATATATATTTATGTAAAAAGTAAGCACTTAAATGCCTGCCAATTTTAATTTAAATTATAAAATATTTTGATGAGTGAAGACAAAAATGTAATCTGACTACAGATGTCGCCTTAATTCTGTCTTTTCTATTCATATAATTTTACCACTCACAGCTTTATTATTTTATTTTACTTTATTGCAGATTTATTTATTTATTTATTTATGTAAAGTTTTTATTTGAGTATAGTTGACACACAGTGTTACATTAGTTTTCGGTGTACAACATAGTGATTCAATAAGTCTACATGTTATGCTATGTTCATCACAAGTGTAGTTACCATCTGTCATGTCACCATACAATTCTATTACGATATCATTTGATTTTATTCCTATGTGATACTTTTTATTCTTATGTCTTATTCATTCTATAACTGAAAGCCTGTATCTTTTACTCCCTTTCATTCATTTTGCCCATTCCTTCACCCTGTTCCCCTCTGGCAACCTTCAGTTTATTTTAAATGGAGATATTCTGAAACAATGATATAGAGGTGGAGATTCAGATAAAATGTATATTTCAACTTTCTACAGTTTTGTTAACTACTTATAATGGAGTCACTGATATGCTATTAGCAAGAACACTACGAACAGCATTTTTTTCTTGAAATAATTACATTGAACACTTAATATGTCAATTGAAAAGATTTGTTTCTATATAGTTCCAACGATAGAATAATAAAAGCTTGCATTTACATAGTAAGGATTGGCTATGTGGGAAATCTCATTCTTTTCTCTATTAATATAAAAACCTTACAAAAGGCTGGGAGTGAGGTAAATCAGGAAATACTGGTCAAAGAGTACAAACTTCCACTTACACGACGAGTGACTTCTGAGTATCTAATGGGTGGATAGGAAAAGAAAGAGTAATTATGTAATGTGATAGAGGCTTTAGCTAATGTTATGGTGATAATCATTTTGCAATATATAATGGTATCAAATCAACATGTTTTACACCTTAAATTTAAAAAAAAAGAAAAGTAAAAGAAAGAAAAAAATAAGAGGAAAGACTCGTGTGATGTATTTCTTAGCTCTTGGGGTTTCCAACACTTTAAAAGAAAAAAAACTCCCTATTTTTCTTTAATTAATAATAAATTAATATTAATATTATTAACTCTCCATGCCTCAGTGTATTTAAATCTTAGCTTCATAATAACCAATCCATTTCAAATAAGGAGTTTTAACATAAAGAGCACAAAGTTCTCAAGTCTTAACTTGAGCACAAAGTTAATAAATGGCAGAATTGGGAATCAAATTTTGGCAGTGTAAGCCAGAGCTGAGTTATTTGTTCTCTTTTTTGGTTTTTTTCTTCACTTTGTTTGTTTCAAGTTTTTATTTATATTCCTGTTAGTTAGGATATAGTGTAATATCAGTTTCAGGAGTAGAATTTAGCGATTCACCACTTACATATAACACTCAGTGCTCATCACAACAAGTGCACTCTTTCACACCCATCACCCATTTAGACCCATCCCTCCACCCACCTCCCCTCCAGCGACCCTCAGTTTGTTCTCTACAGTTAAGAGTCAGTTTTATGATTTGTCTCTCTCCTTCTCTTTTTTACCCCCCTGTTTATCTGTTTCATTTCTTAAATTCCACATATGAATGAAATCATATGGTATTTGTCTTTCTCTGACTGACTTATTTTGCTTAGCATCATACACTCTAGTTCCATTCACATCATTGAAAATGGAAAGGTTTTATTTGGTTTTTTAAAGCTTTCCTTCTTTATTTGAGAGAGAGAGAGAGAGCATGAGCAGGGGAGGGGAGAGAGAGAGAAAGAGAGAGAGAGAGAGAGAGAGAATTCCAAGCAGGCTCCACACTACCAGCACAGAACCAGATGTGGGGCTTGAATCCATGAATCATGAGATCATGACCTGAGCTGGAATCAAGAGTTGGAGGCTTAACTGACTGTGCCACCCAGGTGCTCCAAGATTTCATTCCTTTTTTGTGGCTAATATTCCATCGTGTGTGTGTGTGTGTGTGTGTGTGTGTGTGTGTGTGTGTCACATCATCTTTGTCCATTCATCAGTTGATGAACATTTGAGCTCTTTCCATAATTTGGCTACTGTTGATAATACTGCTATAAACATCTGGGTGCATGTATCCTTTTGAATCAAGGATTCAAAAGAATCCTTTTTGTACCCTTTGGGTAAAAACATAGTAGCACAATTGTTGGATTGTGGGGTAGCTCTAGTTTTAACTTTTTGAGGAACCTCTGTATTATTTTCCAGAGTGGCTGCCTCAAGTTCCATTCCCACCAACAGTGTAAGAGGGTTCCCTTTTCTCCATATTCCTGCCAGGCTCTGGTAACCATTATTCTACTTTCTATTTCTTTGAATTTGACTTTAGTGTTTTTTTAACCAGACTTATTTCACCAAGTGATTTCAAGATTATTATAAAGCTATAATAATCAAAACAGTATAGTACTGGCTCAAACAAATCATTAAACATAGTAGAATAGAGAACCCAGAAATAGGCTGATACATATTTAGACAAGTAATTTTGAAAAGCTGAAAAATCTGTTGGAGTTAACATCTTGGGATTGATTTTAAAATTAAGATACAACCTATTTAACTCTTAAATACGAATGGAAGCCTACTTTTCCTAAATGTACTTTAACCAAATATATACATAATTATACTCATTTCTGACAATGAACACCTGTGTTTGAGTATTATAGGCAATCTATAACATTTATATATAGCAAGCTATAAATCATGTGCTGTTAACTCCAGGCAATTGATTTAAAAACAAAAACAACAACAACAAAAAAACTACATAGGAAAACAACAATGGAAAATAAAAGTGCAGCTGACCCTCAGGAGTAACCTCCCCCCTCACCGCCCATGTAGTAAAAAATTTGTAACTTTTGACTCCCTAAAACCTTAAGTACTAATAGCCTATTGTTGACTGGAAACCTTACCAAAAATATAAAGAATTGAGTAACCCACATTTTGTATGTTACTTGTATTATATACTGTATTTTTATAATAAATTAAGCTACAGAAAAGAAAAAACCTTATAAAATGGACATTTTTATTTTTAACTGTTGGTGAACATATCAACAAGTCGATATGCCAAAAATTTTTAGTGTGGAATTTGATACCATTCGCTGGACTTCTATATGTGCTTATCATTTGACCCTTCAACTTACTTACAAAAGTTTATTCTATAAGATTACTCAAATGTATCAAACATGTTTTTCACAGGATGGTGTGGAATTATGAAGCAATGATAATAACTTAAAATCTGTTGGTAAATAATGGGAAAATATAGTGCTTCCATAAGTAGAAATACTTGTATTGACATTAAGAGAGGATCAAAATGCATTAACTGGAAAAAAAAAGTAAGAAGAGCATGGACCTTTTAATAAGATCTTACTTTTAATTTTGTTCTTAAAATAAATTTAGGGGTGCCTTGGTGGCTCAGTCAGTTAACAGTCAGACTTGATTTTGGCTCAGGTTGTGATCTAATGGTTTATGAGTTCCAGTTATGTATCGGGCTCTGCCTTGACAACACAAAGTCTCCTTGGGATCCTGTCTCACTTCTCTCTGCTCCTCCCCTGCTTGCTCTCTATCTCCCTCTCAAAATAAGTTAAAAACAAACTAAAAAAAATGAATTTAAGGGTTATGGGCATTGAGGAGGGCACTTGTTGGGATGAACACTGGGTATTGTATGTAAGGGATGAATCAGGGGAATCTACCCCCAAAACCAAGAGTGCACTGTACACACTGTGTGTTAGCCAATTTGACAATAAGTTATATTAAAAAAAGAAAAAAAAACATAAATTTAAAAAGAAAAAGTAAATTCAAAAATAAAATAAATCAAATTAGATTTATGTCATGTTAAAAATTGAGTGAAATGGTAAATGATGAATGGATTTAGTGAATTGGTGAATGGTGAATAAATTGATTAAACTGGTATTGGCATGAGATCCCAGATTTTCCCATTAGAAATCATCATCAACCTAATGGGTGCATTTACTTTTAATAATCTCAGTTAAAAAAATGTAACTCATGGAAGTAAACACAATATATTAATGGCATGGAGTGGAAAAAGACATTTTCTAGATCCCTGAACTGCCTTCCTTAAAATATACGTAAAATATCTTTCTGAGCATATAATCATGCCCGTAATTTGTAAAAACAAACAAAGATATATGGCATAGAAAGTGAAACCTCTAAATCCTACATTTCAGATACAGTTACTGTTAATACTAAAAATTCACATGTAAGTTATGATTACTAAGATCTTTAAAATATGGCATTTCAATTGTATCCTTCAAGGCTGTAGGTTTTGAAATAATACATAAAGCTCCTTTTCTACAACATAAGGTCACTATTAGTTTACTGTGATTAGCAAATATGAAAATAATGGCGTCATGAGGCAGAAGTTGTATTGATTCCTCAGCAAATTCCAGTGCAAGATGAACTGCAATAGGAGACAGGTGAAGATATCTTAAATACAGCCTTCATCAGGAAGAAAAAAAAAAAAGCCCTTAATTCTGCAGTTACAGCACTATTAACAGTATCCTTTTGTATTGTTCTTTAATAAAATCAGAAATAAGCATGTACACCAGGTTTGCATTCCCAGCCTAGTCGGGCACTGGCCTTATAGCAGGTTGTTACTTCAACACCCACTCCAGGGGCTCGGAGCTCCACTTCCTCATGTTTCAGTAACTGCATTTCCAGTCTATTGTATTTCTTAATCCCTATATTATATAAATTCTACAACTTTAGTTTTTATTTTCACTTGAAGCTAAGTTTATTAAATGAAATGTTTTCTATTCCTCTAATATGATAATAATCTTGAGTTTTATTTTATTACAAAAAGTGAATGCTGTTTGTAAAAGCTATTGAGAGTTTTTTAAAAGGAAGACATGGAAAATTCTTAGGAATATTCCATGTGTGCTTGAAAAGACTGTATATTCTCTAAGTCAAAATATATTCTTAGAAGATCTACTTATTGATCATGCAGTTTGGTTCTTAAATATTTTTAGTTATTCTTTATCCAACCGATCAATTTTGGACTGAAAGTGGTATATGAAATTTTCTTATCAGTGTTTCTTGGTCTAGTTCTCCTTTTACTTTCTGTTTTATATATATATATATATATATATATATATATATATATATATATATATACACTCATTATTTTATATATATATGTACTCATTATCTTTGAAGGTGCACAAATATTCAATATTTTTGTATTATCATTGTGAATTTTAGTCTTTAGCATTATGGAGTGTTCATTTTTTTCTTTTTAATGCTTAATCTAGTTTGCCTTAATTCTTCCTTCTGTGATATCAAGATTATATTCATTTGATATTATTCTTTCCAACTCTTTATTTTTTCATTTTTACAAATTTATTTATTTTTGAGAGAGAGATAGAGTGAGTGAGCAGTGGAGGAACAAACAGAGAGGAAGAGAGAGAATCTCAAGTAGGCTCTGAGCTGTCAGTGCAGAGCTTGACACAGGGCTCGATCTCACGAACTATGAGATCATGCATGACCTGAGCCAAAATGAAGTGTCTGATGCTTAACCCACTGAACTATTCAGGTGTCCCTTCATTTTCTAGAGATAAAATTTACATAGTATAACATTCACCCAATTTAGTATAGAATTCTACTAATTTGTAAGTGCATACTGTCAGGTTAACTGCCACCATAATCAAGGAATTGAACAATTTTATTACCTCTGAAAAACTGTGTCATGTCCTTTTCTAATTCAATCATCCCATGACCTACAGTTCTTGGAAATAACTGATATGTTTTCTGATTCCATATTTGCCTTTTTAAGAATGTTATATAGGGGCACCTGGGTGGCTCAGTCGGCTAAGCATCCAACTTCAGCTCAGGTCACGATCTCCCAGTTCGTGGGTTCGAGCCCCACATTGGGCTCTGTGCTGACAGCTCAGAGCCTGGAGCCTGTTTCAGATTCTGTGTCTCCCTCTCTCTCTGACCCTCCCCCGTTCATGCTCTGTCTCTCTCTGTCTCAAAAATAAATAAACGTTAAAAAAAATTTTTTTAAAGAGAATGTTATGTAAATTGAATCATATGGTATGTCACCTATTGAATCTAGCTTCTTTAATTTAGCACAGAGGTCAGCAAACATTTTCTGTAAAGGACCAAAGAGTAACTATATTCAGCTTTGTGAGCAATACAGTGTCACAGCTACCAAACTTGGTAATTATAGCTTGAAACAGATTTAGACAATAGGTAAATGAATGGTGTGGCTATATTTGGCTCTTAGCAGGCCAGATTTACCTGATGGATTATAGTTTGCCAACTCGGGACTAGTATAATGCATTTAAGATCCATCCATGTTATTATGTTGTGAGTTGGTATTTTTATTGATGAGTAATATTCCATTACATGGATGTACCAAGTTTTCTTTATTTATGTCCATGGAGGAATTTAAGGACATTTGGGTTTTCCCAAATGGTTCTAAGTCAATTCACCATAAACACTCTTATACAGGTACTAGATAAACATACTTTCTCATTACCCTTGTATAAACACCTAGTACTGGGGCGCCTGGGTGGCGCAGTCGGTTAAGCGTCCGACTTCAGCCAGGTCACGATCTCGCGGTCCGTGAGTTCCAGCCCTGCGTCGGGCTCTGGGCTGATGGCTCAGAGCCTGGAGCCTGTTTCCGATTCTGTGTCTCCCTCTCTCTGCCCCTCCCCCGTTCATGCTCTGTCTGTCTCTCTCTGTCCCAAAAATAAATAAAAAAACGTTGAAAAAAAAAAAAATTTAAACACCTAGTATTGACATTACTTGGTCATATAGTAAATGAATATTTAACTTGATGAGAAATTATCAAATTGTTTTCTAAAGTGTTGTGTCATATTACATTCCTATCATTGATGTATGAGACATCAAATTGTTCTATAACACTGTCAGCACTTGGTATAGTCAATTGTTCTTACTTTTAGCAATCCCAATCAGTGCATAGCAGTATACTATTGTAAGTTTTAATTTGCTTTACCTAATGCCTAATGATGTTTAGCATCTGTCATATGCTTACTTTGCTATCCTTTTATCTTCTTGAATTGTCTGTTCAAAGTATTCAGAATTCTTTATTGGATTGTTTTCCTTTGTTGAGTTTTAACTGTTCTTTGATTATAATTTATAATATTCACTATCTTTCATTGTTTTGTTTTTATTTTTCATATGTTCTTAAAATATATATGTTAAACCTTTGATATATTTTATATCCATAGCTTTCTTTTGTTCCTTTTTTTCCTCCTTATTTTGTTTTCCAATTTTTAGCATTATTTGTCCTTTTTAAAGAGCTCTTTACTGTGTTTTTCATCCAATTTATTCTCATATGGTATCCTGCAAAAATATATATCAATATCTATATATTTATATTTATGCATTATTTTTGAGGTGAATTTATATTTTACTTTAGTTTATTTTCTGAGTTTAGTCAATTCTTATTTCTTACGTCATCTCTTTAGTATTTATATTCTGAATCTTTAAAGTCTAATTCAAGGAATTTTTTGTAATATCTACAAAAGTTTTTAAGAACATTAAATCACTTTAGGGCAGGGATTGTAAAACTATGGCCTTGGGCCTAATTTGGTTTACAATCTGTTTTTGGATAGTCCATGAGCTCAGAATGTCTATTACATTTTTGAAAGGTGGTAAAACAAAACAAGGAATATGCAGCAGAGACTAAGATCTAAAATGTTTCCTCTTTTGCATTTATAAAAAAGAGTTTTCCAGTCTCTGGCTTGGGTTTTGTGTTATAGCTTTACTTACTCTGGATTATAATTGAGTTTTGACAGGTGAATTTTCAGTGACTTGGCATTTTTTTATTATTTATATTTTTAAATTATAGTAGTTTTGTATAGATGTGGCCTGCTATATTCTGTTAATTTTTAATATTTTATATTTGATTAGACCACAGATAATAGAAAGATGTGATAGCTTTGGGTAGGATATTGGAGTTTTGAGGTTTGGAGGGTTTTTGTTGTAAGAATGTGAAGTTACTTTAACATAACAATTTTGGGGGAAGGTGGTAAGTATTTTGACTTTCAATTCTTTTTCTCTTTCTGTAGAAACTTTAATACCCACCACTTGCTTCTTCTTCTTCAGTATCAAGTGTCCAGGTGACCACGTTCTCCTTTTAACTGACACTAAAGGCAGTGACTTCCTAAGACCATCACTTTTTGCTCAGTGGCTTTAAAACTTCTCTTTAGATTCCCCAGGAAACACAACTCTCATCCACCAGGTCTCTGTTATTATTTTTCACTCAGGGTTGAACTACATCTTTTTGGGTATCATTTTCTCAATTTTAAGAAATAGTGTTTTCTCATCATTATCATGTATTCTCCATTTGATTCTGGTCCTGATTTGCAACCCTGAGATGGTTCTGATCATTTTGGAATACGTATCTACTTCTTTATGCAGACATTAATGTTCATAGCATTTTCTGTCTCTTTGCTATGGTATAATTATTGGCTATGATTGTTTTTATTTGCTGTCCTCTTGAATTGTTTGTATTTTTTGGAAAATACATAGAACTGGATTTAGGGGGCTGCCATGAACATGGAGGAAACTGGCCATGCTTATTTATTCGAATTACTAGTATTTATTTATGAAAAACAAACATGGTTCTTTCTTTCTTTCCTTCTTTCCTTCTTTCTTTCTTTCTTTCTTTCTTTCTTTCTTTCTTTCTTTCTTTCTTTCTTTCTATATTAGAGAGAGAGAGTGCAGGGAGGGGCAGAGAGAGAAAGAGACAGAAGATCTGAAGCAGGCTACATGCTGACAGCAGACAGCCTGATGCGGGGCTTGAACCCAAAAACCACAAGGTCATGATCTGAGCCAAAATCTTGCACTTAACTAAGCTGTCCAAGTACCCCCAAACATGTCACTTTTTAGAAGCCCCTCTTATTCCACACTACTTTTTTTTTTGATAGCAGATATACATGGTATATGTGTGTGTGTGTGTGTGTGTGTGTGTGTGTATATACACACATATATGCATATATATATGCATATAAGTGTGTATCATATCATGTGTATTTATCTGTATACATATATAAATATTTATGTATTTTTTAATGTTTAGTTTTTGAGAGAGAGAGAGAGAGAGAGAGAGAGAGAGAGACTGAGTGTGAGCAGGGTAGGGGCAGAGAGAGAGGGAGACACAGAGCCCAATGCGGAGCTCAAACTCACAGACTGCAAGATTATAACCTGAGCCAAGGTCAGACACTTAACCAACTGAGCCACCCAGGTGCCCCTATAAATTTTTAAATGCTAGTTAGCCTCGTTTTTGAGAAAGCTTAAGCTCTATATTATTTGATGAATACATTTTTTTCCACTTGAAAGAAGACATTTCCTATGCCTGAATTTGTACTTACACATTAATTTGAAGGCTATCTCTATCTGAATTCCTCTGTAGACTTGATAGTTGACTTGAGCAGTTGTCAAGATGTGGTGCTCCGTTTTTTTATTATTTTTTCAAATATGCTAAGCTTGTTATTTTTCTTCTTTCTCTCTTTTCCTGGTCAGTTGACTGGTCAATATCCTCCATTTTACTTATATTAATTTTCAGGGCAAGTTTCTGTCACTCATAATTGAATCTCTTCTTCATTTTGTCCATGTATATTGGCTATACCCAAAAGATTATTATGGAGGGTGCTTCAACTTTTAGTTTGAGTTACAAAGTCAAGTTTCACAGCATCATGTATTTTCACAGATTTGGGTCCACTTTTTTTTTGTTGTTTGTTTTTAATGTTTATTTTTTTACTTTGGTAGAGAGAGAGAGCGAGTGTGTGAGTGGAGTGAGGGGCAGAGAGAGAGAGGGAGAGAATCTCAAGTAGGTTCCATGATGTGAGGGTGAGCCCGATGCTGAGCTTGATCTCACAAGACATGACCTGGGTTGAAATCAAGAGTCAGATGCTTAACTGACTGAGCCACCTAGGCATCCCTGGTCCACTGGTTTTCTAGGTAGTGAGATACTTTCTAAATTTAGGTGTTTTCAGGCACCTAATCAGTAAAACAGATGACAGAGAATTTTTTATAAAAGCCCTGAAATAGGTAAAGATTTATAGATTAGATTGTTGTCCATTTTAAGTTCTCTTGCATGGACGACTAAAGCACTTATCTAAAACTCATGACTCTGCATATTACTGACTGGATCTAGTCCTAATCTTTTCTTAAATTAACAAAACATTGTGTCCAGACATCTTAAGTGACTTGTACATTGTAGTGACAATGCTGGTACTACAAATTAGGTTTTTTGATTACTTCTGAAATGAATTTTCTTATATACTACTGTATGCTAGACATTTGAATGGTAAGTCAACAATTTATATTTACCAATGAAAACCGTACAAATTGTTCTATACTCTTATTCTAAGCAACAAATTTCATTGTTTTCAAGTAAGTAATTAAATATTTTAGCAATGTCAGACTTCAAAGAAAAAAGCAATTTACAGAGATAAATTAAATTATGTGAGGAAAAACAATCATGGGATTAGGGAAAGTGCTTAGCAAAGTTAGGAGTTATGATTCAGTAATCATATAGCCAATGGAGCCCTTCATATTTTAAAACATAGAGAATTAAAAGTCAAAATCCCAACTAGAATGAACTGTATGTGTCTCTTGCTTATTATTTTTGAATTCTAAATATGGAGTTTATTTGATGTTTCATATTATTTTGGGTAATCACAACAATATCCTTAGACAATGGTGAGTCTACTTGTCCAGTGTCATATTATTAGAAGGCACATCTTCTGGGAAACTTCCTATTTTGCAATATTTTGTCCATACAAAATTCTTGCTTTTCATGTGGTTAGTGTTTTTTTTTTGTTTTTTTTTGTTTTTGTTTATTTTTAACACACTTTTTAATATTCATAAAGGACAACTTTTATTATAAGCCTGTGATTCAGTGGGTGACCACACCTGCTAATCTGCCTTACACAGCCCTGGCTTATGCCTGTTTTCCAGGTGTAATTGTTAATAGCACCCACTTTACTCTCAAAGGATTCCTCAGGGAGAATAAATTGTAATGCTGTCGTATTTATGCCAACTCAGATCTCTTTAACCTTATCTGTTGTTGAGGCCTTTGGCCACTGTTTTGTATAGTTGTCACCATAGCAACCAGCTCTAAGTGGACTCAGGCCCACTGCTGCCACAGCAACCACCCTTACACAGCAAACTTCAACAGCACCTCATATTGAGATCTCATTCTGTGACTCTCGCTTCCCTTACTGAGGTTTTGCTGTTGATTCTGAAGCACAGATTCCAGAAAATGTGAATGACACTCACACATACAGGAAAAAAAACTTTGACCAACAAGAAGGGGATCTGAGGGACAAAGTATTCTTTCATCTTTTGGGATGGACTTCCTGAGGAGGAACAATATTAGATTCTCAAAGAAGGCAGTTCTGTGATATCAAGTCATAATTTGAGCATGATTCTAAGCAGTATTCAGCTAGTAATAAACCAACATATTTGCTTTTTCTCCTCCTTTCATTCCCCTTTCCTCTCACTTCTGCTTCCTTGGGATTGCTTTCCCTAATGAAGTAGCAAAAAATGAGCTTTTGTTTAAATCTCTGCATTTGTTAGAAACACATATAACTGTAAGTTGTAACTGTTGGAAAGCGATTTCATAGGTCCAGAAAAAATTTTAAGTATTTTTGATATCAGGTAGGACTCACTCAACCCAAGAGATGATATTATATGTATTGCACACACACACACATGCACAAACACAAGTACACATATGTATATGCATATGCACATATATTAGATACATATGTATATACGTGTGGGTGTGTGTAGATGGGTTTGAATATGGGTATGTGTGCATGAAATGGGGTATAACTTCACCATTATTATCTTTACTCAAGATGCCTTTCAGTGTCCAGGAAGGTGAATTATTTGGAATAATAAATTTAAGAAGGAATATCATGGATATCCAAATATGCCACGTACTGTTAGATGTTTTGACATTCATCCCTGCTTGCATTTACATGTCATGGCCACTCTGAAAAATGGAGGAATTAAGTCATCGGTTTTAGTTCCTATCACTTGTGGTGTGTTGTTATTACCTTTTTGTCAAAATTCTTATTTTCATGCCTTCTATGTTCCTTGCTATGAGTAGATTGATCTTCCTACCCACACTGATGTCACATTTGTCCATATGTCTTGATTAATCTAATGAAAAGTGAGGGTAAGTGTAACAAATGCCGCTTATGAACAAAATATTTGAGGGCCTGCAGAAGGTTTCCCATATGCACCTTTCCTCTTTTTCAAAATCTACATAAAACAAGTTCACAGCTCACCCACAATGGGCATACAGTGCGAGCTAGAAATAAACCTCTGCTGTTGTGAGCCACAACTTTCAGGTCATTTGTCCTGAAGCATACAGACTATTCTGACTTATATTCAGTTAATAAATGGTGGTGAAAACATCTAAGTGTTTTGATCTTACACAGAGAAAGTCAGAATACCTATCCTGTTCTCAAAAGGTATGGAACATCATTTGGGACACAAGAACACAAACATAAAATGTAAAGGAAAATGTTAGGAAATTCCTATAAAATCCTGAACAAGGGACAGTCAATAGTTGTTAGAGGATTTCAGATGACAGAATGATCTTAAATTATACTACCATTTTTCCCCCATGACATAATTTCTTCTTTTCCATACCCTGAATTTACTATATTTTATTTCATGCATTTTTGCAAAAAATAAGTAAGCAATCCTCTATTTGAATCTATTAACTGTATGCACATCTCACTATATTAACATATCATACACATTGTAAAAATACAAAGACGAAAGGCAAAATCACTGGACCATCTTGTTGACTTATTTGGTTCCTACTTAAGACTCCTAATGATTGTGCTTCTATTAAAACCTATAGACTTTCAATATGTATTGAAGACTTATGATTTGGTTACAAGAAACAAAACACTGTCCATACTAAGCACAAATATAAACAATTAGATGAATACTGGGGCTCCACAGAAACCAAGGACGCCCAAGTTTAGACAAGTGACTAAATTCAAGGTTGTTCTAGAGAGCCAAGAATCTGGTTTTGCAAAAAAAAAAAAAAAAAAAAAAAAAAAAAATGTATACAGTGGTCAGCATAGGAATTGACTTTCACTCAGCCTACAAAAAATAGGGACTGTTCCAAAATACATAACAGGTTTGAATAAAGGACTGAGGGAGAAAAAAGTCAAATTCTAACAATAGCCAATTGAAAGTCTCTATATCCCCAGTTTTTGCAACTTATTCACATTCAGGCTTATGCTGTTTAGCATATCTCAAAACTTTCATTCCAACCCATTGGATGTTACCCTAATAACTCTCACTCACCTAATCCACTTAAGTGTAGAAATAGTAACCATGTTACATGATAGTAACATTAATCACAGAACTAATAGGAAATGATAAAGTGGTAGTTCAGATCAATGAAAAATTAAACTTCTGCCTCAATATTTAGTACCGTTCAGCATCCATTTAAATATCTCACATATAACAGACATAAACATTAGGAAAATATTTACAAAATAATCTCATAATGCTGGTAATATAATTCTCAGAGAAGATTTCGGGAAAAACCATACTAAGTCTGGGTATTGAAAAGCCAAAGTTGCATTAATTTATTTGCTCACACTCAAGATTAAATTTATCATACACAGACTGCAGAGGGGAAACTGACAGGACTATTCTTCTTTTGGTTGCAATTCTTTATTACCTTTCCCTAAAGATCAACATCACTGTTTCTGTGTTATTAAAGACATTAATCTAAAAATATCTCAAATGACCCTAACAATTGACTTGCTAGTGTGAACGGTTTGCTCAGCTGACTGATCATGTTAATTAGATTGGTGAACTACAGAAAATATTCTGTTTTAATATGATACTTTTTGAGAGCTTGGAACCTCTAGACAATTAATTTGCTGTGAAAGAAGATCTTCAGAATCAAAGTAAAAAGAGCTAATGTAAAACTGAACGGTTTATAGAATTAAATATTCTCATCCATGGAGTTCTTTAGGACCTAGATACCATTAGAGGAAGACCTTCCAATGGAGTGTATTAATATTGGAACACTATGTCAAAATGTCAGACTCATTTTATTAGAATGCTTTCTACTATGTGGTTTAGATTTGGAAAAAAGAAAAAGAAAAACTAATGTAACAACAAAATAAATTAGCTTTCTACCTATTTTGATAGTTATGGGGTGTCACCTGCCCTACATTAAGAGACGGCTCTACACGCACTTCATTCTTACACGTTCTCAGTACACATCGGTTGTTGTCTATAGTGAAGGTTTAACGGAAACTGGGTGAGGAGTGATTCAATTTGGAAAAACACATAAAGACAAACTGTAACTCAATGATGTAAATAAAGAGTGGCAATGTTAAAAATATTGGTAATTTCAGGTAAGTACGCGGGGGGATCACATAGCAAGTGGACATAGATGTAGCATTTATGAAGGATCAAAAGACAAGCAAGATCAACATTTTTTTTTTGAGGAGTCATTTCAATGTATTTCCTAGTATTGTTTACACGGTTCAAAAGTCAGAGATCTCTTTACATTAATATCACTTTACATTATGAAATGGCAACAAAATTCATGCTTGTTCTTCTACTTGCTACTGTCACTTTGAGTAAATGCAAACATCTTATCAGGTGTTCATGGTCTCTCTCTAGCATTGTCCCTCACTTACCTGGCACTTTATTTCCATGCTGTAGCTATAGTGAATATCCAGGGAGTCCTAAAATACTTCCAGTCCTTTCTGCTGCATGAACTCTACACATTCACCCCCACACCCATTCCTCATCTCTTAACATGGCTGACTCCTATTCTTCAAATACCAGCTTAAATATACTTTCTCAGGGTAGCTCTCACCCGTTGCTTAATCCCAAGAAGTTTCCTCCTGCTATCTGCCCTCAAGTACCATGTTATGTTCTTCAATATCTTTAATACAATGTGCAGCTATGTGTTTGTATTAATTACATACAAGGTAAACTGATGGTAAAGAAACAAACAATATAAAAAAACCTAACATTGAGAGTCAGTGCTTGAATGAGGTAGAATTTGATTTCTTACTCTTCAAACAGTATGAAGGTGAATGGTACTGTGTCCAGGGTGGAGGCTCTGTAATCTTCATCACTTGTTTTTTTATCTTTGCATTTGAAACAGTTTTAATTTTTCACCAGCTACCAGGCAAAGGGACAGAAAGAAGCAGAAAACAAAGACCATGAGAGTGGAAGCTATACAATGCATCCCTACTGATCAAAACATAACTAATTAATTTACTGGTCACATGTCCAATTAATTTAGTGGCAAGAAAGAAGGGGAGAATGAATAGTGGAGGACAGAGGAGTCTTGCTAAGGTAAAGTTTTTAAAGGATTTAATGTCTGCATTCTCCATTAGACTATAAGCTCCATGAAGGCAGAAACATAATTATTTTGTTAAATTATTATTTAGCTTAGTGTCTGGAACAGAATGATACTTTAATTCAATAAACAATTGAGAATCATTACGCTAACATATTTTATTATAACGCTCATAAGTATCTGCTTTTATGTGCATTTTCTGTCTTCCCTACCAAATTGTAAGCTCCAAAAGAGTAGGGATCTTTGCTATTAATTTCAAACTTTGTTTCTAGTACATAGTACACTGTAGACATTCAATAAATGCAGGTTGAATTAATAAATAAATGTAAAAATACAGTCTGTTCCCCATTTTATAGGATTTTAACAAGGTTGAGCAGCTGACAGATTCCAGAGCTCTTTCTTCTATACCAATATTTCTCAATATTTTTCTCATCATCATTCCTACGCATTCAAGGCACCAGGTTAGACATTTTTTCTACTCAATGCGCCATGGAAGTTTAATACTATGTATCTGCGTGTCTGTTTATGTGACGTGGCCTTTTGGGAGGCCACAGACTATTGTAACATTTAAGAAATTTTCGCCTCTCTCCCTCCCTCAGAATCAATTTTTGCACCCTTTGGGGATAATATAGACTCTGTTAGAATGCCCGCTCTATACCAGGACACTTAATATTTTAGTTTATATTAAGGGTTTCAAGGGATTTCATTCAGCGATATCATGGATAAAACATGAAAAATCAAAATAAATTTTGCTAAAGTAATGTGCAAAACTGTGATTTTAAAAGCCAAGTATATGACCTAACAAAAATTAAACTTAGTCTACCTTTCCATTGTTTTTAATTTACACATTTGTCTATGGATATCTAGAGGTATCATTACTTGAGTTATCATGATTTGTTAGGCACAGGTCCAGTGCTGCACACAAGTTTTCTGATGAGAAGCCCATTCTGTAAGATAAATTGTTTGAAATTTTTGGGTTCAGTATACTTCAAGGTAGTATAAAAAATGAAAGGATCGGGGCGCCTGGGTGGCTCAGTCGGTTAAGTGGCCAACTTCGGCTCAGGTCATGATCTCGCGGCCCGTGAGTTCGAGCCCCGCGTCGGCTCTGTGCTGACCGCTCAGAGCCTGGAGCCTGTTTCCGATTCTGTGTCTCCCTCTGTCTCTGACCCTCCCCCGTTCATGCTCTGTCTGTGTCTCAACGATGAATAAATGTTAAAAAATAAATAAATAAATAAAGGATCTACTGGGATAGCTGGAAGGGGCAAAAAATACTATAAAATATGGGTATGGAAAAGATTACTTGAAGTTTTTTGATTAAAATCATTAGTGATTATGTATAGTATAACAATTTTATGATATATATATTTATAATAAATGGTATTCAAATCTGCAATTTCCTTGTCATATTGCATGACTTAACAAGAGGAAATTTTCAAGTCAGTGAAATTGCATCTACTGTGCCAGTATCTTATTAATTAATTACAAATCAAGATTTTTATTAATTGTACTTCAGAGTAGATGATGATGATGCAACATTACTGGGACTAAGTCTTTAAACAACTGATGCAGTTCTATAGAACTCCAAATTGTGATGCTATACTCTACTTATGAAAATTTTTTTTGCTTTAAAAAAATTCAATGTTTCATGAGTTAATTTTGACAGTTTGTCTCCTCCATGCATTTTTGTAAATATATTTTAATAAAAATAATTAAGGTTATGTTCAAGGATGGAAAAGGATATAATTTCAGAACAACAATGGTGAACCACACAAAATAAAACAAATTCTGACAACAGAACAAAATATTGGTTTGAATAGTCTAAGCACTAACATGCCATTTATCCAAAAAATCATTTTTCTGGCAACCTGAATACTCTGGAATAGCCAACAGGCAACAAGAAAATTAAACAAAAAGCAAACTGCTAAATACCAGCCACAACAAGTGTATATTTGATTCATATTTGAAAGTTCTTATATTGGGGCTCCTGTGTGGCTCAGTCAGTTAAGCACCCAACTCTTGATTTCCCCTGGGGTCATGATCTCATAGTTCGTGAGTCTGACACCCACATCAGGCTCTGTGCTGACAGTGCAGAGCCTGCTTGAGATTCTCTGTCTCCCTCTCTGCCCTTCCCCTACTTGCATTCTCTCTCTCTCTCTCTCTCTCTCTCTCTCTCTCTCAAAAATAAATAAATAAATAAATAAATAAATAAATAAATAAATAAATATTATAAAAAAAATAAAGTTCCATATTCAAGCCTCATCCATGGACACATAACTGTGATAGTATTTATCACTTTAGTTACAATCGGTGAGTTATTCTCCTTATCTTACTAAATTAAAAATTCCTTAGTGTTAAGACTATTAAATTTAATATCACCTAGGAGAATAGAATAATATTGAAATTAAGATGTAGAAAATAAGTTTCATCCAAAGATGACTAACTCAGGTAGCATATCTTGTTCATCTTTGTTATCCATGTAATACTGACCTCAGTATTTGCATATTATTATCTGTGCTAATTTAATATACAACTACAATAAGTGTGACAACCTGTTTTCCTAAGTCACAACTAATTAAAGGGAGTATACCAACAAAGCTAGGCATAGGCATCTGGGCCAAGACAAAAAAAGAGGAGGAAGAGAGGGAAACAAACAAACAAACAAACAAGAATAAAAGAAAATGCTAATAACACAGCCGAGAAGAAAAAGAGAAAGTCATTATAGTTACTGAAGTCTTTCAGAAAAGTTTGAATGATATTCCATTTTATACCTTTAAAAGCAGGCAAGTATATAATACAATACAAAAATATTCTCATCCAAAATATGTAAAATTTAAAGGTTAGGTCTTAAACAATAAATTTCAGTTATATGGAAATTTAGTGTCTTAAAACAGGTTATTCACATATGATGCTAAATAAAAGATATTACTGTATTGCTAACACAAGAATCTATTTTGGTTCATTTCAACTTTTGAAGAAAGTTCATGTGAAAAGCCTAGGATGAGTTCTTATCAGAAAAATTACATTTGCTTTGCAATCTTCTCTGACACCATAAATCCTCACTTAAATTCTTACTCTATGCTGAAACTGGATTGTATTTGATGGATAGCGTGACATTGTATTTGCATTAGAGATTATCATAAAAAGATCATGAAGAGGATCTTAGTACTTAGAAAAATCCTGCCTTCTCAATTAATTAATTGGTAGGGAACAGGTAAGTGACTCCTTTAGTTACATACCTCGATATGGTATAATTTTATTCTGTAAAGTCCTACCAACCAATTTTCTTTGTAGTACTTCTTTAAAAAACTAAAACGAGTGCATCTCTGAGATTTAGGCATACATAGCCAAAGTTTTTAGGAATCCTCAAATCTCAATATTGTTTTGTCATTTCTACTACAAATTTAATATGAGGAAAGTATACAATTTGATGAACCCTTACTCATAGGAAAATGCTCAGCAACATAGGGCTAAATAAATCCAATCAACTGGCTGTCATTTATGCAAATTCAGCACAATATATTTCTTTGTGAGTGTCTAATGTTGGCCCTTTTATTATTTTTAAGATGGTTTCAATGGTTTTCTCCAAACTTGACGAATCTAAGTAAAATCACAAGTATGAAGAATTTAAAAAAGGAACTTATATACTCCCTCCCATATAAGTGATAGTTACATTAATGTGATTCTCTATTAGCAAATTTCAGAAGGATCCACCTAGTTTCCAGGCAATCTCTAAGTATATAATCATATTCTCAATTATCAAGCTTTATAAAATATTCAACATGCTACCCTCCAACCCTCAAAAAGTGAATCTCCCAAGCTATTTCTGTAAGAAAAAAAAATTGTGCTCACTTTGGCAGCACACATGCTAAAACGTAAGAAAAAAATTATTTGAAGCATTACAACATTCTTTTCTCACCTCTAGGTTCTGATATCTAATCTTGGGGCACCATAGCATTAATCACTATCACAAAACCAAAAACTACTTGAAGATTAAAATCATTTTTAAGAAGTTTTGAAACAGTGAAAGTAACCTAGAAATGATCTTTAATATCATCCTTCTTTTGCACAAAGTGTTTTTAAAGCTCAGAAATTTGCTCAAATCATATGTCTAATAATAACAAGCATACAATGAATTCTTTATAGATATTCACTATAGATAAGTGCTTTACATGGATTGTTCCATTTAATCATATCAACAAGGTAGGTATTATTACTGTCCTCATTTTACAGATGCATCTTGGTGAGGATACAAAATTTTTTAAGTGTGAAAGGCTACAGAACTAGAAATCAAGTGTTTTTTTTGGGGGGGGGGACTTATTTTTTATATCACCTTTTAGTGCATAATTAATCTTCTATCTAAACAAACAAAATAAAAAATAATTTTTAATTCAGGTTTTATACTTAATTTAAGAACATTTATAGAATGCAAAAACCTTGAGCTAACAAATTTCATAGAATTGGAACCGCCATAATTAATCTGAGAGCACATGCTAAAGTTAGGGACATCTGATAAACTGAAATCATAACATGACTATCCATCTAGTTCCATATACATAAAAATAGTTAAATCTTATTTCATTGGTTCTTAGAGGCATTTTTTTTCACTTTTTAAACTATGAAATCAGGATGCTCCTTACAACTGAAGGCGTGTTATAAATGATACTGATCAGGAGGCAGATATTACAGTCACTGTTGCATGACAGGTGTACATGAACTAGCTGGAAGACTGAAACTTTTTTTTTTAAGTTTAAAAGTAAAGACCATTCATGGAAAAATACGAATATATTTTATACGATTATATACAATTATATATACGATATACATATATATATGAATATATGTGATTGTTCTCTGAATACTTTTCTTGGCACTTTCTTACCAGATGAAGAAAGTTTCAGAATCTAAATTTGCAACATAGTGGCAGGCAGTATGCACTCCTTGAAGAAATGCTACATAGAAAATATGTGGACAACAGAGGCTTTGACGCTGCATAAAAAGCCTTTGGATATGGACAATGTTAACTCTAAGTGAAAAAAAAAAAAAAGGCACCAAATCCTGCCTATTAAGAAATTAGAGGGGCGCCTGGGTGGCGCAGTCGGTTAAGCGTCCGACTTCAGCCAGGTCACGATCTCGCGGTCCGTGAGTTCGAGCCCCGCATCAGGCTCTGGGCTGATGGCTCGGAGCCTGGAGCCTGTTTCCGATTCTGTGTCTCCCTCTCTCTCTGCCCCTCCCCTGTTCATGCTCTGTCTCTCTCTGTCCCAAAAATAAATAAAAAACGTTGAAAAAAAAAAAAAAGAAATTAGAAACATCTCAGTAACTTTGTTACACTTAAAATTTTCTCTTTAGTATATGCACAAAAGTAATATATGATAAAGTATCAATGTATAAATACATCTACAAGAGATCCTTAAATATGAGTAACAAAAATTTAAAGTGATTTATAGTCAATATTTCTTTTTTTTTTTTCTTTTTTTCTTAATGACATAGAATGATGGGGCATTTTTCAATGATGGTGCCCTACATATGTTAAAGCATGTTAGTATATGACTTGATGATGATGATTTTGTGACTAAATTGCATCAAATAAAAGAGCACACTTCTTTAAAGATGACCAATAATTTTAAATTTCTAAATGCTAACAACCCAAGTTCAGCTAGGAAAATTTTGTGAAAGAAAAGACCAACATGGACAAATCTTACATAGCATACTATTAAAAAGTAGGATCAGTGTTTGATTTTGGTGGGAGGAAGACCAGGACAGTTTTGAAAAGGATTATGAGGAAATGTTCCAATTGCTAGTAATGTTTTATATTTGAACTGAGTTGGTAGCTGTGTGGGTATTTGCTTTGTGATTATTCACTCAGCTGTGCATTTTGGTTTTGTTGCTATTTATACCTGTGATAATATGTTTCAATGAAAAAGGGAAAACATTTTAATACTTTAATAGGCATGGAACAGATACAAAATAGTCATAATAGTTATTAAAATTTATCCTGAAAACAGTAGTGCATATTAAAATTTATCTTGAGGCAGTAGTGCAATTTCCACAATGCTGAAACTAAGAAAAAGTAATATTTGATGTACCTAATATCGTATAGGTAATCAGTACTAGAGATAGACTGACTCTATATGAATAGACTCAGACTCTATAATGCCACAAGCAGTTAAGTAAACAGTATTAACTAATGTACAGGATATAGAAAAAAGTCAGAACACTTAGGGTATGAGGCAAAGAAATTAACAACATTCTCTGAGAGAGAGATTACAACTTTCTGGCCTCAAAGACTTCCCTGTATGTGAGAAATTATAGATGAAACTGTTTGGAGGAGGGGGAATCACATCAAAATTTCTACATGCCTAAATCTCCACACACCAAACCCAACGTACGTAAGAAACACAAGTTTGGGGCATTTGTGTACGCAGGTTTAACTGACTATGTGTGGGAGACTCTCTCAGCTATGTGTTCCTTCTCCGTGATGTATACTGCTCCAGATATAGCCAGGGAATGATTTATAAAAACATTCATATACTGTTACATATTTATCCACAGGCTCTAGTTTTATCAATTATTTTTCTTTCCAATTTAATTCATGACTTTCTTACTCACTTCTCCTTAGAAACTATGCAGAGGGCAGTGCAACAACATCTTTGAAGTAGTATTAGGAAAAAGAGTAGTTCAATTTAGGATTCTGTAATCACTGAAAATACTTTCAGAAATAAAGGCAAAATAAAGAGTTTTAAAAATATACTATCAGAAGTGAAGAGAATGTGCCATCTTGAGACCTTTACACTAATAAATGTTAAACAAGTGTATTTCAGGGAAAATGAACAAACTAATGAATAATGCCAGAAGTGGTAAATATGTGGGTACACATTCAAGATAATTATTCTCATTTCTTTATTCTCTCTAAAATTAATGACTCATAAAACAAAAACTGTAACAACAAATTGGGATTTTCAAAAAGTATTATGACACCCAGAAACCACATTGCTTCTACATGTATCCTATACTATCTTAGTTCCAATTAGTTCTTTATTTTTTTTTTTTCAATATTTCCACACTCAGGTTGTATCCACTTAAGTAACTGTATTTTGTTTATGAGTACTATATGGCATCCATTTCAGACAAACTTTAACCAATTCTCTTCTGAAGTACCCAGTAATGAAGGATATTGTCCTCAAGTGTGTGTTGTGGTGTGTATGTGTGTGTGTGTGTATGTGTGTGTGTGAAAACTGAGGGTTCTTATTTTTTTTATGTGTTAAATAAAAGCCATAACCAAATGCAACATATTGATTTGACTTAGTTCTTTCTTCTAGGAGAATATTTACCTTAGTTGGATGATTGTCCACAGTCTTTGAGATATAGCTCTTCTCAGTTCAAGGAACACTGTAATAAGTAAACCAGACTCATTTCCAGGTAATGCATGGATGAATCTTAGAAACTTTGTGCTATATGAAAAATTCCAGAAATGAACACTATATTCTCTATAATTGATATTATATGGAGTTCTGAAAAAAGCAAATCTATAGTAATGAAAAGCTGACCAGTGATTGCTAGGGACTAAAGATAATAGAACAAGATATAAATGATTGATTTTTTACATGATGGAAATAGTCTATATCTTGTATGTGATAGTAGTTACACATCTGTGTGTGTGTGTGTGTGTGTGTGTGTGTATATATATCCAATGGAATTATACACTAAAAAGGTGAACTTTATTATATGTAAATTATACTCCAATATAACTAACTCCCTAACCACCCCATCCCAAATAAAATTCTTATAATCATATTCCTCACTTCTGGAGATAAATTTTCTGGAGATTTAGTCAGATTAAGGCTTCCCCTGTGTCTTGTCTATTGGTTGTATAAATAGCTTTGGATTCACCCTTATTTATTATTCATGTCCCTGAGTATATTATCTGCATATTTAATCAATGAAATCATTTGGAATCCTTCTTCCTTCGCAGAATCTTTTTGGTGTTGTTTCTGACATCACTCAGAATATTATTGGAGTCTTTTCTTTCCACTGTTTAATGTCTATGTTTGGTTAGGTGCACTGTCAACTAATGCCGAAAAGCAAACCAATAGCTGATATTTACTGAGTATCTCTTAGGTACCAGTCACCCTTCAAAACTCTTTACATGTACTTATTATTTGTTGTTCATAATAACCTTGGCGAGCACATTATCTTCATTTTATACATGAGGAAACTAAGACACAAAGAGGAGAGTAACATGCTCAAGCTCAAAGAACTGGAAAAGGTGAAGCTGAGGTAATTGTCTTTCATAATGTAAGTAGCAAGTAGATTTGTCAGTCAATTATTGGGCCTCACATTCCAAATGTCACTGTTTTTATTCTCCTGGATTTTACCAGAAACGTCAAACAACATAGTTCTTTATAGTCACACCTTTAATCTGATAAAAATACAAAAATTTAAATATTCCTTTATATGTGACCTGATTTACCAGCCAATGCAGAAACATCAAGTTGCACACCACAGTCTGTCAATTAAGAACGGGCTGTTCATCGGGTGCCTGGGTGGCTAGTTGGTTAAGCGGCCAACTCTTGATTTCACTCAGGTCATGATCTCATGGTTTGTGGGTTCAAGCCCTGTGTTGGGCTCTGCACTGACAGTGCAGAGTCTGCTTGGAATTCTCTGTCTCCCTCTCTCTGCCCCTCACTCTCTCTCTGTTCCTCACTCTTTCTCTCTCTCTCTCTCTCTCTCTCAAAAATAAGCAAATAAACTGGAAAAAAACCCCAGAATGGGCTGTTCATGATGACTGTAGTTAACACTACTATATGATACACATGGCAGAAGTTAAGAGAATAACTCCTAAAGTTCTCACCACAAGGAAATATTTTCCCTTTTTATTTTTATTGTATTTATGTGAGATGATGAATGTTAGCTGAACTTAATGTGGTAATAATTTCCCACTATATGTAAGTCAGACCATCATGCCATACTCCTTAAACTTGTACAGTGATGCATGTCAATTATATCTCTATAAAACTGGAAAAAATAAATAAAAATGGAAAAAAAGAATGCATTCTTCCTGAGAAATTGCTTTCTGCCCCCAATATTAAGTCACCAAGGCCTACCAGCTGTTTACTTTATTGGTCAGACAGGCCTATTATATTGAGAATCTGAAGGTATCAATATATCTACATGTATCATTTCTTTAATGAAAGAATCCAATATCTCTTGTCCTCCAGGGAGTCTGAGCTATTTGAATTTTATCACAGTTTTGTGCTTTAGTAACTCTAGACGTCCTTAATTAGCATGTTCACTTAAAATTTGGTTAAGAGCAGGGGCACCTGGGTGGCTCAGTCAGTTAAGCATTGACTGTTGGTGTGTGCAAGGGCATGATCTCACGGTTCCTGGGTTTGAGCCCCCACATTAGCTCTGCACTGACAGGGTGGAGCCTGCTTGGGACTCTCTCTCTTTCTCTGCCCTTCTCCCTTTCTCAAAATAAATAAATAAACTTAAAACAGAGCTTGGTTAAGTACAGATTTTGATGTCTCCTAGCTACTTGAGCAGTAGTGGCTGGATTTCCTGGTCACGCATAATACCTACACCACTGATTGTACTTCTGGTATTAGAATAAATATCAAATCTCTCAAAACAGAGATGTGATTAACATTTCTATTGCTGTTACTTCTTTTTCACCTTTTTATTCCTGCATCCTTTTATTCTCTCAAAGACTACTGTGGAGTATCTGTTTAGAGCATCTAAAAAATAGTGTAAATTGAAACTGAACTCCAATATTTGGAGATCAAAGAAAGCTTCCCACCATGAGCTTTCATACGAAGAAATCAGCACATGGCCCCAAATCTCTGCCCTGGCATCAACTGGCATTGTTATCTCTCTTCCAGGGCTATTTTCCCTATACAGATTTCTTTTGTTGGGGATTTCTATTCCCAAGTCACTTGCTCTCACCCTTGCTAATTATCAAAATTAAGTTAGATGCTGCAAGCAAGTTTTAGTCAAAACAGAGTAATCTTCACAGTCAGAGAGCACTTTATCCTGTGGTCCATAATAAGGCAGCACTGGCACATTAAGGGATTGACCATTAATAACTTGCTTTCCCATTTCATATGGCAAACAGCCACCAAATTTATCCAGTTTTAACTAATACTTTCTTTGCTCCAGGTCTTTTTTCCCTCCAATTTAATTTTGCTTTATTTGCTTTATCAATTAGTTTCATATTTGGCAAAATTTCTCCAAACCCAGGCCTTGAAATGATAACTTGAGTGTCCATTTACTTGGGAGGTGAGTCCAAGATCACCAATTAGACTGTGAGAAAAGTCAGACAGAGAAGAAAGGAAAGCTCCACCAAAGGGTGTGTTACTGAGTGTAGTAGAGGGTTGCCAGATAAAATGATGGATGTCCAGTTACATTTAAATTTCAGATAAAGAGTCAATATTTTTAAACATATAAGTATGTACCAAAATTTGCATGGGATATATTCACGCTAAAAAATATTTGCTGTTTATCTAAAATTTAAATTTAACTGGAAAATTTGTATTTTTATTTGCTCAAGCTGGCAATTCTGGCATGGTACCACCATGGGCAACTAGAGATCAATCCTGAGAAACCAAATGGAATATGTTTCAAAATCATCTCCTCAAAAGACAAGATAGCTGACTTCCCAATTTTGTTTAGGGTTTTTCTGATTGCTTAACTCTGTTCTCCCTTTCCCCTGTCTGGACTTCATTCAGAGTTGTGCCTGCCTGCCTCAGCAAGCTCCCATGCATCGTATTGGAGAAAGCCCTTGGCAGAGAAGAGACACATGGGCTTGAAGGGAGAAAAGTGCGTCTCTGGCCAGGGCTTCATTCTCCTGAATACAGTTCCCAGCAGGAAGCCCTGTCTCAAGGCTGCAGCTCCTGGTGAGCTCTTGTCTTCACTATTTCTTCCCCCTTCTTCAGCCCAAGGGTTGGCAATGGCTTTAAACACATTTTGGTTCCCCGATTTCTTAATGTCATTTGTCTGTCACTTTAATTCTTCATCCCTCTGTAAATAGTCACTTAATAAAGTACTAAGAGATTTTGACTTAAACTGCATGAGGCAAATTTTATTTCTTGCTCAGACCTCGAGTGACAGCTTATATAATTTTATGTATTTTTCTGAATACGCATACTATTGTTTCTCAAAATAAAACAAAAATAAGCAAGAGAGGGGAAAGAAACACACAAACATACCCAGAGCATGCCTTATGACTGTTTAATTGGTGGTGTGGAAGGAAGAATCTGTTTAAGTAGAACTTGGTTCTTTCTTTCCTTGAGACTGGCCAATGTACAGGAAAGTTGCATTCTGGTATAGTAAGTGAGCTTTGTGGACAAGGTTAAAATAGTGGTGAGTATCCTCAATTCAAGGAAATAACAGCAAATACATCTGGATGCATGCCTAAGTCATATCCTCCAATATTTTCCATCAATAATAAATTTGATTTCTTATCCTCATTGGTCTGAGTCCCATTTTATATATTTCAGTTGATTTAGAAAATAAGTTGAAAAGAGAAATTTCACATGGAGCCTTTAAAATTGGATTTGAGGAACAAAAACAGAGGGAAGAAGGAATTGTGGTATGCATAAATCATGCTAATTAAGTCCTTATGTATTAGCCATTTAGGACCACACAGATTATTTTACTTTAATAATGTTTACTGAATTATATTGTGCCAGGATTTTTGTTTTTCACTTTCGTGGCTGACTTTCAACTGGCATAGCAAGGGCAACATTGATATGATCATAAGATATTTCTTCTTTAGCCTCTTGATGTGATGGATTATATTAATCACATTTCATATAATGATTAGCCTTGTATACTTAGAATAAATCCCACTTGGTCATGGTTTATAAGTCTTTTTCTACATTGTTAGATTTGCTAATATTTTGTTGGTATCTTTGCACACATTTTCATGAGTGGTACTGGTCTGTTGTTTTCCTACTTTGTAATGTCTGCTTGATTTTGGTATTAGGGTAATTCTGACCTCATAGAATGAATTAGAAGGAGTTAAAATGAGTATCCTTTCTGCTTCTATTTTCTGGGGGAGATTGTAGAGAATTGTCATAATTTTCCCCTAAATATTTGGTAGAATTCATCAGTTAACTCATCTGCACTCAGTGATTTCTGTTTGGAAAGTTATTAATTATAGATTCAATTTCTTTAATGGATATAGACCTATTAAAATTATCTTATTGTGTAATTTTTGATAGCTTGTGCATTTCAAGTAATGGGTCAGTTTCATCTAGATTGTCATATTTGTGGACAAAGACTTGTTCATAATAATCCCTTATTATACTTTTAACGTCTTGGGAACAGTAGTGATAGTCAGGTACTGCCTTTCATTTACAATATTAATAATTTATAGCTTTTCTCTTTTTTTCTTAGTTGGCCTGGCTATAGATTTATTAATCTTATTGATCTTCTCAAAGAACTAGCTTTTGGCTTGGTTGTCTAGAGTTGGCCTTGTAAATCTACAATTGTAAACAGTATTTGGGAAAATAACTTTAGAGATTATGATAGCTATAGTAGGTAGTTACACATAAGATTTTGATAAGATCTGAGATAGGCAGAACAGGAAAATCAGTACAAAATACTCAGAGAAAGAGTATAAATGGATGAGTTTCAAGATGTCAGTTATTATATATGCAAATTCAGGTACTGTCTTCCCAGGAGGTTACATGGTAGGGAAAGGTCTAATATTATGGAAAGGGTTAGATGTTCTTCAAACAAGAGACTATCTTCTGGGTGAGGTAGTCCTATTCAGAAAGATAAAAAGGACAAGATACATTTGATCAATGAATTCTTGTAATGGATCATAATATTGATTTTACACTTTCTAATCATGGGAAACTCCATAAGATAATATACAGAGAAATTTTTTAGACAAATAAATTTCTGGGCCATAAAGTGAGAGAGAAAGAGAGAGAGAAAGAGAGAAAAATAAAAGACATTCATATTCAGAAAGAAGCATAAACCATATTTAAGATAGAAAAAAAGAAAAGAACCTATCTAAGCAATTAAAAAAAAAAACACTTTTCCCTGACATGAGTAGGAGAATATAAGAAAAATATCTATATCCTCGGGGGACCTGATTAAGCATCTGACTTCAGCTCAGTCATGATCTCACAGTTCGTGAGTTCCAACCCCTCATCAGCTCACTGCTGTTAGTTCAGAACCCGCTTTGGATCCTCTGTCCTTCCTCTCTCTGCCCCTCCCAAACTCATGCTGTCTCTATCAAAAATGAATAAACATTAAAAAAATATATCTATATATCTACATATCTCTATCTCTATAAACTAAAAGTATAGGAATATGTGGAAGAAAACAATGTTCTTGTCACCAATGAAATAACAAAAGCAGAGAAAAATAAAAACCATGATGTAAATAAATACCAGAGAGGCATTACTGTTAACATGGCCTCTAGGACTTATAAGAATCAATAGCATTTGTAGACCAAGAATTTGTTGAGTGTAATTCTCCAGCTGGAATGAAAGGGGGAAAGTAAAGGTAAGCAATTGCAAGACTAAGGATTCATAAAACCAAGGATTCATAGTTCCGAGCCATCCAATGTCAAATGAATTTAACTCAAAATGGCAGTGACAGAAGCTATTTGGACAAGAAACAGTAGAAATTGCATGTTAAGATGGAACCCATATGATCTGTGCCCCAAACATAGGAATCAAAGGGAAATGAAAACTAAAAGTTCTTCATCTGTCAGAAATGTGCTTTAAATATTATCTTGTCACTGAGATTTTCACCATTGCAATTACTATACTTTTTATTATGTTAAGAATGTCAGAAATATTACAGTCTTAGAGAAGAGGAAAGATTTTTTTTAGTGCTTTTCTACCCTCTGTTTTTTCAATAGTATATATAATAGTTTCTTTGGTGAGATATTTCTACAAATAGAATTAATTTCACAGGCTGAAACAAAGAAAGTCTTCGCATTTTATTATCCTCCTTGCAGGTACCAATAATTTTTCCCATAATATTTGGAATGTGATAAGCCAATGCTGTGATAATACTTTATATTCTATTTAACTCCGGGTTCTTCAAAAGATGGAATTATGAGAGACCAGATAACTGCTAAGGTCTTAAAGGATTTCATTGGAAGACATTCTATATTACAGCTGCTAAAAGAATCTAGCTCTACCAGATATCAAGAATCACTTTTGCTGAGTTTAGTAGAATAAGAAATTAGATAGGATTAATTTTGGATTCAATTACTTTGAACTAAGATAACTGGACTACAGTCCATACTAACTAGAATTCATATAAATGTCCTTTATAATATGGTTAGGAACATAAACCAATTCAGATGAAGGGAAAAAAAATACATCTACATTACTGTCATTTTTTAAAATCAAATAATTTCCTGTTTAGGATTTCTTACTATGCAAAATTTAATGGTAGGAATAGGTAATGTGTAAAGTTTCTTCTAGTTCCCCAAACTTGTTTTATATGTTTTAATATGAGAATAAATTTACCTTAAAACAGACCATTATTCTTGATAACATAAAGTACAAAAAGGTTCATTTCATAAATAACATATATAATAATGTATTTCATAAAGTTTTATAACTGTATTTATTCCTACATGTACACATGGGGTTTCTGAGGCAGGCAGAGATTTATTGTTACAGCAATAAGCACTCCCAGTCCCGCCTCCCCACCTCTCCCACCCCCAGTCTCCAATTTCCCCCTTCTGGGTGACCTTCTATATGTATTAGGGTCTATACTATAAGTGAGGAAACTTAATGGTTACATAGGAAAACTGGTACAGTAGCCTTCCTTTCCTCTTGAGTGAGGTGAACCTATTTCTCTAAGGCAAACAAATTCTCCTTAGAACAAAAGGGAAAAGATCCAGGTTACTTATCCTTTGGAATATAAATGCAGGCAGAAGATAAGCCAAGCCTTTCTGAATTTATAACCCTGGAATGCCTTCCTGGCTCCAGTTCTGGTCCCTTTTGAAATGCAAATACATTCCTCAGACTGGTAGATCTCTCCCAATGGCCTCATTATTTACTTACCCTTTAACTTCAAAATCTCCTCCTTGACCCAGGTCCCAAATTTCTGTTCTCAGAAAGTCCTACGCATGCAGAAACATAAAAATGTCTACTTCCTGACATATGAAACTATATTTTCAAACTAGAATTACTTTTAGAACTTTTTCCTTTGGATCAATGATTCTCAGTGTGTGGTCCCTTGACCAGTAGCATTAGTTCCAGCTGGGAAATTGTTAGAAACATGAATTCTTGGACCCCCACCCTGGCCTTCTGAATCAGACACTCTCTGGATTGGATCCAGCAATCTGTTTTGTTTTGTTTTTTCTACAAGCCCTTGTGATTTGGATACAGATTAAAGTTTGATAATCATTGTTTTAGATACATAATTAATAATATTAACTTTCCCTCCCAATTTATTGTGACAAAATATACATAATATATGTATTTACCTGGGCGTCTGGGTGGCTCAGTCAGTTAAGCATCTGACTTCGGCTCAGGTCACGAACTCATGGTTCATGGGTTCGAGCCCCACTTCAGGCTCTGTGCTGACAGCTCAGAGCCTGGAGCCTCCTTTGGATTCTGTGTCTCCTTCTCTCTCTGCCCCTTCCCCTTTTGTTTTCTCTTCTCTCTCTCTCTTGAAAATAAATAAAACATTAAAATATATATATATATGTATTTACTATTTTAACAATTTTAAGTGTATAATTAAGTGCTATTAAATACAGTTAAGTTTTTGTGCAACTATTTCCACACATCTCCTAAATTCTTTTCATCTTGTAAATCCTGGAGTCTATACATATTAAACAATAACTCTTCATTCTCCTATACCCTTAGCCTTTGGCAATCACCATTCTACTTTCTGTTTTTATGATTTGACTACCCTAGGTGGAATCACACAGTATTGACCTTTCTGTGACCAAACTATTTCCCTTAGCAAAATGTCCTTAAAGTCCACTGATGTTGCAGCATATGTCAGAGTTTCCGTCCTTTTAAGGCTGAGTGATATTACATTGTATTATAGGTTCTAAAGACAGGCTGTCCCAAGGTGGGTCACTTCAGCATAAAGATTATATTTTGAACTTGAGGTAATGAGACTCTGTGGACTCAAGAGAAATTTTTTGCCCCTTACTTAGCTATTTGGCCAAATTAGGGGTCTTTCCCAGAATAAATTCAACTACTAGAGTTAAATTTTATCTGAGTGACCCATCTGTATGGCAGAACAAACATCTAATTACCAAACATCTGCTCTTCTTATTGCCCTGTGAATTACATTCCTTTTCTTTGAAGTTCTAGACCCTTGTCTCCTCCTTAGTTCAGGATGACCTAAAGACTTCATTTTGCCTGACTGTCTTTGGAATTTCCACGTGTATGTGGATTCCCTGTAGGAAATTAAATTTTATTTTCTCATGTTAATCTGTTTCATGTCCAATTTAATTCTTAGTCCAACTAGGAGGATCTAGAAAAAGACAGAACATTCTTGCTCCCTGGCCTTATGTATATTTCACAGTTTGCTTGTCTCTTTATCCTCTGATCAACACTTGGGTTGTTTCCATTTTTTAGCTATTTTTGAGTAATGCTCCTATGAACATAGGAGTACAGATATCTCTTCAAGACCCTGTTTTCAATTCTCTTGGATATATAGCTAAAAGTAGAATTTCTGGATCCTATGGTAATTCTATTTTTAATTCTTTGGGAAACCATCATACTCTTTGTCACAGGGGCTGCACCATTTTAACATTAGCACCACAGGAATTGCACAAGAGTTTCTTTCCCTTGTGCAATCCTTGCCAAATTTTTATTTTCTTTCTTTTTTTAAGTAGTGAATATCCTAGGGGGTATGGGTTGATATCTCATTGTAGTTCTGATTTGTGATTCTCTAATTATTAGTGATGTTGAGCATCTTTTCATGTGCTTATTGGTCATTTACATATTTTCTGTGGAGAGATGTCTATTTGATTCCTTTGTCCATTTTTAATAAGTTGTTTGTTTTTTGTTGTTGTTGAGTTTTAGGAATTCTATATATATTCTGAATTATATATATATATATATATATATTCTGTATATATTCTTAATCCCTGGTCAGATACATGATCTGCAAAAATATTCTCCCATTCTGTGGGTTTTCCTTTTCCTCTGTTCATAGTGTCTTTTGATGTATAATTTAAACAATATATATGAATTCTAAGTTGTCTATTTTTTCGTTGTTGCCTATGCCTTTGGTGTCATATCTAAGAAATCATTGCCAAAACATATGTTGCAAACTTTTTGCCCTTTGTTTTCCTCTAAAAGTTTTATAGTCATTTAAAATTTTTTTAACATTTATTTATGTTTTGAGAGACAGCGACAGATTGCGAGTGGGGGAGGTGCAGAGAGAGAGGAAATCACAGATTCTGAAGTGGGCTCCAGGCTCTGAGCTGTCAGCACAGAGCCTGATGTGGGACTTGAATTCATGAACCACGAGATGATGAGCTGAGCCAAAGTCAGAGGCTTAACTGACCTAGCCACCCAGGCGCCCTTAAAAGATTTTTAGTTTTAAGTCTTACATTTAGGTCTTTGATCCATTTGAGTTAACTTTTGTATATGATATTGTATAAAGGTCTAACTTCTTTCTTTGGCATGTGGATATTGAGTTTTCTCAGTGCCATTTGTTGAAAACATTGTCGTTTCTCATTGAATGGTCTTGAGACAATTGTTAAAAATCATATGACTGTACCTATGAAGATTTACTTCTGGGATCTCTATTCTTTTCCATTGATTTATTTCTCTTTCTTCATGTTAGTACCACACTGTTTTGATCGCTGTAGCTTTGTAGTAAGCTCTGCAATTAGGAAGTAATAGACTTCCAGCTTTGTTGTTCCTTTTCAAGATTGACTATTTGGGATTGCTTGAGAGTCCATATGAATTTTAAGATGGATTTTTTTTTTTTAATTTCTGCAAAAAAAAATAATCGCTGAGATTTGTTACGGATGGCATTGAATCTGAAGAACACTTTGAGTAGTATTTACATCTTAATAGTATTAAGTATTCCAATTCATGAACGTGGGATGTGTTCCCATTTATTTATGCCTTCTTTAATTTCTTTTAGCAATGTTTTATAGTTTTCATTGTATAAGTCTTTCACTACTTAGGTATAGTTAATTCCTAAGTATTTTATTCTTTTTGGTGCTTGTGTAAACAAATTTGTTTTCTTAATTTCCTTTTTGGATTTTTCATTGTTAATGTAATAATAATGAAAATTATTTTTGTGTGTTGCCTTTGTATCTTATTATTTTGCTGGATTTGTTTATTAGTTCTAAGGGGTTGACTTATAAATGTAGGAACTAGTGTTGATTTATTTCCTTTGCAAGGATATAAGTGCTACCATAATATAAAATACCTAGCACTGGTTGGTATGGTAAGAAAGTCACAAGGGGCACCTGAGTTGTTCAGTCAGTTAAACAGTTGACTCCGGCTCAGGTCATGATCTCATGGTTTGTGGGTCCAAGCCTCGCGTTGGGCTCTGTGCTGACAGCTCAGAGCCTGGAGCCTGCTTTGGGTTCTGTGTCTCCCTCTCTCGCTGCCCCTCCTCTGCTCGTCTTCTGTCTCTCTCTGACTCTCAAAAATAAATAAGCGTTAAAAAAAAACAGTCATGATATAAACAGGTGGGACAGCAAAATAATCTAATAATTATAAGGTAAAGACAAAATATTCAGAATGGACCTTACAGAGAAGATGAAATTTGAGCTAGATCTGAAAATAAAGATTAATGAAAGTGTTGGGATTATAAATCAAATTTTATAGGAAAACATGTGTCATGATTTCCTACTGATTATTGCCCTACTATGACCAATACTTCTATTTCCCTGAGACAAAGATAAAAGGAAATTATATCACACATCATAAAGATAAAGTGGAATATAATTCAGTTATTTTTTTTTAGTATGAGCAGTTATACTCTAGAATTTAGGAAAGGAATGTATGGAAATTTTCTTCTGAAGATATTTTAAAATAATATATATTTGTGTTGAAGAAATTTTACATAGAGCTTTGGGTTTATTATAAATATGACTTATACTTTGATAACATTGTGTTGATGATACCTCAGCAATGAAAAATTTATTGCCAAGTATGGCATTGACAAATCCAATATTTAAGTACTTCATATGTATTTCACACTGTAGCTTACACATCCACAGGTTGGACATTGTATGATTTAAATAATTGCAGAAAGATTTCACTGTAAAATCCTAGATTAAAATTGCTTCATTACACACAACATTTGAAGTTCAAGTTGATATATTACACAATGTTCCTTATCCTAATATTTTTCAATATTTGCTCCAAAATGACCATTACACATTCCTAATAAAGGTGCTTAAAGAAATAAAATTTAATTGAATGAAATAATGAGCTACCATAGATCTGATCATTCCATTCTACATTTTTTGACAATTGTGAAGATGAAATTTAAAATTCCATTAGTAGTTTCCTGGAACATATGATTTATAAATAAAAATAAAAAGCTTGCAAACATTTATGATATTAATATTTCCTGTATGTAAAATGAATTAGTTAATGATACCATATAGGTGAAGAAATTTAATCATCCTTTAGAATAATTTGTTCCCCACTTAAGTTTGATATTTTGACCTACTCCTTATTTAGGTTTATAAATAGGGAGAGAAAGATAATAAACAAGTATGTTTATTTATTAACAGTAAATATCTGTTAATTCCATTATATGATGTTCTTTCCTATACAGATGAAAGTGTCTTGATAAACCAAGTCGTGGTTGCATTTTATAGAACATACAGATGTATTTAAATGGTTGTTCTCATACCTGGCTGTGACTAGTTTTAAAATCCAGTGTAAAAGACATCCAGACTAGGGAAACTGTCAGAAAAATAGATAACGTAACTCAGTAGGAGGAAACAAGCTCAGAACTTACCAAAGTTAGTGCTTTTGAATGTATCTCAGAATTTGATTTAATTTAAGAGCATACACAGAATGGGCTAACATAGAGCAGAAGCATATTTTACCTGTCAAGGAAATATTCCACAAAACTACCTCACCTTTGTATTTTACTGCTTTATACATCATAGTCCAATGTGTGTGAGTGTGTGTGTGTTTGTGTGTGTGTGTGTGTGTGTGTGTGTGTGTGTGTGTGTGTGTGTTTTGGTTTTACAAAGCACAATAAGCCTAATTTTTAAAATGATCAGGGACAATCTGTTTCACTCTTTGTATCCTCAGTAGACAGCTCAAAGGCTCAATGCCTGTCTGCAAGACTAGGGATATCTGGACTCTGTTACTATCTTCATAACCATTTCACATGCAGTCACTAGGATAGGCTACATGACAGCTGCCTTGATGGATCACTCCCCACCATTACTTAATATCTGAGTTACTTAATATGGTAGATTCTATTCATTCTTAATTATTTTCAGGCATGAAGTGAATTGACTTGAAAATTATATTCATTTTCTAGGCCACACAGTACTATGTAGGCACTGTGCATGTAACTAGAAATATAGTCTCGTATTAAAAGCAAAAGGATCTATTAATTTCTTCAATTTCAGTGATGTAGTACTTTTATACTTTCAAAAGTATAGCTTTGAATAAAAATGCCACCAAAAATTTAATAAGAATAAAAATAGTTGAATGCATTTAAATAACTTGTATTTAAGGAAACAGTTATTTTGCCAATTAATAAAATCTAACTGGCTACTCTGAAATAAATTCAGCATGGTGTGTCAAAGTTATTTGTGCTCATCCCCAGGCTTTAGCACAAGGTTTCTTCAGCAGGTTGACATTTATATTCAATGGAGAAAAATATAGAATTATAAATATTTTACATACATCTGCTTTTATTCTCAGAATACTAAGTTTGTAGAATCTGTGAAAATATAATATACTCTAAATATCACCAGGTCTTCCTGAAATACCACATGCTGGGTGATTAAAACCTTTTTTAAAAATAATTTTTTTCTGCTAAATTTTAGTAAAATGAAGAAATGTAGAAAAATAGGAAATACATTAAAGTAATTTTAAATCTACTTTACTTGGACATTTTGAGCTAAGTTGTATTACACTGTTGAGGTACTTTATCAGTCTGATTGTTTTAATTAAGAGTTCTGTAATTTTTTTCTTTGAAAGACCAAGTAGTGATTTTCTTAGGATTTGTAGGCCATAGAGTCTCTAGTGTTTGATGTTTCTGTTGAGGGACAAGGCTTTGGATTTACTTGCTCTGCCAGTTTTGCTGACATCACCCTACTCTGCGGGATTTGAATCATACAGTTTGGGAGGCGGACCCTTAGCTAGCTAACAAGAATGCCAACATTAAGCACTTCTCATGCATACTAATGTGAGATGGTTGATTCAGGGGGAACAATTGTGCAAATGAGTTGCAAGATGAAGTAGCTACTTTTGTAAAACTTCATTTTTAATTAAAAGAATCATGTAAATTCAAGTTATGGTACTTGGTCTTGGGTATTTGACACGTATTTTAGAAATGAATGCAGTGAGCACCGTATTTGTGGCCAATGGTAAAAGGTGAGATTTTAAGTAAAAAATTTATGGAAAACTTATACCTGCCACCATTACTTGATAGTTCCCAGTGAATAAATACTTTTCTGTTTATATCTATGCTTATATCAACAAGTATAGTTTTTCAATATATATGTAATGTGTTAACATTTGGGAAATCTGGATAAGTCATTGTACAAATATTTTCTAAATGACCAAAGTACAGTGTTATAAAATTATGCATGGGTAAAACATCCATGCAATGTGCAACACAGGCCAATGAGTTTTAGTATAACAGAGTAGGAAAAGTTTATTTATATGGTTCTGAATTCCACACTGCAACTGTCTTTTAAAGAACTACCAGTTGAAAAGGGTTGGTTTAGTATCAAAGAACATTTGTAGTTATATGAAGTGGTTATTAAAATACTCTTCCCTTGGGGCGCCTGGGTGGCGCAGTCGGTTAAGCGTCCGACTTCAGCCAGGTCACGATCTCGCGGTCTGTGAGTTCGAGCCCCGCGTCAGGCTCTGGGCTGATGGCTCGGAGCCTGGAGCCTGTTTCCGATTCTGTGTCTCCCTCTCTCTCTGCGCCTCCCCCGTTCATGCTCTGTCTCTCTCTGTCCCAAAAATAAATAAAAAATGTTGAAAAAAAAAAATTAAAAAAAAAAAAATACTCTTCCCTTTTCCAGTTACATGTCTGTATGAGGCAAGATCTTCATATATATCAACCAAAATAACATGTCATAATTAACTGAATGCAGAAACGGATGTGAGAATCCTGCTGTTCCCTATTATGTAGGATAATGAATAGATTTACAAAAATGTAAAAATGACACATTTCTCAATGATTTTTTGATTGGAGAAGATACATTTTTTAAAAGTTTATGTGTATTTATTTTGAGAGAGAGAGAGAGAACAAGTAAGGGAGGGGCAGATAGAGAGGGAGAGAGAATCCCAAGCAGGCTCCTCACCATCACAACAGAATCTCAAATGGGGGGCTTGAACTCAGGAACTAGGAGATCATGACCTGAGCTGAAGTCAAGAGTTGGACACATAACCAACTGAGCCACCCAGGCACCCAAGAAAATGCAGTTTGTTTGTTTTTTATAAAAATATGTTGTTTATATTAACATGTAATGAATTTGTATTTATTGTTAAATGAGTTAATAAATTATTGCTCTTTAAATTTCTACATTGGCAAATACAAATATATAAAATTCAGGCAAATGCAAGCTCTTTAGAGTCCTTGTTATTTTTTAGGAGAATAAATGTTCTTTTTTTAAATGTTTATTTTTGAGAGAGAGAGTGAGAGAGAGAGATAGCACAAATGAAGGAAGGTCAGAGAGAGAGGGGGACAGAGAATCTGAAGCAGGCTGTGTGCTGACAGCAGAGAGCCTGATGTGGGACTCAAACCCACAAATCATGAGACTATGACCTGACCCAAAGTTGAATGCTCAACTGACTGAGCCACCCAGGTGCCCCAAGAGCATAAATGTTCTAAGATGAAAAGATTTGGGAGTGTTACTTTAAGAGATCCTTTACTTCTCTGGTTATGTTCACTTTGGCATCAAGATCTTGAATCCAAAAGGCAGGTATCTAAGATGATAATAAACAAACTTGTAAGAAACTGAATTTTTTACATATATGTTTTATTCTATGCAAATATGTGTATAATTAATTTTATAGGGAATACAATGTTTTCTGAAATTGGATTTCATTTTCTTTTCATTAAGAAATTGATAAACCCTTAACCAATGGGAATGTCCAGGTGCCCTCTGCTCCTCTTCTATGAGTGGAATTGTGTTCTTACTCCTTAATATCTTTATCTTGCAGTAAAATTATTACTGGTTCTTTGTTTTTTGGTTAACTTTGATCAGGGAATCTTCAAACCTCACAATTATTGAATGATGTGGGGGTTGATGATCCTGGTTCATATGCTTTGTCAGTGACTATAACGTGAGCTGCCTCTGCAGCTTTTTCTTTTCAGGTCGGAGCTCCAATGGAACATGTTCTAAGTGCTCTCAGGCACTTGTCTCGCAGCATTGTCTGACAACTGCAGCAAATAAAGGGAGTTCTATATGAGAGGACATGTGGTGCATCAGAGTGTTTATTTCCTTTTGGGAGATTTCTTGAGGAATGAAGACAAAATGAAGACAAACTTCTTATTCATGGATGAGGATTTTTTATGCATGGGTGAAGTATGGATGGATGCCATTGTGCTTCCTGTGTACTCATTAGTTATATCATATCTAATGAAAAAATAACTACAAGTGTCACTGCTGAATCACTTCATTGTGATGACCATGTGGTTTATATGTGCAAAGCTATGGATTCGGTATAACAGTTTTAAAAGTATGTTTATATTGAAAAATAAAAATTATGGCAAGCTGCAATTAAAATTTTATAGAAATACTATTGCATATTCTAAAAGTAAACTATCTCCCCACTGAAAGACAGACAGACAGACAGACAGAAAGAGAAA
Organism: Panthera pardus; assembly: GCF_024362965.1. Classification (NCBI taxonomy): domain Eukaryota; kingdom Metazoa; phylum Chordata; class Mammalia; order Carnivora; family Felidae; genus Panthera; species Panthera pardus. The sequence goes on along the minus strand of NW_026526821.1, from coordinate 70,516,669 downwards.
GAAAGAAAGAAAGAAAGAAAGAAAGAAAGAAAGAAAGAAAGAAAGAAAGAAGAAAGGGAGAAATAAAGAGAGGGAGCAAGGGAGGAAGGAAGACAGAAAGAAACCAATGAGAGAAAGAAAACTAATGAAAGAAAGAAACTAATGAAAGAAATAAAATGAAAATAAGATTTTTGCTCTCACTTTTCTTGTGAGGAGGCCAGTTCTGGTCAACCTGTGGGTGTTTTGGTGGCAGAAAGAATTAGTCTAGGTCTTTATTTTGCCTCAGATGGAGTGATCTATACCAAATGGAAATGTGACTATTTAAAGACAACCTATCATGTATTCTTTAACAGGCTTTTTGTCTTTTGTCACATACTTTTCCCCCTCTTTGTCCCTAATGTCAAATCAATCTAGGAAGCTTATCTCAATAGTACTCAAGAATTATAAACTTGCTAGTCAAAAATAATACTGGAAAACAGATTTTAGTGAAACAATGCTGACATCCAGTGACTACTTAAGCTAATGCAAAATTTGTAAGTAACAGGACTTGAGAGTGCTTGTTTATTTAAAGGTCTAGTCAATGTGAAATACTACTGTTATCAGCCTGACTGATCAATGTATCTAGGTCACAATCCAGGAAACACCTTGCGTAGTCAATTTCTGGAATATCAAAGACTACTATTCAATATGTCTATAAAATAATTGAAATTAAAGTTATTGTGCCTACCACATATGATATATTCAAACTTCCACAATGTAGAAGTGGATATAAAAAGATATATAAATTGTTTTCATTTTAAGAAAGTGGACACTATCCCCTCTTTGAGAGAAAAAGAGACAAACATTTCTATCACTACACTTATAAAATATGTATATATCAATTAATATATTTTATTAGTAAAATCATGTATAACTTACTAAAATAGATGCTTTATGTATTGAATATAGATTTATCCCTGCTAAGTTAAATGCAAAAGCTATTAGCAAAAATACTAACAAGAATATTAAATAAATAATAAATTTTAAAAACACTAATTTCTGGTGTATCCACTTCTCATAAATAATCTAAAGTTAACATAATTATTTTAAATACCTTTATAATAGTAAATTAATGGTACTGATGTTCAAATGCAAATTTTAGCTGTTTTCTTTAATCATTAATTTTATGGGTACAAAAACAACTTTGTATAGAGATTCTCATTTGTTGGTTAAATGTAGAAAATGCTTATTGCAACACTTGCATTCCTAGTTGATTAATGTTTGTTTTACACCTGTTAGATGCCAGGAGATGCACAGACTACCAACAAAGAAACTTGGCATTAATATTAGAAGTTAGTTCTATGATTTCTTATATTTCCCATGCAATTAAAAAAAATGATTCTTTTTCATCCATGTTGATGGTTAGAAATCATTAAAGCAAGTCCTGGTACTGTTTTTAGGATATCAATTCCTATTGGACAGAGATGGGATTTTTCCAATATTTCACCCATAGTTATATCATGATTTCTCATTTTAAAGATTTTAAAAATAAAAATGAATAATTTTATCCCATTTTTGATGCATAATAAAAATGGTAATATAGAATTTATTTCTTGGCATTGTTATGATTAATCTTACTATTAATAGATTTTCTACTATTGAATCATACTTCCATACATAGGTTAGTTTGCTTAGCTAGTTTCCTACTTACAAAGCCCCCCAAAATGCAAAAAAAAAAAAAAACGTGAATAGCTAAAGATAAGGCCAAGATAGTGTGGCAATTTCTTAGAAAGCAGAACAAGATGGATTTGTAATAGGTGGTATCCTGGCTCAATCTACAGGAAATTATCTGGTATGTTCTGTGCAATGTCAGATTTTGTTTCTTGCTTAGCACCTGTTTAAAGTCAAGGAATTTTAAGAAATTCTCTGTTTTAGTAAAATACTGTTTATTTTAACCCATGGGCTGTAGGGAAAATGACTAGAAAAGTGATCAAAACAAACATTGGAAATGTCTTCATTAGTCTTATAATGGATTGTTTTTGTCTTCAATTCAATTTTTATAGTCTTAAAATACAAAATATGAAGGCTTTTATATTATTAACCTTAAATTTTGGAATGTCCTATAAATATTTACCTTGTTTATCACATTTGCCCGGATATCAATATCTCTTTCCCAGATTCTATAAAACTTACACACCATTCATTAAAAACAGTATCTAATCCATACATAGTCCACAAATCCTGTATCTTCTCAACCCTGACTTTAAAGTCATTGTTTCAAAAAAGTCATTATTTCTTTCTCGTTGTCTTGTTTTCCCTCATGCTATATGAGAAAAAGAAAAAAAAAAGTGACTTTGCAGTGAGTGCTATAATTCTCAATTAACTGCAAAACAGTAGTGAACAGTTATCAGAACCTTACTCATCAAAAAATATAATGCTATTTCAAAGTTTAAAGTTCTGAGATAACTTACTATGTAAATATGCAACTTTCAGTAGTATTTCCTTTTTTGACTACCTTTTATTCTTTCTTTCTTTCTTTCTTTCTTTCTTTCTTTCTTTCTTTCTTTCTTTCTTTCTTTCTTTCTTTCTTTTTACTTCAGAGAGAGAGAGAGAGAGTGCCTGAGTAGGAAAGAGGGGCAGAGAGAGAGAGAATCTCAAGCAGGCTCCACTTTCTGCATGGATGTGACAGTGACCCGTGACCCTGGGATCTTGATCTGAGCCGAAAGAGAAAGAGTTGGGTACTCAACAAACTGAACCACTCAGGCACCCCTTTCCTTTTTTTTTTTTTTGACTGGCTTTTAGAATGAAAAAAAAGAAAGAACTCTTGGGAGTTCTTTAACTAATTAAGTTAGCATTGCAAAGGAATTGGTAAGAGTTTATAAATGAAAAAGAGAATTTTTTAGCAGTTACTTTAATTTTTTTGTCCTTATAAAGTAATATATTTAAAACTAAATCATCAATAATTGCAGTTTTAAGTTTTCAGATAGATACACTGTTTGCATAGCACATTCTAAAGAAAAGAAAAACTTTTTTAGAGGTGAAGTGAAAATAACTTCTTAGTCAATAAAACCAAACATAGTCTTTCTTCTTTATTACTTATAAAGAAATAAGAAAGACATAAAGATTCATTCTATGCCATCATTACTCACCTCTTCAGTAGAGCTGAAAAGAGTTCATGAAAATTCATGTTCACAAAAGTTAAGTCTTAATAATTAGAATAAGGAAGAATAGAAGTCTAAGACACCAACATAATTGCCTTATCTTCAGTCTATTATTACTTGCAAGATTTGACTGTCATGTTGACTGGTTATCAGCAGCTTACACTACACATGGGGATAACAGACCTAAGGGTCAGAAGGTCCCACCTTGATTATGATGGATTTGTCCAAGTGCCCGGCAGAATGCCTAAAACTAGCAACGATTCAATAAATCTGAATGAATAGATCATGTCCTGTAGAACGATATTTTTAAAAAAGAGTTTACCATGTTCTTGATTTGAGAGTTTTTTTGTGTTTGGATTTTTTTCTTAGTTGTCTTCCTAGATACATGCCCTGATTTCTCCAACTGGAAATTTGGCTTTCTAAAACTAGGCACAATGTTTTCCACCAACTTTTCACAGCAAAAGAGCACATAGAATCTGTTTGACAATGATTAGTTGGATGACCAATAATTTTTCTGACAAGAAAGAAGTTACTTTGTATGTTCCTAATGATATTTTGAATAATATCAGATAAATGATATTGTGAGTAAAAATTCATAATAGAGTATTTATTTGCAATTTATTATACAGCTCATATACATGGGCAATGTAGGAAATATCCATTTTACATAACAAGTTAGATGGATTGTTTTTATGCTTAATATATTCTAATATCCAATTAACTTTTCATTATACATTTAATTATATCACAGATCATTTTAATTACTTAGGAGTAGTAATGGATTATCTATTTTTCAGGGTACTTCCCAGAGAATTTCCAAATAAATGGTTATTCTCCTTTTGTATCCTGATAGAATTTGTCTCTAGTTATATATAATGAATATTTTCTTAAACTAAAGTAATCTTTTCTTTTAAATATTTTAGAAAACATCTCTTGTCTTGACAATGGAAAATACCTAAGACACTGAGGGTCATTAATGAAGTAATTGTGAAGACTAATCTTGCTTTGGATTGATATTAAGTTTCCAGAATCTTCAAGAGTATGTAACTATATAATTTAATTTATAATATAAGTTTAGAGCTAAAAGAAACCACTGAATTTAGAGTCTGACAAGGTGTTTTACTAAGAGAAGTTCTTATCTGAATGGCAAACAGGTGAAGCTTTGACTCTCTTAAGATTAACTTCCATACTATCCAATATTTTCATGCTGAGAAAGCATGGGCATCATCCTGATTTAGAAGGATTTAGGAATTTCCATACACAAAACCCATGAAACACACAAATACCCATTTTTCATTCAAAATGGAACTTTAGACATAGGTTTGACTTGTACTCATGCTATTTGTAAATAATAAAAGAGCTAGTTGGTTAAACACTGCCAAATCACTGAAAAATAAAATTATTCCTTAAATACTTATTTAAAATAATATACTTTAAAATTTTAGGGGATATAAACATTTGAATTTAATTAGATGACAGTAGGAAAGAATCAGGATGAAAATCCCACAGGGATTTAAAAACTATAGATCTTTAATGAACATTTGTTACTTGTGCAAAACATTTACATAACTTAGCCGTATTTCCACAGATTCAGAAAATACATCTGGTGTCAAAAAAACCTCAGAGTATCAGACAACTTGAAATGTAGAACTTAGAAGCTGATGGAGAGTAATGGAAAGAATCTATAGATATTGGATCATTAGAAGATCCAAAATGACTAACAAAAATAAAAATAACATAGCAATAGTTATTATTTGCTAAGCATTTTTATGTTTATCTTTCCAAGAGTTTCTCATTATTAATTTATTTAATGCCAAACAACTTAATGAGGTTTGTAACACATGAACAACCTGAGTTTACAGATAAAGACTCTGAAGCAAAAGGACATTAAGATACTTGCCCAGAATCATGTAAATAATAATTTCAGGACTCTGGATTCAATATCTAATAGTGTGGCTTAACTATTTCTCAATAGTAATAAGATAATGTGAGACAAGCTAATAATTAATAAGATACTATTAATAAGGGGTGCCTGGGTGGCTCAGTCGGTTAAGCATCCAACTTCGGCTCAGGTCATGATCTCAAAGTTTGTGAGTTTGAGCCCCGCATCGGGCTCTGTGCTGACAGCTTAGAGCCTGGAGCCTACCTCAAATTCTGCGTCTCCCTCTCTCTCTGCTCCTCCCCTACTCATGCTGTGTCTTCCTGTCTCCTTCAAAAATAAATAAAAACTTTAAAAAAAATTTAAAAAAGATACTATGAACAAGATAATACTAATAGTTAATTTATTAATATTAATCTGATACTAATAATAATGATATTGCTTTTCAGAAATAGGACCCTTGCTTATCTCTGAAATGGTTATAACACTAATATAGACTTGATAGGTTTGTTGTCAGATTTAATAATGCTAGCACTTGTTTTAACATTTTTATATTCTACAAATGTTCACTCTTATCTTAATATATACTAATGTGCATCACTCATACAATTGTCAGTGTGCTTATGTGAATGTTTGTTTCATTACTTAGATTGGATGTTGTCAAAGTTTTTCTGTACAAGGATTTATAATATATATGGGGGCTTTAGGAATCACAAATTCTCTGTCTCAAAGTAGTCAACTCTAGTACTAAACAGCCATAAACATGTTTATGTTTACTCATAGGTAAACAAATGAGTGACTGTGTTCCAATAAAACTTTATTTAGAAAAATAGACAAGGCTAATTACATTCACAGGCAATAATTTGCCAAACCCTGGCTTAGATATTATTGGTTTAGACATGATAGAGATAGGTTAAATTTAAGTCTTGTACTTACAGACTCTATAACTAATGTGTAGCTGCAGATGCACATTATATTGAATCTTACCTATAATATCTCCATTATAATATCTTTAGATAGAGCTGCATGCCAGCCTGGTAGCTTCCAAGCATGGCTTGCTTATGGGATTCTTATTATATGGTAACTATTTCAACAACTCAAATGACAAACATATATTTCCAAGACCCCAAGTGAGCTAACAGGTTGACACCTGAATTAATGATCAGATGAACAAAAGCTGCTTTCACATATATATCCCATGCAGCTATTTTAAATTGTACATAAGACAACTAGAAGATGGAAATTTTATACACAATGTCAAGAAGCAGTTTGGAAAATGTGCTTCTATGTAGAAGGAAATTTCTGGGGAAGTCTCTATTATATTTAACTGGCAGCTTGACTGCTGAGCAGATGATACTAATGCAGAAGGTGCTGCATAAATTTCTCATTAAAACAGAAACATGAACTTTTTATGTGAAAGCACTTTAACTCCCTACTCCTGTATCTGCAGTTTGTTTTCTAGTGAACATCAAGTTTAAAAGAGAAAACTTATATGTGTTTTTATTGATATGAATGAAAAACTAAAATGATACATTTGGAGAAACACATAGAAAACAAATATTTTATGTTTTTATATGTAGGATGATGCTTGATGAAAATGATACTTAACTTTATTTTGTCTACCTTCAAAACATAGTTATAATTTCATTTGGTGGTTCCATCCCTTGTGTGACTTCAATTTCTATTAAGTTAATGGAAATTTCATATTTTGGACTTCTTACTTCTCAAATGCCCTCACCTGCAACTTTACAAACTTTATACGTAGACTAAATCACCTTTGTGGCATTCTGACAAAAAGACCTCACCTACAAACGTACAAATAGATGCACATATTCACTGTAAAAAATGTGCATTTCCCCCAGCCTTGCTTGCTTTTTTGTGTTCCTTAAAAGAAGAGGAAGTCTTCTCATCCAGAGCTAATGCCTCTCGCATCTCCTTGTTAGTCCTTTAATCATCTCATGGTTTGATGTTCTCTTACTCTCTTCCTGAATCTGTCTCTAGCTCCAGAATCCTGAGTCTCCCTTTCATTCACTCATTCTCCTCAGTCTGAAAAAATCAAAATTCTACTAGATCTCCTGTCTTAGACACTGAATCTCCCCTAGTTGTCATTTTGATTTTCTTTTTTCCTTCTTTGCTAAACATCCTAGAAAAATAGTCTCTATTTTCTTACTATCTTTAAAATAAGGTATCATCTGATGCTGCTTATAAACCCATAATATAGCTTCTTAGTTATTTCAGGACCTTAGATCTTTTAACAATCTCATGAAAGTTATGGGTTTTCTCCTTCAATAATGCACATACTTAGAGAATTCTTTATATAAGTTTAGGGTATTCAGACCCCTTGAAGCTCCTCTATGATAACAAGTGATACATTCATCTTAAGCTAAGCATCCCTGCACTTGTACCTGGTTCTTCTCTTTCCTGATCTTTGTAGTCTCTGTCCTGTTTAATTTTGATGCCACTTCCAGTGGATGTCCTCTATGTGGGTCCTGAGTTGAAAAGGAGCCCTGTTTTCCTTTTGGAGCACTCAGAGCACCTTAGTACCTACTATGGACTCTTTATCCGACTACTGCTGTGGACAACACTCTTCCTGGATTCTCTGGTGATTTCTTTCTGTAATCAACCCCCATAGATTCCAATACCACCTACATAGTCATGAAACTTAAACCCATGTATCTTTCCTCAATTTCCTCCATGACTCCCAGGTCTTGCGCTGGACATCTCTTCTTATACATTGCACAGTGAGTATGTCAAAAATTACCTATAATATTCCCTCCAAATCTACCCCTACCCTTACTTCCTATCTGGATGAAATGAAACATCATGGCCAAAAACTGGGGGAACCATCCTTGCTAATTTTAGCCTTTATATCAGACCTATGAGGAAGTCATTTTGACTATACTCCTAATTTACTCAGATTCTTTCCATATTCTTTCAATCTGTTGTACAGTTTCTGGATGTGTCATTTTCAACCATACAACCTTAGTTCTATAACCAACCATTGTCATACATCCACACCTCCATTCTAGAGTCACTCTCTACTAACATCCACTTAGGTATCCCATACACTAAACATAATACATTCAACTTAGCTCAGTTGTCAAGGTGATTTACTGCTGCCTACACTTTCAGCCAAATGTCCTGTCAGTCATTAATATGTAGCTTGACATCTAGTCATAATGAACTACTTGTGATTCCCAAAATATAATATATAATTTCTAGATAGTTGGCCCTGCACCCATGGTTGGGAATTTTCTCCCTTTCCCTGATCACAGAGAAACTCACTAAACCCTTAAGAATCAATTCAATGATCAAAGCCCCAGAGAAATTTTGCCCAAACTACCTTTCCAGACTTTGAAGTTACCCTTTCTCCAGATTCAACAGAACTTCAGTGAGGAAGCAAGACAATTCAAAGAGAGAAAATAAAATATTTAAGCTAAAGTTTCATTAGGGGTCAGATTTTTTTAGCTAGTTTTTAGTTTTTCACATAATTATGAAGGTCAGTTTTTATATTCTTCTGGTTTTTGATATTTTTTACTACTCTTATATGGATGTCCCAAATAGCATGTGTACTTTAATTTTTTATATCTAAGTATTAATAATTATAGTAGGCAATGCCACCCCCAGAAACGTGTCCACATCCTAACCCTCAGAACTTATGACAGGATATATGGCAATGGGGAATTAAGTTTGAAGATGAAATATTCAGTTTGTTAATTAGCTGAACTTAAAAAGCTGAACTTAAAAAAGTTGTCCTTACTCATATTCTTTGTGACAACTGAGTAAGTTGCTACAGGTCAAAGAGCTAGTAGTGTCTTGCTTCGTAGATAAAAAGCATTATATAGATGTTGGCTCCTATTATTGTTCTTCTTTCTATTATTATATTTCAGGTACCATTTTAGACACTGAACTTAAAAAGATAATTACACTGGGCTCAGTGTAATTATAGAAATCCTTGTAAGTTGAAGAGAAAGTAAAAAGAGTAAGAAAACAATGTGCCATAGAAAATGACCAGAGAGATACCACATTGCTGGTTTTGAAGATGAGCTATGGGGCAAGGAATACAGACAAAGTTGGAAAGGGCAAAGAAATGAACCCCTCTGAGAGCCTTTAGAAATGAATATAGCCTTTATTTTAGCCAAGTGAGATCCATGTTGGACATACAACTTACAAAAATTAAGGTAATAAATTTATCTTTAAGGCACTAAGTTTGTGGTAATTTGTTGAGAATAGATACAAAAATCAACATATACCTTTCCCTATTCCTGATGTTTAAATCTCTCCCACTGGAAATGCAAAATTGTGGAAAACATACCATTAGAAAAATTAGGAGAAAACAGTAAGTAAATTAATGTTTAAAAAGGTAGAAAATAATAACCCAAAGTATCCAAAAATGATCACAGCCTTAGTTTTTAATAAAATTAAAGTATTTATAATGCAACTATAAAGGCAAAATGAAACCAGTTACTAAAACTTCAGACAAATCTTCCCAAATCTTCTAACATTTAAAACTATTTCATCTCATACATTATCATCTAAAATCTATGAACTGTTAAAAACAAAATTTTTGAAAAATTGATTTATTAGTTGAAACGCATGAATTTGTCACTTGGAAAGTGGTAATTATAAGAAATAATTTTATGAGAATTAACCAATAACTTTATATTAAGGCAATGGTATCAAAACACTGGATGGGCTTACTAGTATATTATCAGAATATTCCTGACTAGTCCTATATTGACATGACAATACAGATTTTTTCTTTTGTGCTTATGAGCAGATGAGGCAAAATGATATCATGCTCCCTATTTATTTGACTAATATCCTATCTCTAGTTGCCTACTAATTAAGTTTTAACTCTTACTAAACTTTGAATTCATAAAATGAAATTAGAGCATATAGAGTTTGTGCAAGAATTATCATTTAAAATTCTCTAGAAGGGTGAAGTTTATTTTCCAAAATGTTTTAATTTAGATATTTTTCTCTGTCTGTCTTTTCCCCCCTTTTTATCCTGCTTCAGATTTTAGCAAATATCCTGAGGGGAACAGTATGCATTTAAGGAAGGCCCCCCAACTTCCTGTCCTAAGCCACGTTTCTCTGAGCCTTAAGTATGGTGTGGCTATACACCTCAGCAGGTGTAACCTTCTTCCTTTAAATACCCTGGGGAAACCATGGCTTCAGAAGTCATTTTATTTCTCCTGTTGTATCCTTTCTCTGAAGTCTTAACACTCCAGTTCTTCAGTATCTCTTTAAAGGTTCAAAGAAATCATTTTTGGGTTTTTGTTTTATTTTGTTTTGTTTTGGCTTCTCTTGTTGATTGGGTGGGGGCATGTAGTCACTTGACCCAATCCAGAAGAAAAACTCCTCTGATTAAAAAAAAAATTAATTATATGAAGAAAAAATTTCCTGTGCTGTTCTCTAATGAGTACTTCTATGATACTTTGGCAATAGAGCTTATTTAGAAACCCAGTATCATGTATACGCCACGTGCCATTTTCAAAATGTTATATACAGACAGACTAAATATAATGAGATAAAAAAAGGTCTGTTTTTTAAGCAGCCATTATTTTCCCCAATTACTTATTGTTTTATTCTTCTGTCTTGGCACTTCTAGTCACTGGCCATTTTAATTGCCTATTATATTCCCTTTTAGTTAGATGGGAAATTAGTACATCTTTTGGTTGGAGGCAACAGAAATATAAGACATTAGCTCATGAAGTTCTTATTAATACAGAGAAATTAGGGTGTGAAAAATAATCCATAATCTTTGTATGCAAAGTACTTGTACAAAGTCAGAAAATATGTACAGTACATAATATAGAAGTTTATTCCCCTCATCACCTCTTATCTTCCCCTGTCCCCATTCTTCTTCCCAAAGTTTACCAGTGTTACCATTTTTTGTAATTCCTTGCAAAATAATGTAAAAAGAGAAAGAAAATATACATGTCTATATTTAATTTTATGCAAAAGAGATAATTACATACATAAAATTACTTAACAAAATCTGGAGATTCATTTATTAAGCAAATGTTTTCTGAGTGTCTATCATGTTTCTGGAATTGAATTTTAACTTGTCATTTCCAGCTTAAGACTCTGACCAATTTTCCTAGTCATTCTGTCTCAATTTCTTTGTATTTATATAATAGAGGAAATAGTTGTCCTTACTCATATCTTTGTGACAACTGAGTAAGTTGCTACAGGTCAAAGAGCTAGTAGTGTATTGCTTCGTAGATAAAAAGCATCATATAAATGTTGACTCCTATTATTGTTCTTCTTTCTATTATTATATTTCAGGTACCATTTTAGACACCAAGAATTTATTAGTAACAAAGTTGACAAAGATCTTGATTTAAAAAGCCTACATTCCCATGGTGGGAGAAGTAGATGATAAACAAGTAGACTAATAAGTAGAACAATAATATAAGCTACTGACAGGTACCATGAAGATAATACAAAGTTGATATAACAGACCAGGACCAGGTAGAGATGGGGGAGGTAATCAAGCAATTCTGGCACAGTGGTTGGGGAAGGTCTCTGACATAGATATTTGAGTTGGGATGTAAGAAATGCTAGTACCAGGAAGATGAGAGGAGATGTATTTCAGGTAGAGAAAAGAGAAAGTAAAAAAAAAAAAAAATCTCTGGTTTACATGAAAATGAGTTTGATGTTTCATGTTAAAAAAAAAAAAAAGAAAGGAAAAGTGTAGCTTTCTGAAAAGCAGTGAGCCAGGGAGAGTGGGTTAAGAGAGAGGTTACATAAAACCTGGGGAGAAAGTCTTTTATTGGCCATAGTAATACAACAACCAGTACCAGACTTGCCTTCCTACTATATACAACTATAAGTTGGACAAGCTCTATAAAGTGCTTCCAGTTGTTGGAAAATAGGTAATGTCAAATTGTGTCTTATGTTTAGCTAGAATATCTGATGAGGGGCACCTTCCTCAATGCAAGGTAGTGGAGCCCAGAGAGGGGCTCTGTTGATAAGCTGAGAAGACAGACGTCATAGCTGAAGTGGCTCCAAAGTGCAAAGGTCAAGAGAAATCTATATAGGAGGGTGAGAGGTGGAGGAATGAACTCGGAATCTGTACATGGGATTCAACAACAAATTTTTGGCAGAGAGCTTGTCTTCAGATATACTGGATAAGACTCCATAAGTCCCAGAAGCGTAGTCACTATGGAGCTGAGAGCAGAACAGAGATACCAGAGGTCATACATTTTGTGAAACTTTGGGGTTCCAGCTTAGTGCCTAGAGGGATATTCCTGTGCTTCTTAGGCATTCAGATAAGACAAGGAACAGAAGACCAGGATGTTGTAGAAAGAACAATAGGGACTATGCCCTAGAACAAGGTTTGGCAAACAGTGACTGGAAAGGGACAGATAGTAAATATTTTCATTACATACTTCATCTTGTTTTTTAATAAATATTTATCAGTATAAGAATTCCTTAGCTGTGGACAAAAACAAGCCACTGGATTTTGTCACATGGCTTTAGTTTGCCAACCTCTAGTGTAATATAAATCTACATTCTAAGGCTAAAATCAACACTAAAATAGGCCTATCACAATAAAGAATAAAATCAAGTCTGCATGATCAAAATGATTCCCTCAAAGTTAAAAACTGCTTATCAGAAAAAATCAACATATATTAACATTAAGTTATGGTTTATAACTGACTATAATGTATCATCAACAGGGTGGAGGATAAACTCTAAAATATTTATAAAAGCAAGAGAATGCAATCTATAATAAAAGAAAAATGAAGGAGCCAATAGAAACAGATGCCAAAATTACCCAGATGTTGGAATCAACAGACAGGAATGTAAAACATGTGTTATAAATATGTTCATGGACTTAAGAAAAAAGATAGTCATATTGAGTGAACATATGGGGAATCTCAGCAGAGAAATGAAAACTATTTTTGAAAGAACCAAATTGAAATTTAAAAACTAAATTATAAAATACAGGAAATGAAAAATTTACTTGATGAGCTTAACATCAGATTGGAGACATCAGAGTAAAGTGTCAGTGGCCTGGAAAACAGGTCAATAAAAAATATATGAATAACAGAGAAATAGAACATGAACAGAGCCACAGTGACAAGTAGGACATTACCAGGCAGTCAAATTACATGTTACTGGCATCTCAGAAGAGGAATATACAGTCGGGCAGAAAAAATATCTGAGGAACTGACGGATAAAAATATTCTCAAAATTGATGAAAAATATTTGCAACTTAGAAATGCACAAACTTTAGTGAACCTCAAGTAGGATGCATACAAGGAGAGCATGCCTAGGAAAATCATAGTTCAGTTACTGAAAAGCAAAGATGAAGAGAAACACTTTGAAGTTAGCCAGAGAAGGACACGTTGTAAAGAGGCAAACTAAGAGCATTTCCTCAAAAAAGGTTTATACAGCTTTTATTCAGTCACCGTGATTCATATAGCACTTTATAATGCTTCTGTCCATCTAGGCACATGAAACAATAAAAAGGACAAATTATGTGTGCACACATGTACACACACACATACAACACATGTAGTAATGCAATTGATGCTGGAGAAGTGTTTCACTCCTTTATGTTTTGTTGAATTTATCCAAAATGTTAGATTTGCTTTAGACAAAATTTGAATGAAATATTTCCTAAAGTCTGCCTTAGCATACTTCACTGATTCTAAGGGGTGTCCATGTTCTTGCTGACCTTACTAAAGGGAAATAAAATTTTATAAACAAAATGGCATTTAGTTTTTTTAAAAAGTCCTTTGTCAACTTCATATATCTACAGACAAAAAAATCATTCTCTGTTCTTTTTTTTTAAGTTTGTTTGTTTGTTTATTTTTTTTAAGGAGCCAGGGAGGGGCAGAGAGAGAGGGAGACAGAGACTCCCAAGTAGGCTCCATGCTGTCAGCACAGAGCCCAACATGGGGTTTGAACTCACGACCTGTGAAATCATGACCTGAAACCAAAAAGTCAGGTGCTTAACCAACTGAGCTACCCAGGAGTTCCCCAAATCACCCTCTATTCTAGTTCTTCTAATGGAAACTTTTTAGGTAAGCTAAAGTCAAATTAAAATGATTTTAACCTGTCATTTAAAAAGTAAATGAATAATAATGCCATACTGTTATTATTTTAGTTTTTCAGATTTTATTATAAACTTCCCCTTCACATCAAACACAGCATATATGCAAAATCTATAAAATGTTTCTTTGCTTATTGTATACAGCAAGTTAATGCCTCAAAACATATGCTATACTGAGCAATCTCCAAATGCTTTTATCAATACATCCTATTTTGTATTAGGTTTCAAAAAGGTCATCAGTCTACAAGAAGTTGAGAAAGCGCTGCCAATTTTTATGTCTTGGCTTGGCATTAGCAGTCACATTGTCAAATGTGGCCTTTAGAGAGAATTTTGACCTACTGGAAAACAGGCAGTTCAGCTGGAGACTGTATGAAGGAAGTCACCTGACAGGCAGGTCTAAAAGAGAAAAAAGAAATCCTTTCTCTGGCTACTTCTCAGAAAGATTCTTTACCTGCTAATTTTTCACTTTCATTTAGGGAAAAAAAATGAACAAAGAAGTGAATATATTCATCCAGCAATTATAGTCATTATGCAAACTCATAAATTTCAAATCTTTAGAGCTTCTCAGTTTGGTCTACTCTATTGTTCATTAATTTGAGTGTCATAAAAAAGGAAGCATTGGAATAGGAAAGGAAGACAAGCTGAACATTCGGGTTTGCATTCCAAGTGCTCTGTTCATATTAAAAATGAGACCAGCACCATTTTGAAAATCTTGACTTTGAAAAAAATATCTAAAACAGGTAAGTGGTGAATATTACTAGGAGAACCCTCTTTGAATAAAGCCTATATTTTAATGAACACGTTTTTCTTGCTTACCTATAGTTTTTTTTTTTCAAAAATGGAATGTTTCTTCTTACTCCTAATAGGTTAGTATCCTCGTTTTATATTAACATTTCATAAACATGTTTTACATTAACAATTATATTTTTTCAATTTTTTCTGTACTTCTGCAATATCTACAAAAAATAAAATTGATAATATACTGATAGGTGATGCAAGCGATGAAAAGTAGAATGCTAAGAGGAAAAGTAAATATAGACAACTCTTGAAAGTTAAAATGCCCACACTACCCAAAGTCACCTACCAATTAAATGCAATCCCCATCAAAATACCAAAGGCATTCTTATCAGAAATAGAAGAAACAATTGTAAAGTTTCTGTGTAACCAAGTAAGACCCAGATAACCAAAGCAACACTGAGGAAAAGAACAAAGCCAGAGCATATCACACTTCTGGATTTCAAATTATATTATGAAATCTTAGTAATAGAAACAGTGTGTTACTGTTGAAAATACACACATCAATTAATGGACACAATAGAGAGCCCAGCATGTATGGTCAACTAGTATTTGACAAGGCAGTCAAGAATACCCATGGGATAAAGGACAGTATCCTCATTAAATGATGAGAAAACTGGAAAAATGCATGGAAAACACTGAAACTGGACCTCTATTTTACACCATTTGCAAAAATTAACTCAAAATAGATCAAAGACCGAAAAATACCTTACATATTTTGGATACCAGCCTTTTATGGGATATGTCATTTGCAAATATATTCTCCTATTTAGTAGGCTTTTAGTCTTGTTGACTCTTTCCTTTGCTTTGCAGAAGCTTTTTATTTTGACGTAGTCCCAATAGTTTATTTTTGCTTTTGTTTGCCTTATCTCAGGAGACATATCTAGGAAAATGTTGCTAAAGTTGATGTCAAAGATATTACTGCTTGTGGACTCTTCTGGGATTTTTATGGTTTTTAGGTGTTACATTTAGGTCTTTAATCCATATCCAGTTCAATTTACATATAATGTAACAAAATGATCCAATTTCATCCTTGTGCACGTAGCTGTCTAGTTTTCCCAACACTATTTGTTGAAGAGACTGACATTTTCCTATTACATATTCTTTCCTCCTTTGTGAAAGATTAATTAACCATATATTGTGGGTTTATTTCTGGGGTCTCTATTCTGTTCCATTGATCTCTGTGTCTATTTTTGCACCACAACCATATTGTTTTGATTACTGCAGATTTGTAGTTTATCTTGAAATCTGAGATGTGATATCTCCAATTTTATTCTTCTTTTTCAAGACTGCTTTGGCTATTTGGGGTCTTTTGTGGTTGCACATAAATTTTAGGATTATTTGTTCTAGTACTGCAAGAAATGCTGTTGGTATTTTCATAGGGATTGCACTGAACCTGTAGATGGCCTTGGGTAGTATGGACATTTTGACAATATTTGTTTTTCCAATGCATAAGCATGGAATATCTATTTGTTTGTGTCCTCTTCAATTTCTTTAATCCATGTCCTGTAGTTCTAAAAGTATGGATATTTCACCTCCTTGGTTAAGTTGATTCCTAGGAATTTATTCTTTTTGGTGCAATTGTGAATGGTATTGTTCTCGTAATTTCTCTTTCTGCAACTTCATTATTAGTGTATAGAAATGCGACAAATATCTGTATATTGATTTTGTATCTTGTGACCTTGCTGAATTCATTTATCACCTCTGTATCTCTAAGCAGAAGTCCAAAGTACATTATATTGATATATTTAGTTTTCCTTTGTTTTTGCAACAGGCTCTGCTTACCTTGAGAGTTAAAACTTAATCTTAAATCTTATTTTTACAGTTTCAACACTGAGCATAGGATGGGTTGTATGCAGCTCTCAATAAATATTTGTTTCATCAAACTGAGGTTAAAGTAATAAAGGAATATAGCTGCTTATTTCAGGACAGTGTCTTAAACTGCTTTTAGCATTAGTCTCAATGTCCTTTGATTCTTTGACAGTATTGGATTTTATTATCATGTTTTAGAATAGTTTATATATTTTTTCTTATTTAAAATTTTTTGTTTATTTATTTTTGAGAAAGAGACTGAGAGAGCAAGCAGGGGAGGGGCAGAGAGAGAGGGGAAAAGAGAATCCTAAGCAGGCTCTGCACTATCAACATGGAGACTGATGGCGGGGCTTGAAATCATGATCCCTGAGATCATAATCTGAGTGGAAACCAAGGGTTGGACGCTTAACTGACTGAACCACCCAGGCGCCCCTATCCTACATATTTTCTAATCATATTTACATACAGAATGGTAATTTAATGTTTTGATGAACCCTGCATATTATAGAAAGTCTTCTGGAAAAAGCCAAGGATAGTGAAAGGTTCTGGTAAGATGAGTTCATGTAGTCATGTTGTGTTCTGCTTTTATTATCATTGGTAGCTGTTTTGACCAATATTAGGATCACCTAGGGAACTATTAACTGTGGCTTAACTCTAACTCAGAAAAAAATTACATTAGAAACTTAGAGATTGGACAATAGTATTCTTGAAACCCCTCATGTGATTCTAACCTGTAGTTAGGAAGGATAACTATTGTACTAATTTATGTAGTAGAAATTAATATTATATATATCCTTAAGTATCACAAGTGCAGTTCTACCGAAAGACAGATTACTAAAACTTTTACCTAGATTCAAAAATTATCCCTTCAGTATGATATTTCAGTCACTGGTAAGGTATTTATCAGAGAATCTTCTATAAGCTGTCTTCAATAAATGATAATATTAGGTTAACCTATCTCAAAAAAAAAAAGAAAAGGAAAAAGAAAAAAAGAAAACTAAATAGTTGCAAGACTTCTGGCTATATCCATATTTATTTAAAATGAAGGAGAGAAAGAACAGTCAACAAGGGTAGGTGAAATGTGAAATTAGCTTTGTAATGTCATTCTGGTATCTGATTCCCCAGAGAGGGCCTACATACTATTACCCCCCACCATCACATAGGTTCTTTAGTCCCAATGGCATTGTTTTAAGTTTCCAAGTTATGTAGGATAGGTTAATTTATCCAGTGGTAACAAACCAATCTGCTATTTCAGTGAACTAGTGTCAGTAAAACTTTTTCATTCTCACCAACCCTGCTGCGCATCTAAATGATTTTCTAGGATAAATGTTCTCCATACTTACACAGTCAAATATCCAAACTTCTGGGGTGCCATTACCCTACTGCTGAACAATTACACATGCATGGCCTATGTATTTTATATGGTAGAAAATTGTGCATGGAGTTTCCATTCCCTCAGCCCAGAGGCAGAACATATTGATTCTTTTCACTGCCCATTGTCTAGTACTGGACACAAGGCTACAAGATACTGTAGGTTACTAAAATTTCTTCCCCAAACAGTTTGGTTGTTTATTTCCAGGTTTGTCATTCAGTTCTGAGTGATTTTTTCCCCCTTGTAATTGGGAATTTCTAAATCATCAGATTGCATTAATGCATGTAATTCTATTTATCTGATGTTTAGACTCTGTGTCTTATAAATCAAAATTTCAATTTTGATTACTGCTTCAAATAAAATGAATATTCAGTACTAAAACACAGATCCTCATATCATACTAAGATATATTAAAAGACAAATGAAATAAGCTATCAAATAAACTAGTTACCACATCCACCTTTATATATTCTAGCCCAGATCAAACCATATAAGAATGCATTGTGAACCACTGGCCAATAATAGGATTAATTTCCAGATTCTGGTCACTAATTCTTTCCTTTTCCTATAGGTTTCCAATACAAATACTTGTAAAAGTCCTGGAAAAGCCTTGGTGGTTATCAACAACTGAGATTTTTAATTTATTTATTCATGGTGATATAATACAGATTTTAAAATTTATAATAATGTCCCCATTTCTCATGGGTGGTTATTTTGTCAAAAGTTACATTTTTAAAGAAATAAAATATTTTCTAAATAGCTTGAATTTAACAAACACCATCATCTAAAGCTTTGCAGTGTTTATATACAATATCTATTATGCCGTAAAAATTACTAAAGTATAAGATAATACCACATGACCAAAAACCTAGATAAATCTATGAAAACATATTTATACAGATAGTGGAGTTAGCTGACTAAGAATTAATATGTCACAAATATAGAATGGGAAGGTGTAGAAAATAGATTACAAGATAGGCATTTCTACCAGAGAATTTGAATCTATATAAAATAGTCCAACAAGGACTATAGAACAGAAAAATATAATTTATGAAATTACGGAAATCTGTTAGAAGGGTTTAAGAGTAGCTGATACACAGCAAAAGACAGGATGAGTAAACAGACATATCAATGACTGAATTGACAGATATCATATCAATTGAATCGACTGAAGCAAAATAAGAAAAAAATAAATGGGCCATATACAAAACTCTACTAGGAATATGTGGACCAGAGTAAAACAGCCTAACGCAGATATAACTGTAGCTTGAGAAAGAAAAAATATGTGTTGCATTGACTATATTTGAGGAAATAATATAGACTAAATAAAAATATCAGCTCACAGATTCAAAAAGAACCTCAACCAGAAGCAAATAAAAAACACCGCAGATAAGCATAAGATAGCAAAACTACTGAAAGCAAAACAAAAC
The DNA here is from genome assembly GCF_024362965.1 of Panthera pardus. Lineage (NCBI taxonomy): Eukaryota > Metazoa > Chordata > Mammalia > Carnivora > Felidae > Panthera > Panthera pardus. Next base: position 70,497,189 of record NW_026526821.1, on the reverse strand, counting down.
AAAAATCAAAGCCATACTCGATATCCTCCTGAGAAAAAGACACAGACATATTGCTCTCCAAAGATAATCAAAAGATTGATAAGCAAAAATTATACAGGTCAGAAAACGATGGAATAAGAACACTGTAAAAATAACATAACTAAGCCAACTTAGAAGTTTATGCTAAGAAAAAATATCCTTTCGAAATAAGGTGAAATGAAAACTTATTCAGACCAAAAACAAAGAAACAAATTCTGAGAATACATCAGTGTCAGACCTTCACTAGTAGATATACAGTAGAAATTTCTTCAAACAAAAGGAAAATGATTGCAGAAATTTAGGAAAGGATGAAAACCAAAAAGAATGAAAATGAGTAAATGTAAATAAAGATAGTAGAAACACAATAATTAAAATGTGTATGCATAAAAATATGTAAAATAAAAATGTTAACAATGCGAGTTGTGGTAAGAAGTAACTGGAGTATAATGTTCTAAGTTTTACCATTTTCAGAGACATTTTAAATTAATAAATCATGTATGGTTATGAGAAGTCAAGATATATTTTTAATCTCTGAAATATTAAAGGATTTAACTACTCAATGAATAGTGGTTCATGTAAAACTAGTAAGGAAAAAGGAAAAAAGGAATAACATTTAATTACTCTGAAAGACAGAAAGATTGGAAGAGAAAAACTGTAAAACAGAAAAAAGTAGATATAAATTCAAATATATATGCTATTACATATACTCTAAAAATACTAAATATTCATTAAAATTATGATTATGAACTGGGTAAAAAATATGTGCTGCTACTCAGACACATCTTTCATATGAGTATGTTACCTGTTTGAAAATGAAAGAATTTTTAAAAAAGTAAATGAAAACAATAATCAAAAGAAAATTCGTTAGCCATACTAATATCAAACAATGTAGCTATTTATGTCAGAATCATAAGAGATAAAGATTGACATTTCATAATTATAAAAGGGTCAATCCACTAGGTACATATAATGATTATAAACATGTATGACTCTGGTGGCTTATTTATTTTTATTTATTTATTTTTTTGAGTAGGCTCCATGCCCAGAATGGAGCTCAATGTGGGGCTGTAACTCACAACCATGAGATCAAGACCTGAGCCAAGATCAAGAGTCAGACACTTAACCAACTGAGTCACCCAGGCACCCCAGCCTCTGGTAGTTTAATATAGATAAATAATATGTGAAATAAATAAGTGAAATGAAAATAATAGTCATACCTATAGTCAATGTGGGAGATATTAAACTCCATATCTTTTAAACCTTGTATGAGCAAAAAAAAAATGCAGTAAGGATATAGAAAATATGAAAAGCACAAATAAAAATGTGTATAAAGTTATGTGAAACACCTATCCAGAAAAGACAAAAACTTTTTTTTTTCATAAGGACATTAGACATATATTTTCCATATATCTTGGATCATTAAGTACATCTAAACAAAACTCAATAGATGAAGTCATATTTAGTATGTTTTCTGACAAAAGAAACATACATTACAAAAAGATAATTAGAAGGTCTCCAGCTGTTAAAAATTAAGCAACATACCCTCAAACAACCCGTGGGTAAAAGGAAAAATCACAACAGAAATTAGAAAATATTTTAAACAGATAATGACGACATAGCTTATAAACATTTATGGGAAATAACAAAAACAATGCCTAGTGGAGAATCTATAGACTTAAATACATATACTAGAAAAGAACAAAGACTGAAAATCAATGATCTAAACTTCTATCAAGATGCTCAGAAATATATAGTAAACCAAGGAAAGTAAATACAAAAAAATAACAAAGATAAGAGAACTTAAAGAGAAAAAATGCATGGAGGAGTATATTAGCACAAGAGGTGGTTCTTCAACAATATGAATGATCTTAATAAAATGCTAGTAAGACTAATCAAGGAAAAAATAAAAATTTGCAAGTCACTAACATTAGACATAAAGTAATATTACCTCAGAGTCTATACACATGAAAATAGAAATAAAGATATATTTTAATACTTTACATCAATACATTTGACAAGTTTTGAGAAGAAAAAAGTCATTTAAAGTGAATTCTGAGATTGGCACAATAAGAAAAATAAATATTAATAGCCCTGCATCTATTTAAAGACCCACATACACACTCTATTTTTTTAAAGTTTATCTTTTTATTTTGAGAGACAGAGAGAGAGAGAGAAGGGGAGGGGCAGAGAGAGAGAGGAATAGAGAGACTCCCAAGGAGTCTCCCCACTGTCAGTGCAGAGCCCCATGTGGGACTTGAACTCACAAAACATGAGATCATGCCCTGAGCCAAAGTTGGACCCTTAACCGACTGAGTCACCCAGGCACCTAACACACATTCTATTATTAAACTACTCTTCAGAAAGACGATTGCTTGACCACAAAATTATTTCAAATACTGAAGAAAGAAATCAAGCCAAACTTATTATCATAGTCCAGATTGTGGGTGTGCATGTGTATGGTATTTTATGAGATTTACATAACCTTGATACCAAAATCTAGCCAAGAAGATTCATTTAATTTTTTCCTCATGCAATTCTTCCATCTCTTTACTTGAATATTTTAATGATAATTATTTCAAAGTTCTTATCAGTCAAGTCCATTAACAAGCCATCTGTGAGTCGATCTGTAGGTATCATGTGATAATTCTCAGAATTTTCTGGATTTCATCAGTTGGTATTTCTAGTGTTTTTTTTTTTTCCATTTATTTTCTAGCTATGCTGTATAATAATGTAGAGGCTCTGTATTATGCAGTCTTCCACCAGAGGAGGCCCACTCTTTCCTTTTCAAGGTAGACAGAATATTAAGCAAATCAATTTAAACCTATCTTGGAGTCTAGTGGAGACAGGGGTTCAGTCGTTGGAAAACTCACATTCCAGTCCTTAGGACATGGTTTCCAAAGTTTTTAATTTAGAATTTAGTGCATTCACCAGGAGTACTTGTCTGAGACACCAAGACTCTATCCCATCACTACCAGGATACTTTGGAAAACTCTTCTCTGCTTTTCAGACTGTTACAGCTAAAACTGTGTCTCCCACACCACCAAGATTTGGCTAGTGTCATGAAGGACAAATTGACAGTATTTGAAACCATTTTGAAGAATGAAGCCATTCAAGTGTCCAAAGTTGTCTCTATAGCCCAGGAGTCAGCAAACAAGCCTATGGTCCTAATCTAGCCTTTTTTCTATAGCCTAGGGGCTATCAAAAGAACACCTTATGAAATGTAGAATTATATAAAATTAAAATGTCAATGTCCAAAAAGTTTTATTGGAACACAGACACACCCATTCATTTGTTTACTATCTAAGGCTATATTTGCTGCAAGGGATGAACTGAGCATTTACCACAGAGACTGCATAATACCACAGTTGAAAATATTTACTCTATGGTTCTTGGCCAGAAAAAAAAAATCCATTCCCTGCTCTAGTCTATAAGACCAATAAAAGTTCTGGCAGTTTCTGTGTCCCCTAGTAGTGGTCCTCTGCCCAAAGTCAAGATTCTCATTGAAAGCCTACACAAAAAAAATATAGTTTCAGATTGTAAATTTATCACCTACAGTTCTCTTTCTCCAAAATTTTAACCCTCAAGTGCTTTTTGTTTAAAACTGCTCTGATTTATTTAAACATATATATTTTTTCTACTTTATGTACGTTTTGCTATTTTATCTAGTTTTTCTTGACAGGAGCAATCATATACAACAAACTACTCCATTCTATTTGCAAGTGGAAGACAACCATTAATTTTAAGAATTGACATTTTTCTTTTTGCTTATTCCCAGTAGTGTCCAGAAATTTAAAAAAGTAAAAGTTGAAAATATCTGGCTCATCAGAAAGTATCTGGTTTGAAAGGAACCAGCAAAATCTAGTTCAATCCTTTATTTTGTAGATTAATAAATTGTAGTTTAGAAGGAAGTGTGAGCAGAGCGCCTGGCTGGCTCAGTTGGTGGAGCATAGGACTCTTGATCTTGAGGTTTGAACCCCAAGTTTGAACCGCATGTTGGGTGTAGAGATTCCTTAAAAATAATGTTTAGAAAGAAGTGTGAGCAATTTGTCAATATCTATATCTGGATTTTGGTAGTCAGGACTTGAGTCCTAAAAGTCAGATCTAGGAGATTTTTCTGTGGCCGTCTGTCCTTTGTGTGATCTTCGTTGTACATGCTCATATGTGTGTATAAGTTTAGTTGGAGTGATAGGCCATGTGTGTTTGTGTGTGAACCTTCCAAGACCTATGTGTATATGTGTTACTGACATAATTGGATGATGCTCTGATACTTGAAGTTATTGAAAGTTATCTTTAAACTCTTTGGCCTATGTTCTTCCCAAGAGAGAATATTATCTTTCTGCCTTGTTTAGTACAATGAAATCACCAAGGATGTTTTCAGGTCAGTTTAAATTTATCCAAAGTGATTTAAATATTATTTTTAAAGTAAAAGTATAAGGTGTCATTAAAAAAAATAGGGTTAATGAGAAAAATGCTGACAGATTCATAGTGCTAGTGTCACTGCATACTAGTTTTTTATTCAAAGCACCAATTAAGTACAAATTTACATTTAACTTGTCAAAAAGAAATCTTTTAAAACATTTTATTCAGCTTTTATAATTTTAAGCAGAACTTATCCTCTAACGCCAGATCATGTATGCTTACGTTTGTTTCTGTATATCATCATATCTTGGTAGATTGGTATATCCCTTATAGAAAACAGTGGAAGCCCTAAATAAATACATTTAGTATTGTAGAAAACGACCGAAAAATTAGACCAAGACCAAAGCACATCAAGTGTGTATTATTACCTTCTCATTGGCATTAAATAGTTTTAACCAATATTATTAAGTTGAATATATTTTAGCATCCAGGACAGATGCATCAATCTATCATTGATAACATACTTAGGAATATATCTATACTTAAAAATCCATTCAAATGTCAAGGTTTTCATGAAATCTTTTGTAATGAAATATCTTAATTCTGTTTCATATTATTATATCTGATTATAATAGGGTACAACTAGGGACTGGGTATAATTAGAAAATATTTATTATGCTGGTGTTCTCCTTCCTATTGACCTTAGTGATCTCAAACAAGTATGTATTATTTAAATACGGGTTTTCAGGCTTAGCCAAATATTTCTTGTTTTTCACACTAATGTTAATTTGCTCTAAAGGTAGCATAATATTAGCATGGTTAAGCTTAGTTGGGAAACAACTGATGAGTCTCCATTATTTGCCACTTCCATTGTATTGACTTGTTATTTACTTTATTATTAAAACATCATCTCATTGATATTTGTATTTTTAAAAATCTGTATAACAAAAAATTTTGAGTAAATTACAATGAATTGTTTCTTCAATTCCTGGAAAAGTTTGTGAAATCTCTATGTCTCCAGTATTTGTAAGGAAAGATATCAAACTTCTTTTTTTATTATTGATCTTCCTGGAACTGGAAAAGACAGGAGAAATGAAGCAGGGTACACATGTGATTCCATATAAAATATGCACATATGATAGATATAAATGTGGAAAAAACATATATAAATTCTTAAATTTATTCAAAATTTAGTTATTTCCACAGCAAAGAGCATGTTTTAAATATTGATCAAACAATTTTCTGCTAATACACCTTTTGTGAAAGGATAATAGCAGGTATAATAGGCTCACAATAAACATTTATTGAAGGATTAACAAAATGAATGGATGCAAAATTATGAAGAACAAGATAAACATAAAGAAAACAGAAGGGATTAATAAGTAACAAAAAACCCCCACTTCCTAGTTTTGAGTTTTGTGACACATTTTAAATGACTAATACCTATATAATTCAGAAGAAGGTAGATATGCTGCAATTAAGAATAATGATCATATTTCAGTGGCTTAAAACAACAAAGCTTTATTCCTAACTTATGCTATCTACCTAATATGTACTTGCCACAAACCCACTATTTCAGATTGATGAAAGTTTCATCTTACATGTTCCCATGATCATTGTGGAATGGGGACAATAAAGCTGTAGAATGTAGCACTTGCTGCTAAATGCTTCTATCCAAAATTTGGTCCACATCTATGTCCAGGACTGGTCACATGGTCTCATTTAAGATGCAGAAAAGTACAATTATATGTGTGTCAGGAAAAGAGAGGAACTGGATATTAGAGAGTGGTAATGTCTGCCATGGTGGGGAAATTTTCTAAATCAGGAGGAAAATGGCACAACCAAAGGCTAAGGGCTAGAATTAATTGGGACTAGGAAAGAAGGAAGGAAGGAAGGAAGGAAGGAAGGAAGGAAGGAAGGAAGGAAGGAAGGAAGGAAAGAAGGAAGGAAAGAAGGAAGGAAGGGAAGGAAGAAAGAAAAGGAAGGGAAGGGAAGAAAAGAGAAAGAAAGGGAAGGAAGGAGGGAGGAAGGAAGGAAAGAAGGAATGAAAAAACATAAAAAGAAAATACATCCAGACACCCCCATAAAAAAAAACACCTCTGGGCATTTAGCCAATCAACACCACATGGACTATGATACTTTAAGAAACCTCCATTATTAATTATGGGGTTAATGGATTTGGATTTGATACAATGAATTACAGAAAATAGACTCTTAAAAATAGTGAATTACAAGCATAAAAATATTAACCACTACTATATATATATGTATTCAGTGCTTGATAAATCTGGCATTTTTGCTTTGGGTAATTGGAACAGGAGAAGGCAGAGTTATATTGTACAAAAAGCTAATAAATTAGTTATAATAATCCAACTAAGGAGTAAGATTTAGAATTGGGCTTGTAATTTTGCTGAGGAAATGGAAAACATACACACATACTCACACACAGGAGAAAATCTAGACCTTTATAAAGAGGGAGACTCCCGGAACTGATAACATATTTAATTTTAAAAGAAAAAGAATTAGAAAGTCTATGGTTATATATTTTAGGGATTGAGAGAAGTGTATTAGTATGTTTATACATAAGTACAAGACAGATAAGACAAAACAAACAATTTTTTAAACAAATCAAAGCATTTGAACAACTTCACCATAGTGAAAATTATATTAAAGTAGAAATAAGGTAAGACAAACAAGGCTCTGTCTTTGAATAGCAATATGAAATTAAGGGTGAGATAATTTCCTATTCATGGGAGCTATTCTGCTTTGAAATTTACTCATATGCTCAAATATGTTAGAAAGGTAATGCACTCTGTAATGTGGTCTTTAAAATGCACAGTGTGACGGGCATGGTTTAAATAAAACGTTTAGTTGCAATATCACCCCAAATTATCCTAGCAGGGAGAGCTGAGGCAAACCACCAATTTTGACTCCACATGTATTCCAGATACAGAAAAATGGATAAATTGGTTTCTTTTGTGCTCTCCTTGCTGCTTGTCTTTATGAGCAGTAAAATTGCTTGCATGGAGATATCAGCTTGCAGAGAGGCTTCCAGAAGAAAGCTGCAGGAGTTAGCACTCACAGGGTAGCCCAGACTGCAAATGGAACCCAGCAATCACCATGCTGAAGAGGGTGGGTGTAGATTAGAAGGTAGGAGGTAGTTATTTTAAGCAGCAAGCTCCAAGTGTCTGAACTCTGATGGGGGAAATGGAGAGACCCTGGATAGTGGGCATTCTAGGAAAGATTAATTTGGCTCTTCAAACCGTTGTTATTCAAAAGATTATCAATAGGTTTCCAAGACTTAATAAAAAAGTGATTTTACAGTTTTCTATCACTGTGACCATATGGTCTTCAGTGAGTCACTTAATCTCTCTGCGCCTCAGATTCTTCCTCTGCAAAATGGAGATAATGTCTAGAGATCAGAGAGTAAGTCAGAAGATTACATGGGTCTCTCCTCACTTTAGGATGTATAGTTCTATGATTTGCAAAGGCCTCTACATAGTGCACAAAGGCCTCTAACTATAACGAGTTGCCACTGTAATTCTTTAACCTCTAAAATTGTGGCCACTTACCTTTCAGGATTGAACACCATTCTGGATTCTCAATTAGCTCTGCTCTGACTTGAAGGTAATTTAAGAAACCTTTGATAAGTAATGGCTAAGAATTAGGTATCTATAACTTGCGGTGGTCATGGAAATCAAATGTCTTAATGGTTTAAAATTCTTAACCTACAGTTTGACATATACCAACTATTCAGTAAATACTAGTGTTGGTGGGTGTACTGATGCTCATCATTGAAATGGCTCACTGTGCTAATGGTGCTGTCAACCTTTCTGCTGATCCACTCCAACATAATACACAAATTCCTTTATGCCAGTAATAAGTGCTGTAAGTTTCTTGTCACCAAGTTACTGCTGTCCATTATTTTTCTGTATCTTGCTTTTGTTTTGTTCCTTGGTCTCCTCTCTTGTGCTCGATCTTAAGCTTAACTAATCAGTTCTTAAAGGCACAAAAAAATCTGTGCAAGAGCTCCACGGTATGTGATGTGATTGGATTCCTCAGGTCTAATTTGACCATCCTGATGCAGGTGATCATGTGGACCTCTACTGGCTGGAGTCTGCAACCTGGTGTTCTGCGATTCCCTCTGTTGCAACATCTTCCCTCCAATGTATTATCATTGTCAGTATACCTGGCCAGATTTTATGGTCTCCAGTGAACCTGCTAATAGATCACACTTCCTTAATTTCTCAAACATTTACAAAATAAGGGAGACATCAGAATCCCATCTTTCATATTGGTGCTATTATTGAGTATGGGTTTAGGTTAAGAGATCAATAAACCACCTAACAGGAACCTCAGAATTAGGCAAGACCAGATGGGAATGACTGCTGCAGGAAATTAGATTGAAAAGGAGAACAGCGTGGAGTCGAGTTCAGGATGCCCTGGTTTCTCCACAAATGTGCCAACTGACGAAGTGAATAAATGAATGCTGACAAATTAAAAGTGTCTTCAAAGGGAAAAAGCCCCTCTCTGGGGAAACTAGAAGTGGCTCTCCCCTGACTGTTTGCATTTTCCACTATGAGTGGTGACCTCTAAGTCTTCCACATTTGGACAAAGTCCTGATAGTTATTAAGATCTGTATTTGATTTTGGGTAGCACTAAGAGACTAATATAAACCCTCCGTAAAACCTTTACTTTTTGAGGAGCTTTACATAAGAGTAAACGGAATACAAGTTTGTGTTCATAATATGAATTTAGCAAACATAATATTTGGTGTTAATTAAAAACAGACTGTGGAGAGAGATGCTAAAAGGGTAGCATCTTCCCTTAAGACAAAATAAGAGAACACTTACTTTTAAAAGATAGGCTTATTTGAGTTCATATATAAAAGCAGGAGATAAAATAATTTTCTGTGTAATGAGCATTAATTTAGGATTTGGCATTTTCCCCCATGTTACAATCACCTCCTTTTAAATATGTGAGCTAGGGTATCATTTCTGCTGGTTCTTTGTCCCAGACTAATGTCCTTAAGAACTGCTCTTTTTCGTTGTGTAGGATAGTGCTGCTGGTCATCATCAAGCACTTTTAGGATTTGAATTCATTAAAATACTTTAATAGGAATGAAAAAATATTTCATTTGGAGTATATCCTAAGGGTCCCAAAGGGATCAGTAGCAACAATAAATGAACTTAACATAATGTCAAGCAGTAAAACAAGGCAAATAAATTACACGGGACTTTTCTCTAGTAATTGTGAGTTAGAAAAATAGAACAGGAAATCTGACAGCGCTTGCTTTTTTGCTTTCTTCTGTTAAAATCTCAGTAGCTGTATGGTGGTGGTGGTGGAAATGGAGAAGGTCAATTCTGTTTCTGTAACTATATACTTTTATTCACATTCACAGCTGTTAACAGTGTCCCAGAGTCATTGCAGAGGCATACAGGACTCTTGCTGACCTACAGCAATAATAGGTAGCCTTCACTGAGTATTACCCTAAGCAAAGCATGTGCTGAGCGGTTTGTGTGGGACCTGTCAATCCTTCAGTTACTCAATAGCATAGGTATGATTATTTTCCCTACTTTATAAAGTAATTTCTAAAGTGAAATTTAAAGACATTATATGATACTGTGCAATAACAGATTACTAGAAATAGTCAAAGATAGGATTTTAAACTCTTGACTGTCTGGCTCCTTAGCCATCTTCTTTTTTTTTTTTTTTTTTTTTTTGTCTTTGGTGCAAAAAGGTGATTTTATTAAAGCACGGGGACAGGACCCATGGGCAGAAAGAACTGCACTGGGGTCTCAATGGGTAACTCAGTAACCTTCTCAGGTTGAGAAGGGGTCAGGGATAGAGTAAGTTTCTTTTTTTCTTTTTTTTAATATTTATTTATTTGTTTATTTATTTATTTATTTATTTATTATATGAAATTTACTGTCAAACTGGTTTCCATACAACACCCAGTGCTCATCCCAAAAGGTGCCCTCCTCAATACCCATCACCCACCCTACCCTCCCTCCCACCCCCCATCAACCCTCAGTTTGTTCTCAGTTTTTAAGAGTCTCTTATGCTTTCGCTCTCTCCCACTCTAACCTCTTTTTTTTTTTTCCTTCCCCTCCCCCATGGGTTTCTGTTACGTTTCTCAGGATCCACATAAGAGTGAAAACATATGGTATCTGTCTTTCTCTGTATGGCTTATTTCACTTAGCATAACACTCTCCAGTTCCATCCACGTTGCTACAAAAGGCCATATTTCATTTTTTTCTCATTGCCACGTAGTATTCCATTGTGTATATAAACCACAATTTCTTTATCCATTCATCAGTTGATGGACATTTAGGCTCTTTCCATAATTTGGCTACTGTTGAGAGTGCTGCTATAAACATTGGGGTACAAGTGCCCCTATGCATCAGTACTCCTGTATCCCTTGGGTAAATTCCTAGCAGTGCTATTGCTGGATCATAGGGTAGGTCTATTTTTAATTTTCTGAGGAACCTCCACACTGCTTTCCAGAGCGGCTGCACCAATTTGCATTCCCACCAACAGTGCAAGAGGGTTCCCGTTTCTCCACATCCTCTCCAGCATCTATAGTCTCCTGATTTGTTCATTTTGGCCACTCTGACTGGCGTGAGGTGATATCTGAGTGTGGTTTTCATTTGTATTTCCCTGATAAGGAGCGACGTTGAACATCTTTTCATGTGCCTGTTGGCCATCCGGATGTCTTCTTTAGAGAAGTGTCTATTCATGTTTTCTGCCCATTTCTTCACTGGGTTATTTGTTTTTCGGGTGTGGAGTTTGGTGAGCTCTTTATAGATTTTGGATACTAGCCCTTTGTCCGATGTGTCATTTGCAAATATCTTTTCCCATTCCGTTCGTTGCCTTTTAGTTTTGTTGGTTATTTCCTTTGCTGTGCAGAAGCTTTTTATCTTCATAAGGTCCCAGTAATTCACTTTTGCTTTTAATTCCCTTGTCTTTGGGGATGTGTCGAGTAAGAGATTGCTACGGCTGAGGTCAGAGAGGTCTTTTCCTGCTTTCTCCTCTAAGGTTTTGATGGTTTCCTGTCTCACATTCATGTCCTTTATCCATTTTGAGTTTATTTTTGTGAATGGTGTGAGAAAGTGGTCTAGTTTCAACCTTCTGCATGTTGCTGTCCAGTTCTCCCAGCACCATTTGTTAAAGAGACTGTCTTTTTTCCATTGGATGTTCTTTCCTGCTTTGTCAAAGATGAGTTGGCCATACGTTTGTGGGTCTAGTTCTGGGGTTTCTATTCTATTCCATTGGTCTATGTGTCTGTTTTTATGTCAATACCATGCTGTCTTGATGATTACAGCTTTGTAGTAGAGTCCTTAGCCATCTTCTAATCCAGTGACTTCCAAATTATTCACCAGGGCATGAGCCAAAAGATACATTAGGGAGTGGATAGGAAACATTAGGATATCCACTTTTAAATTTATTCATCTTTTTAAAGTTTAATTTTTGCAAATGTTTTAGAGCACACCTGACATATTAGTAAATTATTATTCAGGCATTTATAAAGTATGTACATAAATATAGTGTATTGGCTTGATTTTTATTATATTTGTGTTTTTTATTGATGTGGATACATGGTAAACCTGAAGATGGCTCTGATTCAATTGTACTTGCAAAAGTAACAAATTGAGTTTCTGGGGTTTACCCTACCTCTTTCAGCTCTTCCACTTTTTGACATGCTTGCTTCTGTAACCTCCAGGCAGCCTGTATCCTCATGCTATGTACCACATACATACAAATGACTTTAGTGTCCCATAAAAGTCTCCTTTAAAGTTCATGTTTTCCCTTCTTGCTCTACTTTCTGTATGTGAATTGTCTTTGATCAATGCTGCTGCCTGGATCTCAGCATAAAACAAATCAATGATCCATTAATGTGATCACACATTACATGAGTAATGGCATGACATCTTCAGGGTATCAATAATGTAAAAGTGAAGTCTTTCACATCAAAGAAAACTTTTGGAATGGAAAATAGAGGGAAAACTCACTTTTTCCCCCTTACCTCTTCACTCAAAGGTATGGATTATCACTTATGTGGTATGTGTCAAGAAATTTAGGAATACATACATGTTTTTGGTGGTATTTTCACTTTGCAAAACATTGGTGAAATTTAAAAAGAACCAGACCATTTAAATATATGTCATTAAATTTAATTTATTTTCTTTTTTAAAGTGGGGGTTATAAATGCTGCCTTCCTTCATTAACAGCTTTTCTCCAGTGACTATTGCTATTTTGCTTGTGATATTTGATAATTTCTATATGAAAATATAATAATAGCTTTAGCATAAAAAAAAAAAAAACTTTGCCAAAGCTCAAGAAAGAACATTCTTAGCTGTACCTTTTGCATGGCAGGAATTAACTGCTAATATCATTAAGGTCCTTAGAAAAAAAAGGTCTACAGTGTCTGAAATTTCGATGTCATGCCAGTATATACTAGTTGTGCAAATGATCAGTAGGCTAAAATAAAAACAAGTAGATATTTGATATATTTTGTTTTCTCTGAGAACTTCTTTCTTATAATCCCATCTCTCTGGGAGGATATCAAAGCTATGCAGTGAAGGTAGAATTTTTCTACCTTGTAGAAGGTACAATGAAAGAGAAAGAGAGCAGAAGAAATCAATGAGATTTAAGTAAGTCTTTTACTTGTATGTCTTAGAGGAGATAGACAGATAAATTTAACTAACTTCAATTCCTTAATAGAATAATAACCCCTTTTCCAGCTTGACATTATTTATGACTAAAAGTGTGTGTGTGTGTGTGTGTGTGTGTGTGTGTGTGTGTGTGTGTGTGGTGTGTTACATAGTACATAGTTTAGATAGACTGGAATTGAAAAGAAAAAAATATCATTCTATAGCTAGTCTCTCTAACAAAAATTGATTTTTCTGTATTTGTTTCCTGAATAAGAGGTTAATTATCTTCATTTTAGTGTACTTGCAATTTAATTTATTAAATTCTGTGTTGAGCACAAGTTGTAGCCACATTATTTTATAATATCATCTTGTCTGTTGCAACCTTTTCATGCCACTAAATAATTATATACAAAAGAATGATTCTCCTCCTAATTTATTGATGTGTTGGTACAGGACACATTAATAAAAACCAAACTTTGAAAATATGAAGACAGATGGGAAGAATAGAGAAGGACCAATTGTAAATGGAAATCATCAGTTATTTCTTGAAATGAACATTATTTATTTTGAAAAATATGCTTTTATTTATTCAATTTCTATGTGAATAAGCTTTATAAAAGCAGAATTTATATAAGGGAATAAACAGAGCACAAACAACACTATGCCTCCAAAATGCAAGTTATTTCTATTTTCAGATATTGAAGTAAATTCAATTTAAACTATTTCACACAGATTCAGATTTACATGCTATGGGCAGAAGAGTTTAATTTTTTTTTTCACTCCGAAAATTGAAATCATTAAAATGCATTTTCCCCAAATAAAAAACAGGGTCGATTTACAGTAGATATTTTTATGGTCACTTTTCTTTTGTGTACTTTTGCCTTGGGAAAAAATGGAATAGTGAGAATCTAAAAGTAGTTTCTTCAATCCTTTATAAAAAATTATCTATATGAATTAAAACCAAACCTGATATTATCTCAGTGAGAGGTATTGATATATTCCATTTTATAAACCAGTATAGAATTCTGATCATTTATATAAAAATGATACATTTTTATAGTTAATAAAGGAATATTGATACATTATTATAAGTAGGTCCGCACGTTATTCAGGTTTTCTTTGTTTTTATTTTTGTTTTATTTTTTCTGTTCAGAATCTCATTCAGGACATATTACATTTAGCTGTCATGCCTTTTTAGACTCCTCTTGGCTGTGACAATTTCTCAGACTTTTCTTCTTTTTGATGACCTTGACTGTTTTCAAGAATATTGGTTAGGTAATTTGTAGAATGCCCCTCTCTTGGAAGTCGTCTGATGTTTTTCCTATGGTTAGACAAAAGCTATTGATTTTTGAGAGGAAGGCCACAAAGAGTGCCATTTTCATCACAGTATACCAAGTGTACACATTCTCACACATGACTTTCATCCTTAATGTTGACCTTGACCACCGTGATGAAATAATGTTTGTCAGTAATGTTGTCTCCGTTGTAAAGTTACTCTTTTTTATCCCCCTTTCTATACTGTTCTCTTTAGAAGGAATTTGCTATGCACAGCCCAAATTTAAGAAGTGGAAATTCATTTTCTCCTTCCTTTAGGGTAGAGCATCTATAAAAACAATTTGTAATTCTTCTGCATGGGATATTTGTCTCTTCTCAGACATTTATATACTCAATTCTTCATTTACATCTATATAGACTTAAGAGTATTTGATTTATGCCAACTAACCCAATATTACTTTATTTATTATGCTGTTTTATTTTTTTCCAGCTTTGTCCATTCAGAGCACTTTCAGATAGTTTCTGTACTCATTTGACTTTCACCCATCAATGTATTTTAATATTATAATAATAAATAATAATATATATTATTAATTTTAATACTCCCTTACTTCCTAACACTACAGTATCTTCCACATTTATCTTATATATTTGTATCCCAATCTTAAGATCAGTCATTTGTCTGAGAAGTTCTTCTTTAATTACATAACAGTATTAAAAATCAAACTGTGGAAGCTAAGTGTGCTTGTTGCTACCGGGTTTCACTGCTTTTAGTCCATCTCTACTGAAAAAGCAGACAAGTATATGGTTCATGCATATATACATACCCATAAATACTTTTATATGTAACCATCTGCATCTAGATTCAGCTAATCATGAGTTCATACTGGTATCTCCAACTCTAATCCACTACCATATGCATATTCTTGCCTCCTCCCCTCTTTTATTTGTAAATTCTCATTCCTACAATGAGTAACCTGCCTCCCACTTATATGACATTCATTTATCTGATTGTTTAATTCCAGTATACATATAAATAACATAGAATTGTTAACCTATACCCCCATGCTGAAACAATTATAGACCAGGGCTTGTGTGCAATTTCTTATACCTCTAGCCTTACAGACCCCACCCATTTCCTCTCTCCCTGCTCCCTTCAGTGGAATTGTTTCCTGTATTTGTAACAGAGTTACATTGTTATGCCACATTCTGAATTTCTCCTGGGAATTATTCAATTTCCTAAATATGTTTTTAATTGCATTTGTTACAGTTTACTTTGTACTGTAACTTCTGGGAATTTTGATAAATGGATAATTTCTTGTATCCACCATGACTGTATCATACAGAATAGCTTCATCACACTAAGAAATCCATTGTGCTTGACATAGTCAACACTCATGCCGTTCCTTTGATCTCTCAGCACCACAGATCTTTCTTACTCTACAGCTTTGCTTTTTCCTTCTGATATTTGGAAATATACAGTATGTATCCTTCTTCATATCAACTTCCTCTACTTAGAAATATGTGTTTTAGGTTCATCCATGCCATTTTGTGCTTTGAATGCTGATTTCTCCTTGCTGCTGAAAAATTATACATTGTATGGCTATACTACAGTTTATCCATCCTTGTTGAAGGATAGCTTGGTTCCTCCCAGTTTTTGACTCTCATAAATAAAGAAGCTATAAATGTAAGTTGCAGGGTTTTGAGTTGACATTTTAGTCAGTTCAAATATCTAGAAGTGGGATTGCTGGATCATACAAATTGATTTGCTTAGCTTTCCAAGAGACTATCAAATTCTATTCCAAAGTGGCCATACATTTTGTATTCCAACAGCAATGAATTAGTTTCTCTTGTTCCACATCCTCACCAGCATCAGATATTGCCAGTTTCTTATTTTTATTTATTTTATTTATTTTTTAAGATTTTAACCATTCCAATAGGTCTGTGGTGGTATCCTATTGGTGTTTAATTTGAAGTTCCCTGATTATGAATGATGTGGAGCTTCATTTGTCATATGATTATTGGCCATCTGTATATCTTCTTTGGTGACGTTTCTGTTTAGATTTTGCCCAATTTTTTAATTAAATTGTCTATATTCTTATTGTTTAGTTTTAACAGTTCTTTGTATGTGTTGGATACTAGCCCTATATCTGATAGGTGTTTGGCAAATATCTTTTTCCCAGTCTATGACTTATATTGCCATTTTCTTAACTGCCTTTTTCAGAGAAGAAGTTATTGTATTAGTGAAACTCAGCTTAACAATTTTTCCCTTCATGGATCATGTTTTTTGTCTTTTATTAAGAAGCTTACTGCCTCACAATGAGATGACATTTTACATGCGCTAGGTGCCTATAACAATATTAGGAAAAAAATGGAAAATGGCAGTTGTAAATGGTGCAGCCACTGTGGAAACAGTTTGTCCATTTCTCAAAAAGTTAGAATTTCATATGACCTACCAATTTCACTTCTAAGTATAAACTCAAAATAATTGAAAATAGGTATTCAAACAAATACTTGTACGTACAAGTTCATGATAGCACTATTTATAATACCTATTAAGAGATGAATGGATAAAATGTTGTGTATATATGTGTGTATATATATATATATATATATACACACACACATATATATATGTATATACATATATATACATATATACACATTATATATATATATATATATATATATATATATAATGTGTATATATATATAATGGAATATATATATATATAATGTGTGTGTATATATATAAATATATATATGTATGTGTGTATATATATATATATATATATATATATATATAGAATGGAAGATTATTCAGTCCTAAAAAAAAGAAGTATTAATACATGCTACAACATGGATAATTCTAGAAAACATGCTGAGCATAAAAGCAAAACACAGAAGGTCATATATTGTATAATTCCATTTATATAAAATACCCCGATAGGTAAATCAGTAGAAACAGAAAGCAAATTAGTGGTTACAGGTGAATGGAGAGGGACAGCTTAATGTGTACAGGGTTTCCTTTGGGGTGATGAAAATATTTGGGAACTAGTTATAGATGAAGGTTGCACAACATTGTGAATATACTAAGCACTGTTGAAATGTACATTGTAAAATGATTAATTTTATGCCATTTGAATTTTGCCTTAAATAAAATAAAGGGAAAAAACCCTCATTGCCCAAACTGTGGTCACCTTGTTATTCTCTTATGTTTTCTTTTAGAAATTTTATAGGTTTTTCCATTTTTATTTAGTGAGTTTTAAGTTAAAAGATATTTTAAATGATGATAAATGTTCTAATTTACATATATCTTAAAGTATATTTTTCTTAGTAAACTAATAATGTAATTTTGAGTAGTCTTAAAATTTTTTAACATTTACTGCACTTATAATTTAATAAAACATTTTGTATATATTAATTTCTTTTTTTATATCTCCTTTCTTTATTCTTATATATCTATGTTTGGCTTTATAATAAATAATTTCTAATTGTTTTAATAAAAGATAAGCTTATGGGGCAATATGGAATAAAAGCAACTGTGTTAACACACAGTGCCTGTTATAAATTAAAATAGACAGAAGTGGAAGTTTTCTTGATTGCCTTAAACTTGAAAGACAGTTTTGGTTAATATTTGTTGATAAAAAAAAAATGTTTCAATAAAAGTGTTATGTGATTTTTATACCTACCTAATTATTGGATCTGTATTACAAGCACATAAAATTTACATTCTAATAAGTTACATAAAAATTATGTTTTAAAATTTTTGTGAAAGTCTAAGCAATTCAAAATAATATTTTCCCACCTTGATTGTTTTCTTTGGAACAGAAAAAAGTTATAAATATGCAATGCACATTCAGAGGGATAAACCTAGAATATACATTTTACTCTATAATGGGAACCTGCAAATTATTACTAGGATGCTGAAGCTATCCACAGTGTGGTATGAGTAAGCCATTATGAGTTAGTTTTAATATTTATCATCCTTTAGCAACATTTTTCATCTTTAATATAAACCCTTGAATTACCCAAAATGTTGTATTTTATTCTTTTTTTTTAATTTTTATTTTAAAAAAATTTTTAAATTTTTAATTTATTTTTGTGAGAGAGAGATAGAACGTGAGTGAGGCAGGGGCAGAGAGAGAGTGAGACACAGAATCTGAAGCAGGCTCCAGGCTCTGAGCTGTCAGCACAGCTGACCTGAGAGAGCATGACCTGAGCCAGAGTCAGATGCTTAACTGACTGAACCACCCAGGTACCCATATTCTTTGGATAAATAGCTAAGTCTATTCAAGTTAGAAAAGAAAGCAATAAGAATAGAAGTGACTAGAAACAAAGATCATGAATACATTAATAATACCAACATAGGGACCTTATCTACATTGCATTCTAGCTAGACTGGCAGTCCTTCAGTAGAATGCAACAGTTAGTTCATTGGATGACATATGTTCCATTGGATATTTTATAAAATATTGGGCTATTTAGGGTAGTGTATTTGATTCAATGCCTGTCAAATTTTCAGAAGTCACGGTGATGTTAATTTCATTAATTAACATAATTTGTGATTGGTTATAGAAGAAGAATACAATGTTCTCAAGGAGTCTATTTCATCATGTATAGAAAAAAAAACATTTCAAGAATAAGGATAATTTTATTATAAATGAATATGAATGGATATAGTAGCTTCAACAATAGGAGTCATTGCATCTAGCGATATCTGAAATCCTAAGAAACAGAGATCTCAGGATACCTCAGATTTGTCATACTTATTTTTCTATATAAAGTTGCTTATTTTGAAGCACCTTCTTCCATGTTAGACCTAATGAGAGCTGCATGTACCCCGTTTACTGATTCTGTGCCATGCTGCCCTTGGCACAAATCATATAGCATGACCCAGAAGAAACCTGAGTTGTGCTTGCTTCCTGCCCTCAAGCCCTGAGCTCCTAGGTCATTAAAAAAAAAAAAAAAATAGACTGGTTTCCTTGTAAAGGTCTGAATATACATGCCTTTAGAAATGATCCACTCTGTGGGGTGCCTGGGTGGCTCGGTAGGTTAAGTGTCTGACTTCGGCTCAAGTCATGAACTCATGGTTTATGAGTTCGAGCCCCATGTTGGGCTCTGTGCTGACAGCCCAGAACCTGGAGCCTGCTTTAGAAAAACTGCGTCTCCCTCTCTCTCTGCTCCTCCCCTTCTCTTGCTCTCTCTCTCTCTCTCTCAAAAATAAATTCAAATTTAAAAATAATAAAAAAAAAAGAAACGATCCATTCTGATCTTAACTGTATACGAATTTTTTTCCTGCTTTACTCCCTATATTGCTCCTTGGCCTAGTTACCTCATATCAGAGCTTATGATTGGAAATTAAATTGTGATCAAATCTATAATGCTCAAATTTTATTTTGAACAGAATTCCATCTCTTTCTAATATATGCCTATTCTTGCTCTAAGCTCTCAACAACTGTTACAGTTTGAGAAAGCTAACTGATATCAGTCTTTACTCCTTCCTAATTTTAGACTAATTGAAAGATAAAGTCACAAGTAGAGGCCATTTTTCTGATAAGGAAATTTCCACTCTCGCCAGCACATTTTGTAACTACTGAGATTGGACTGACTTACTTGGATTTAGTGTGATAGTTTCAATTAAGGACTGCAGCATTTCTCATGCTGAAACACTGGGGCCTTCTCTTAGACTACATAACAGTGCAGTAGTGCAGACTCACTTCTCACAAGGCTACACACGAGACAAGTTTCACAAGTAGCAATACTTATCTAGACACTTAAAGGTAGGAGTGGCTATTAATCCAGGCTTGGATGAACTACCCGGAGGTAAAGTTCAGCTTTCTGAAGAAGCAGTATTGAAGAAAATAAAGATTATATACTACACATTTATGTTTTCCTGTGTTTTTTAAAAAATATATTCATTTATTTTTGAGAGAGAGCATGCCTGAGAGAGGGAGAGGGGCACCGAGAGAGTATCCAAAGTGGGTTCTGCACGGATAGCAGAGTACCCCCATGCGGGGCTCAAACTCAGGAACCATAAGGTCATGACCTGAGCTGAAGTCACAAGCTTAACCCAACGAGCCATCTAGGCACCCCTGTTCTGTGTTTTAAAGATGAGGGACAAGATAATTTAATTTCAAGGGGGTCACTTCTCTTCTTGAGTAAATTGAGAGAATGACACAATTGTGACCCCGAATCTCACACTTTGTTCTGGGTAAGCAATGGTGTACCAAGTGCTGCATGTGTCAACAGGAGGAAAGAGGTAGAGATGTTTGCAAACCAGGCATCTGTAGCAGATGTGTCAATGGAATCTACTTCCTGTTCCTAATACAGCTGCACATGTTTCTGGCAGGCAGCTTGAATTTATGCCCTCAACCTCAGTGATTCTGCCTTGCTTGGCTCTAGATTCTGGCATGTCTATGCATAAATTGTCAACTTTATTAGAGTTATAAAAGGCCCGAGTGTTAACATCAAGCATGCAGATGCAGTGCTTGCCTAGCCAAGCACACTTCCTGGACCACCAAAATAGTGCAGCTGCAACCATTGTGTGCCATTAGCAGTGACACTCTATAAATCTTAATCTGTTAAACTGTGGCACCGTCATAAGTTAATACAAGATAAACATTTGCTACTTTAATTAGGTAGATGGAAGATTTCTATACATGTGCTATTTTTCCTCGTTGGAGGCTGAGTTATATATTTAAATTCAAAATACAATTTATAAAAAATGGCTGATATATAAGTGCTTATTTAGCAATAATTTGGTGACTTCATTTAGCCCGTGTCCTTTGATTCCTCAAGGTGCTTTGGAAAGTTATTTTAAGGTTAGGACTTCTATTCTATTTCCAATGCATACAGATGTGTGCTGATTCACTACACTTGAGGGGAAAATTTGTGGGTCTTCTTTCATTTGGTTGCTTAAAATTGACTTACAACTTTCACATCATTCTGTTAAATAGCACCATGAAGAATAGGATCAGCCAAGATATAGTAAATTAATATCATTTAATGATACTATAAATATGATATCAGTGTCCTATTTGAGAAACAATAAGTCAAACACGAATGTTATACTAATTTATTTCAAGTATTTAGTAAAAAAAACTGGTGTTAAGATAACTGAGAAAATAATATTATTGGCCTGAGGGAATCAATCTTTATAAATTTAGGAGTCACTAATAGAAATTTGGTGTATGAACTGAATATCATGAAGATCTATTATTAGAACATCTTTCACAAAACGATCTCTTTGAAACCTGGTATGTGTTATTTATGTACTATGCCCAGGGGTTACAATGGTAAACAAAATATGTAGCATCTGCCCTTCCTCCTGAAACTTGTATTCAGTCTACCATGTTTACTAAATGCACTTCGAAGTTCATAGAATGTCATTTCTCTAAATATGACTATAGTCTCAATCCCCTAAATGAGCAGGAATTTATTTCTTTATAAGTTGTCTATTGCTGCTCTAATAAACTGCACAAATTTAGCAGCATAAAACAATACACATTTATCTTACAGTTCTCGAGGTCAGAAGTCCTAAAGCCAAGGTATCAACATGCTGTGTCCATTTAGCACACTCAAGGGAAGAATCTGTTTTCTTGCCTTTTTCAGTTTCTAGAGGCAGGATACACTCCTTTTTCTTTGGTTTGTGACCTCCCTCCTCCATTTTCAAAGTCAGAAGCACTATAGCATTTTCAAATTTCTCTCTGTCTCTCTCTCTCTCTTTCACCTCAGCTTCTATTGTCACTTTGTTCTGAATTTGACCCACCTGCCTCCTCTTATAAGTACCTTAATGATTACATTGGTCCCACCTGGACAATTCAGACTAGCCTCCTGATCTCAAAAGCCTTAATTTAGTCACAACTGGAAAGTGTCTTTTGCCATGTAAGGTGGCACATTTGCAGGTTCTAGATAATGATATAGATATCTTTGACAAACTATTATTCTGCTTGTCACAATCTCTCTTTACATTAGGGTGACTCACTCCCTTGTAAATTGATAACCTATTGTATATTACACAGCATGCAGATGAAAAGTCCAGTCATCTAAGTATTTTTCTTAAATATTACATAATCTGAAATTATTTTGAAAAATTTGGATGAATTTAAATTTTTTTATAACAAGTTGGTTGATGCTTTTATATTTATACATACTTATTTCCATGGAGTGTATAGCTTTGTGACCTGAAATGTTAAGAAAAACATGTTTCCAACCTTATTCTTTAATCTTCATAATCATTGCTTTGTTGTGTGATTGTACCATTTATCTGCTTATATACCTAGATTCCTTTTTTAGGTAGCTGAGTGTGAATCCAAGGAAACTGAATTACACTCAGCACGTCTTTCATTGATACTGGATGAATTCAAATTTAAAATAATCATCTTAGCCCTAACTGTGATGGTTAATTTTATGTGTCAAATTGGTTGGGTCACAGTGCCCAGATATTTGGTCTAACATTATTCTACATGTTTCTGTAGGATGTTTTTGGATGAAATGTACATTTAAATGTGTAGACTTTGAATAAAGCAGATTGCCCACCATAATGTGGATGAGCTTGTATTTAAAGAAATCCAATCAGTTGAAGCCTTGAATAGAAAAAAAGGCTGACCACCCCTCTCCTCCGGCTGAGAGAAATTCTGCCCACAGACTGCCTTTGGATTCAAACTGCAACTCCTTCCTGAGTCTTTAACCTGCTGACCTCCTTCATTAGATTTTGGACTCACCAAGTCTCCATAATTGTGTGAGCCAATTCCTTAAAATAAGTCTCTTCTTCATATATATATTCCCTTCTGGTTCTGTTGCTCTGTATAACCTTGACTAACATACTAGCTAAGACTAAAGTTATCTGTAGTTTTATGATAACCAGGTTAAATTCTTACAAAATAACATATTATAATTATAACTTTCTAGTTCTCTATTGTTGCATAGCCACTCATGTCAAAACATAGCCATAAACATTTAATGTCCCGTGGTTTCTGTGAATTAAGACTCTGAAAGTGGCTTACCTGGCTGGTATCTGGTTCAGAGTCTTTCATAAAACTGCAGCCAGGATGATAGTCAAGGCTGCAATCATTTGAGGATTGACTGGCTTGGAGGTTCTGATTTTAAGTTTACTCAATTGGCTATGGCTGGGCCCTCTTCATATGATTGCTCAAGGCTTGGCAGCTGGCCTCTCCCAGGGCATGTAGTCTAAGAGACAGAAAACAAAGCCATACTGCTTTGTATTGCCTAATATCCTTGTCACGTACAATTGTTGTTGCTTTATTTATAATTTAGAAGTGAGTCACCAAACCCAGTCCATACTTAGAGGGAAGGGACTACATAAAGGCATAAACAATAGAGGCTATCATACATAAAGAATAAAATGCGTAAAATCTTTAATAGTTATGCCCTTTAGTTTACTATATCAGTAAGCAGTGGGTAGCAAACCACACCCTGGGGATTAAATCCACCTCAAGTCTTGTATTTTTATGGCCTTCAAGTTAAGATTTTTTTTTTTAAAGAAAACATTGTAAAAGGGTAAAAAAAAGACAAAGAAGAATATATGACAGTAACCACACATGGCTAGAAAACTGAAAACATTCACTATCTGGTCCTTTACAGAAAACTTGCCAATCCTTGCTCATCGAGAACAATATCTGAGGTAATACCAATATCTTCACAGTTCCCTGAAATAAGTTAAGCAAATATGAATTTGTTAACTACATTATTTTATTTTCATTTATATAATCCATCAACAAACTTTTGTTGCTGTTGTTGGGTTTTGTTGTTGTTATTGTTTAAAAATTTTATAATGTCAACTCCCATGAATAGTTATGGCACTGTTATCAACTCAAAAATTAAATCATTCTCTTTTAGGAAGACTTTTGGTATCAGTCACACTAACTTTCATTATTTCTTCAGCAGAGCCAACTCAAGAGGGAAATAAGCACAAAACAACTGCAATTAATATTGATCTTAAGGTTTTAGAATTCCTTGTGTGCAGCTCAATCCCTCCCTTTGCCATTCTCTTTTTGGGGCTAATGTGTTCATAGAATCTTCTTGTGTTTATTTCTCAGAATGACTATTACACTGTGGATGAAAATTGTTGAAACTAGTTTTTATTCCAAAGATATTTATTCCTACATGTCCTAGACATTCCACTATACAAGATACTTCTCCTGACCCTAACCCACTCACATTCTGTCTCTGTCTCTCTCAAAAATAAATAAACGTTAAAAAAATTTTTTTTTAAAAAGGGGCACCTGGGTGGCTCAGTCGGTTAAGCACCCAACTTCGGCTCAGGTCATGATCTCACAACTCATGAGTTCTAGCCCCATGTTGGGCTCTGTGCTGACAGCTCAGAGCCTGGAGCCTGCTTCGGATTCTGTGTCTCCCTCTCTCTCTGCCCCTAACCCACTTGCATTCTGTCTCTGTCTCTCTCAAAAATAAATAAACATTAAAGAAATTTTTAAAGATATTTCTCTACTGTACAGAAACACAAAGTCAATCAACAAATATTTACTAAAAACAATATATTAAATATTTTATGTACTGTGGAGATCACAAAGAAAAGGCTGTCACAGTGAATTCATAGGATAATGTGGGAGCAAACCTTTGCAGATGTAACATTTGCTAACAACCAAACCAGTAGAGTGAAATACTAAGTCATTTCTGCAGAGAAGAAAGGTATGGAAAACTTGTTCAGTTGAGTTGTGTACATTTTAAAAGTAGACCACTGTGTGATGTTTAACCTCAAGGTCATGCTAGAACCTTTTCAAAATCCATGAAGACTGAACACATTTTTAGAAACAGAATTGGGGCAATGAAAGCTCAATTTTGTGATTTTGCCTTGTTCAACTTTAATATTTCCTTTAGCACCAATGGCCCAGGATGACTAAAAATTTAAATGTCCCAAATATATTTACAGCAAGTACCTAGTAATTATACATATCATAAAAAATCTAACATAGAAACCACTGCTTTGATGATGCCATGAATATTTTTATATTTTCATCATCCTTAAACAGTAGTCCAGCTAATATAATATAACTGAGTTGCTGAGAAATTAAACTCCAGATTGTTTCAGATGCAATGAATGAAGACACGAGAGACTACAGATAGAATTAAATAAGGGATTATTTAAAAATGCCTTTGTGTATGTATGTGTGTGTGTGTACTTAATTCAATTTTAACACCTATATACAATGATAATATTGCTTGTGTTCAATCCTTTCATAAAACAATAAATCAGACACTATTCATTCTTTTTGAAACTTTTCTTACTCTTTCTCTCTTTCTTTTCCTTTCTTTCTTTCTTTCTTGGAAGCTCATTCATTTGGTTTCCTAAGGTAAGGCTTTTCTGTAAATTTGATGCATAAGCTGCTCTGAAACCAAGCATTATAAAAGAGCAAGATGGTTGTTGGAAATAAAACTTTTTCTATCCCCTCTAAAATTTAGTTAACCTCCTTTCCCACCTTATCAAAGCAATTATCTGATACATATAAAAGTTAAATTGGTAAGGTATAAATGTATATTTGCAGGTCTGCCTGAAATTTCTATCTGATTTGAACATTGGAAATGCTTGTTTAAAAGGTAGGCTTGTTTGTGGTCTTCTTAGGAGAAGATTTAATGCCATACACTTTATTTCAGGCAGAAAGAATTTTCTGAAAAGAACACTGAAGAACTAAAGGCATGATGAAGTATTCAGTTCTAAAAGTTCCTAGACAATTTGAAAATGTCAGGACACACATTATTCTGTTTATATTAAACAACCTGTCAGCCTAGCACATTTGTGAAAAATAACAGTAGTTATTTGTTTGGTATTTTCAATGTTTCTGCACTTAACTCAAAATGCAACCCCCTCTACCCAGAGCCCACATTAAAAAAAAAAATTCTTTAACACCATGTAGTACTTTCCAGTCACATAGCAACATTATTAATACTTAAATTAAGAGAGAGCTAGTGATAATGCCCTTGCTATAGGCTGAATGTTTCTGTTCCATAATAATTCATAAGCTAAAACCTAATCAATCCCCAATGTGATGGTATTTGTAGGTGGAAACTTTCAGGAGTGATTTGGTCATGAAAATGGAGCCCATATGAATGGGGTTAGTGCCCTTATTTTTTTGGGGGGGGGGGAATCAGTGCCCTTATATAACAGACCCCAGAGAGCTCTCTTACCCCTATTTGCCATGTGAGGACACAGCAAGAAGATGGTAGCATGTGAACCAGGAAGCAGGCTTTCACCAGACACCAAATCTGCCAGTACCTTGTTCTTGGACTTCATAGTCTCCAGATCTATGAGAAATAAATTTCTTTTGTTTAGAACACACCAGTCTTGATAATTTTTTCTATAAACAGACTGATTAAACTAAAACAATCCTGTAATTCACAAGCAAAGAAGTGCAGAATATGGAGAGCAATATAACAAAACACAACAACAACAAAAAAAGAGGATTAATTTAAAAAGAAAACAGTCTTCATGTCACATGTAGAGTGTAGGCTATTGACAGTGTGAATGTCCACATGCTAGTTTTATTAAAAATACCTAGATGCCAGGGTGTCTCAGTTAGTTAAATGTCCGACTCTTGATTTCAGCTCAAATCATGATCCCAGGGTTATGGGATTGGGCCCCGGGTCAGGCTCTGTGCTGATAGCCTGGAGCCTTCTTGGGATTCTTTCTTTCACTCTCTCTCTTTCCCTCCCCAACTTGTGATCTCTCTGTCTGTCTCTCTCTCTTTCTCTCTCTCTCTAAAAACAAAACAAAAAACTTAAAAAAAAAGTAACTTATCTAGGGGTGCCTGGGTAGCTCAGTCAGTTGAGCATCCAACTCTTGGTTTTGGCTTAGGTCATGATCCCTGGGTTGTGGGATCAAGCCCTTCATTGGGCTCCATGCTGATCACGAAGCCTGCTTGAGATTCTCTCTCTCTCTTTCTCTCTCTCCCCCTCTCCCTCACTCATGCTCTCTCTCTTTCTCTTTCTCCTCCTCTCCCTCTCTCATGCTCTCTATCTTTCTCTAAAAAACAAAAACAAAAACAAAAAAAACAAATCTAATTCACCTAATGACTTTTTATAATGTAAATTGTCTTGGTTCAGCTGAACCCTTGGATGTAAATTTTCTTTTTTTTTTTTTTTAAACTTTTTTTTTTTTTAATGTTTATTTATTTTTGACAGAGAGAGAGAGAGAGAGAGAGACAGAGCATGAGCGGGGGAGGGGCAGAGAGAGAGGGAGACACAGAATCCGAAGCAGGCTCCAGGCTCTGAGCTGTCAGCACAGAGCCCGACACGGGGCTCAAACTCACAAACTGTGAGATCATGACCTGAGCCGAAGTCGGACGCTCAACCGACTGAGCCACTCAGGCGCCCCTGGATGTAAATTTTCAAATCAATTAGTTAATATGTCTTGAAGATGTACTCTAGCCAAGACATTATACTAGGTACACATCATGGAGGAAACAGAAGACCCTAAGACATGCCTTGTCAATCTGAAATTTCTGGGAAATTGCAGAGACAAAATAGAAGACAAAATTAATTCAAAATAAAGGTGGGAGAAGTTAAATCTGCAATGTTCCTGAGAAGTGAAGTTATAATGAATGAGGATATAAGGTCAGCAACCAAATTTTCAGGAATATCTGTGCATCATAAACCAAAGAATATCTTCCACTACTCTCAATTGATAGTGGATATTCTAATATATCTTCAAGGTAAAAATTAACTCTAGGAAAATGAGCAAAATACAGTCAACAGTTTTTTAAGAACATAAGTTTATTCATAAGAAAGCAAGGAAAGCATTTAGGAAATGTCAATCTGTTAGGGGTGCTGTAACAAAAATAAATTTTTAAAAAATTGTTTTAAATGTTTATGTATTTATTTTTGAGAGAGACAGAGAGAGGGAAAGAAAGCTGGGGAGGGGCAGAGAGAGAGGGAGAGAGAGAATCCCAAGCAGGCTCTATGCTGTTAGCACAGAGCTTGTTGTAGGGCTCGAACATACAAGTTGTGAGATCATGACCTGAGCCAAAACCAAGAGTTGGAGCCTTAACTGATTGAGCCACCCAGGCATGCCTAGATAACAAAAATGCCTTAAACTTGATGGCTTATAAACAACAAACATTTATTTTTCACAGAGATGGAGTCTGGAAAGTCCAAGATCATGGAGCATGTCTGATGAGACCAAATTCTTGTTGATGGCCATTTTTTGACTGTAACCTTACATGGAATAAGGGGCAAGGAGTTTATCTGGGGCCTCTTTTATAAGGGCACTGATCCCATTCATGAGGGTTCTGCTAAATTCAAATTATAGAGTATACAAAATAATTTATACAAAAATATATATAGTATAGTGCAACGCATTTTGCAATATATACAATATATAATATGGTATTTGTTACATATGCATAATAGCATATATGACATATATACTTACATATAAATTATAGTAGATACACATATTTAGAAAGAATTTGACATATTAGTGAGAAGGAATGATGTAAAGGTAACCATGATGATCTGCATTAGACTAACATTGACATTAGACTAACATGACATTAAACTGTCATTGACCAAAAATAACATATTATAAGAGTATACATAAATAATGCTACTGTGAACATTTTGTGCATGTCCTCTGGGGTACGTTGGCACCCATTTCTATTGCGTACATATATAGGTGGATCATATAGTATGGGTACTTACTTTTATTTATTCAAAAGAATCTGACAGTTTTTAAAAGTGATTATACCTATTCACATTCTCAACATCAAAATATAAGTATTTTAGTCACTCCGCATCCTACTAACACTAAATAGTCTCAGTTTTATAAAATGTAGTCAAATCTACCATCTGAAATATGGTCATAATCATACCTTTTCTGTTAGTCTGAATATCACTGTGGCCATCCAACGGTCCCAAAACTTGCTACCTTCTCCCCCTCTATTTTGAAACTTTAGAAACTGAAACTAACAATATTTACTTCTAATTTGTCCATGAATAGTCTGAATGGATAATCTTATATCTATTCACTATTCACCTATACCATTATCCCTTTAACAGTTTAATTTATGAACACAAAACACAATACATATAAGGCCTCAAGTATTCTTGATATCTAACTTATCCTCCGTAAAGTCTTCTTCATTCAATAATGATTTTCTAGTTTTCTGTTATCTTTCACAATAGAGACCTAATTCCTCTTCAGTAAAATTTCTCACTCTATAGCAAGCTGTCAACAAAGAGAAAGTCTATCTCCCGTATCTTACTTTGGATTTCACTCTTTCTAATGTGTTATATGTATTCAAGGACTAGGTCTGGCATATTTGGGGACTAATTTCAATCCACAAGCTTTATTAGCTATTTTGGAGTTCACGGAAATGAGCTAGCATAGAATGAGTCAATTCAGATTCTGCCGCACTGAAATATCTGGCAATTGCTTCCTGAGGCTCTCTCATTGTTGGAACTTACCCCTCAGGTTTTACCTTGTATCTCTTTTTAAAGAGATGTTTGGATCAATAATGAAATCATATCCTTTCTCAAACCTTGCCTCAGGCCTTGAAAAACATACATGATCTTTAAAAAAATAAAAAAGTCTTCACTCTTTTATACTTTGAGTTTTGCTTTGCTTATGATTGAAATAGTCTGGGTTTTAAAAAGTGATTCATTTTCTTAAATGCTTAAGGAAAAGTACTGAAGACAAAACAATTATTTAAGTCCTACACAGATAGGACTTTATTGTCCACAATAAATTCATGTATCAGTTCTGTTGGGATTTCATTAAATGGCTTTTGAATGTAAAACATAAAACCACCCTCTGTTAATACCTGAAGATTTAAAAAAAAAATCAACTGCTATTTTTTTAAACATTCTATGTGCCAAGAAATTTCCATTGATTATCTTTTTAATCCTCTAATTAGTTATATTAGAAAAGTACTATTGTTCATATTTCCTAATGGGAAACTAAATGGGAAATATTAAAATGAATAGATTTCATAAACAGTAAGCGGCAGAGTTTACAAATAATTTTTTTAAATTATGTGTGTTTAAGGGTGCTTGGGTGGCTCAGTCAGTTAAGCATCTGACTTCAGCTCAGGTCATGATCTCACGGTTCATGGGTTTGAGCCCTGTGTCCGGCTCTGTGCTGACAGCTGGGAACCTGTAGCCTGCTTCAGATTCTATGACTCCCTGTCTCTCTCTGCCCCTCCCCTGCTCACACTCTGTCTCTCAAAAAATAAATGTTAAAAAAATTTAAAAACAAACTATGTGTTTATTTATTTTTAAATATTTATT
The DNA here is from genome assembly GCF_024362965.1 of Panthera pardus. NCBI lineage: Eukaryota > Metazoa > Chordata > Mammalia > Carnivora > Felidae > Panthera > Panthera pardus. Next base: position 70,466,620 of record NW_026526821.1, on the reverse strand, counting down.
TGTTTTGAAAGGGGGAGGGGCAGAGAGAGGGAGACAGAGCATCCCAAGTAGGCTCCGTGCTGTCAGCACAGAGCCCAACGTTGGGCTGCAACTCACAAACTGTGAGAGCATGACCTGAGCCAAAGTCAGACACTTAACCATCTGACCCACCTGGGTGCCTCTTATGTGTGTTTTCTTAAATCAGGTTTTCATGTTGTAACTGTTCAGACTTTAAAGGTAGCAAAACTGTTTTTTTCCCCCCACCATCGTATCCTGTGTGTTTGACATAGTGCCTGAAATTTAGTAAATATTCAATAAAAGTTTTTTTTAAGTTAAATGCACGAAATGAATAATGTAATATGATTTAAAATCTGGCAGTAGTATATAAAAATGTGAATAGAAAGGCAGGAAGAATAATTAGATCTGTAGGGTACTATTTTGAGTGTTAAAGTGTTAAGAATCTTAACCAAGGTCACTTCAGTGGGAATGGAAAAGAAAGGCCATAAATAGATAATAAAATTGGCAGCCATATAGAAACTTCATATGGCTTAAACATTACTGAGGAAAATAACAATGTGAGCTACTAGTTGTTAGATACACTGATCGCACTGCAATTATTTTGCTGTTCTTTACTTGTTTTGGCATTGTACTACAAAGAACTTATTTTATTCATCACATCTTTACTCTGAACTCCCCAAAGACTCTCTTTTTTAGGTCTCTTTTTTGGGTCTCAGTCTGGAATATTTCTGGTGGTAATGTGGATACAAATTTTTTAAATAATTTACTGTGGTTATAAAAATCAGTTGCATATAACATTGAGATATAGCTTTAGTTTAATTCATGTTAGTATTTCCCTACCTAACGTAAAGCCCAGACCTTCAAGGAGCACATTTATTTATTTCACTTTATATTTGTAATTCCTGGACATAGTATGTTGGTTACAAAATACGTACAGTTGTTTAAGTGAAGTAATATTTTTGGCTGTTAGGAAGTATTTTTCAAAGACAGCCAACTGATGTAAAACTTGAGTATCTAATATGAGTTAAAGGAAACCATTTTCCTAATATCTGAGGGAGTCTGCTTGGGAATTCATCATTATCATTATCACCAGGCAGTATGTTGAGCACCTGAAAAGCTGGGTATTATTCACTCTGAAAGCTTTGAGGGCATACTATACATCACCTCATTGCTTTTTAATAGACTTGAACACAGGAACTGGGTGTATGGAGAGCAAGAGTTGCAATAGTTTCCCATATATTCAGAATTTTTAACCATGAATATCACATATTAAGTAGACATTTTTTTCCTGGTATCAGGAAGGAAATATAAATAGATCCATTCTATACCATATTGTTTAGCGTGTTGTCAAGAATATTACAGTTTTTACAGCAAACTGAAAGTTAGATTGTCTATCCTGTTTCATTGCAGAGATGAAGTTAAGATTGAAATATAAATTCCTCTCTCTGTCCACTAGTTATGGCAGACAAATGATGTTCTCTAATCTGCTTAAATCTTCGTGACATTAAAAATTAACGTATTTTGGAAATAAGTTAATTTGGAAAACAATCTAAAGTAAATAAGCTATTTAAACAACTTGTCATGATTTTGTTTATTTTGTTTATTGTTAAGTTATATATGCTTTTAAATAGATTCAGGGAAGACAATAGGTAAACTACAGATAACTATTGACTTGGAAATAACATATTTTACATTTTTTTCTTATTTCTAATTAGGTATTGGGGAGAACTTTACCTCGCTCTTTTTCCTTTAGGCCAGTGATTTTCAAACTTTAATGTAAATAAAAATCACTCAGGGAACTTATAAAACTCCTAATGCCCAGGCCACTCCTCATGTGAATTAAATAAAAAACTGGAGATAAGAGAATCAGTAGTTTTTAAAGTTTCCTAAATGATTCCAATATGCACCTAAGATGAAAAACCGATGCTCCAATTTCAGAATTTCCTCTTTACCAGTATGATGTGTGCTGTATGAGAATATTAAATGCTTAGTATAAAGCTAAAGGTCTAATTTACATATTCAAGTGAAGTGTCAAAAGCTCTGAACCTTTTATCCAGATGCTCTTGCTCTTGATTCCTCATTTGCTTCATCCTAAAGCAGATTTCTTGCTATGCATTTTTCACTCAAGGCATCTGAGATAAAGAAGAAACACAGTCCACCTTTTTTAATAGAAAGGGATCTACCTGCTCTTTGGATTTCAATTACAGTTTTCAGGAATTGATTATATCGAAATAAATGGATGAAATGATTAGCAACTAATGTTGGCTTGAGGCTTGAAAATCTAATTCAAACTGTATTTAATTTTAAACATGTAGTGATTGAAATAAATGGCAGATATTCACCAGAGTTAAAATGTCTATATGTCAAACACCAGATTGCTGATAACTCTTCTTTCTGTGAATATTAACTTTTGTGTTAAAACTTTGAATAAAAATGTAAGCCACCACAGGAAAAAAAAAGATGTGGAATGAAAATCAAATATGCTACATGCTATTTTTATAACCTTTATTTATATGGGCATATGTTTTCTAGTGGATTTAATAGTAGAAAAAAATAATATCTGCCTTGAATCAAGGATTTCCTAAGTGCCTGACAGTGTGCTCAGGGGCTTCATATTAATGAATAATTTTACTTTTATGACTAATTATTTCCACTTTACAGGTGAGGAAACCAATGTTTATAGACTTTAAACAGCTTGTCTCCAAGGGATCTGTGGCACATTTAAAACACAAACTTGATCATGTATAATTCTAAAACTACTTCCTTACAATCACTATGCTACCCTAATTAAGGACATCCTAATTAAGATTGTCAACCTACCTTAATAAAGTTTATAAATGAAAACTGAGGTAATGCAAAAAAGGGAAATTATGAGATTTTTAACATTCTTTAGAGTTTTATATCCTTTCATTTGTGCATTAATTAATTTATCTCACAGGCATAGTGTCAGATTCTAGGAAAACAGGGATTAAATACAGGGTCCTTTCCCTCAAGGAGCTCACAGTGGAAGCTTGAAAGAGCAATTGTTCATTTATGGATTGTTTTTTGTAGGAGGAATACAATTCAGATGGCACAGCTGACATAACTTAAACAAGTAAACAGTCAACTAGTTCACTGGGGGCTGGTAGAAATGGAGCATATGGATACAAATTGGGCCTCCATCAAAACTTCCCAAATATTGTTAAGTTTGTTGGTGGCTAGTTATTATTTTCAAATGTAACAACAGACACAAAACTCACAAACACACATTCATATATATGGTGAAATATATTTTGAACATGAAATTGGCCATTTGTCTTAATACATACTAACATATTATAGAGTTTCTTATCTGTTTTAATTATTTTTCGTTGATGTAAAATTTAAATGTGTTACAAGTTGACCATTTTTAGAGTACATTTCTATGAGTGTTGACAGATGTGTAAAATCATGTGCCACCACAATGTTTTCCCAAATTTTTATTTTAATTCTATGGGTCTTCTTCCTTATTATTAATGTTAAAACATAAGACAACAATAGAAAGTAATTATAATATGTAACCAAAGTCACAGCAAATATATATATATATATATATATATATATATATATATATATATGCATAATTTCAACATGAGTCAAAATTTGGTATTAAATTAGTCTTCTTTGATGGAAACTGATCACAAAGGAAGGTGTTATGACATTAAATTATCATATGTATATTTCAACAAGTCGTCATAAGCAGATATAGGTTCCTTAAATTACAAACTTCTAATAAAGAGAATAGTAATGTGAGCCAAGAATATGAAGTGTACACATGGCCTGATAAGTTAAGAACCAATGCTAAGAATTAGAATTTGCAAGAAGAGATTTCTAAGTAATTGGAAAAATTATACTTTTCTTTAACTGGAGAAGGTCATGGCCTACATTTTAATATATGATATTGAATTAAAAATTATTTATGTTCCTTGAGCGATATATGTAAGTGAAAGCATGAGGTATTATCGATCACTGTATAGTGGCATGTGTCCATTTCTGGTCAATCATAACTTTACTAACACCTTTTTTCCACTCATTGGGAAATGATTTGCTATTTACAAAATAATCAGATCACTTGTTCATTGAAAACCTCTTTTCTTGGATGTCCCATCTTTGACTTTATACAGTTTTGTCCAAAATCTCCATATTATGTATAGCTATACGCTCTTACAGTAGCAGAGCATTCACAAAAATTTTCATTTGATTTCTCATTATTGATAAGTTTTCCAAATGGGGTTGAAGATCATTTTCAAATAGAGAATTGTCATTTTCTCTGACAAATAATCTAGTCAGCCTACTCAGTCTCATTATTATTACTTTTAATTCGCCAGTCACAGGACTTGGATGTAATATGCCTCCTCCTGAAACTTTGCACTTGCTATTCTTTTGTTACAATGTTATTAAAATATAGTGAAGAATTTTTGACACTCCTCACTTTAAATGTGGCTTACATTTAGTTACTTGCTTCAGACAAATTGAGTAAAAATGTTATAAAGGATGCTATATAACTCGGAGACTAGGTCAAAAATGAATAATTTCTGCTTGTTTCTCTTTTAAATTGCTCATTGTGGGGGAAATGGGTTGTCATATCAGAGGATAGTTAAAAAGGCCTGTGGAAAGTTTCATTTGGAGAGAACCTGAGATGTCCCACTAGTAGCCAGCTCCTACTATGTATATTGGCCATCTTGCAATCAGATCCTTCAGTGCCAGTCAAGCATTCAGATGACTGCAGCCCCGACTGATACCTTGTCTACAACTTCATGAGAAAACTGGGGACACAACTGTCTAGTGGAGATTCTTCTTAATCATTAACCCACAGAAACTATGAAAGATAATTAATAAATATTGTTTTATGAGATTAATATTTGGGATAATTATCCAATAGCAATAGATATAATACAAATGTTGGCATCTAATAGTAGAATGCTCCTTTAACCCTAAAAATGTGAGGAATGACTTTGGAACTGAGCACTGGGAAGCAACTGGGAACACCTTGAAGAGAATGGGCATTGTCCCTGCTATGTCCTCAGCCTGGAGTACCTTTCCCTGAGATGAGAGAAACGTGGTTGTTTTTTCATCTCTTTTATGTCTTATTTACTTGTCACCTTAGTAAGACATTCTTTAACCATCCTATGTAAAGGTAAACAACAACAACAAACCCAGAAGTCCTATTTTTTTCACTGTATTATTATTTTCCTTAAAATTAAATATGATTCTAACACATTATGCATTTTGCTTCTTTATGACATTTTGTTTGTCTCCCTCCTATAGCATATAACCACAATCAGGGCAGGATTTTTGTCTTGTTCATTAACTTTTTTATTCCAGTTCCTAGACCTGTGCCTGGGACATAGCACTCAACAGATTACTGTTGAATGAATGAATGACGTTAAGGAACAAAGTGATGTTGCATGCTAGTGATTTCAAGGGCAAGAGTCATCTTCTGAGACAGGTGTGGTTCTCTATATGTGTTTTCCTAGACCCTGAGAGTAAGTATGAGTGAGGAGTGAGATTAGGGATAGAGGGTGGCAGAGGATAGACACTTTCAAGATTCACTGTTTCCAAGTATAAGGGACTTGACAGCTAGAAAGTTTACATAAGGGCAAAAAAGGAGGATGAAAAGTTTCTACTAACAGAAATGAATGCTTAAATATCTGTTTCCCACTTATTTTTTAACCAACTAGTTTCTTTCTTTGTACAAATACATACGTAATATGTATAAAGTCAAGTAAAATGTGATCTAGCCCCGTTGTCTTACTGTCCCCTCCCATCCAATCAGTAACAAATCCACACTGATTTTCTGCTAAATGTAGTAGGACCACACCCACATCCCCCCATGTTCTTGGACATCAATTACTTCTTCCTTTCAAACTTTAGTCTCCTTAATCTTTACTCAAATCATGTGCAAAGAAAATTTTAAACTTACATATAATTTTATCACTCTCATGTTAGTTTTTTCAATGTTATCATGCTGCTTTGAGGATAAAGCCCACACCTTAACATCTGTACAGGAACCTGCCTCTTCTGGCAGTCAACAATTCAGCAATATAGACTTCCTTCCAGAGCTATATATTCTGACAATATTTATTAAACCTTAGTCCACGTAATTTGTCCATTTAACTCTTGGCTTTATCATATTTCTCTTCTAATAAGCTTTTCTTTACCACACCTTATTCAATGACATCTCTCAGATTCTCCCAGTGTTTGACTGCTAGTTTAGGCTAGGTTAAATACTTTGAGTGCTCCTTCTGATCTTTTGGCACTCCAGAGAACCATTCAGCATATTAGAGCAGTAACTAAATAACTGAATAAAGAAAGTGATTACAGGGAGAGTTTGGCTCAGTATATATTTCTGGAAGCTTCTTTTCCTCAACAGACATCTAAGGCAGTGTTTAAGGGGAAAAACTCATCAAACTGTGATAGATAAGAATGTGATTACTGTTCTTCATATCTGTATGTTTAAGAAATTTAATGGTTGTCCATAAATATGAGCCCTAACGACATACTTAGTGGTTTAAATTTTAAACAAAGAACACACACACACACACACACACACACACATACAGAGAGAGAGACAGAGCGAGAGAGAGAGAGAGAGAGAGAGAGAGAGAAAGAAAGAAAGAAAGAAGCAAAATGTTGTGTATCTATTATTTTTAATTCTTAAGTGTTCTAAAAATGTTTCCTTAACAAAAGGAAACGTAACACTTATTTTAAAAAGCTTCTGATTTCTTTTGGAGGTCTCTCCATTTTATTTTTTAAGAACTATTTAGAGCTTCTTTATTTCAAAGTTAAAAATGACTTTGAATTATATTTATTGATGTATTAGTAAATTTGTAGGAAGAGATAAAACCTCTTGTTTCGACCTCTTCTGAGAGGGAAACAGTACCAAGTGACATCATAAATCTTTATGATATGAGTCAACATTTCAAGGCTTAGTAAAAAAGGATGTATCTTTAAATAGTGTTGCCAAAGACATTGAGTTATAAGGGAAAATTTTTCCTTTTTTAAAACCACAGCCTGGAGAACAATGTTTCCATAAAAACACTGCTTGGGACACAGTTTGTCTCCTTCCAACAAAAACATAAGGAAATTGTTCTTGGGGCTCTCCTTGTCTTCCCTCTGGTGTTCTCTTCCCCCAGTTGTGTTTCTTCCCCTCCTAATTAGACCATTTGAGTGCATATTCTCAACAAGTCGCTGTCTCTCCAAATCCTGAGAGGAAAGAAATCAACGAAGCTGAAAGGGAATTACAGACACAAAGCTGGTCTTCTGTCTCTCTTATTTCTCTACCTTAATTAACCCATATTTGAGTCCAAATTCTAATTTCTCTTATATGCTTCCTGGTTGCTCTGATTATAAAGCATATTACATAATCTCTTGTAGTTATATGAAACAAAGTATATTTCTTACATCATATCTACCTGAGAATCTCCAGAAATTCTGCATGTATAACTTTGCTGACTCTGTTTGTTTTCTGTTTTCTGTTTTGGTTTGTTGCTTTTTTTTAACCTTGAAAAATTGTTTTTTTTAATTTTAGGGTTTTTTTTGTTTTGTTTTTTTTTTTTAATTTTTTTTTTTTAACGTTTATTTATTTTTGAGACAGAGAGAGACAAAGCATGAACGGGGGAGGGTCAGAGAGAGAGGGAGACACAGAATCCGAAACAGGCTCCAGGCTCTGAGCTGTCAGCACAGAGCCCGACGCGGGGCTCGAACTCATGGACTGTGAGATCATGACCTGAGCCGAAGTTGGCTGCTCAACCGACTGAGCCACCCAGGCGCCCCTAATTTTAGTTTTTAAAATAAGGCTTTATTTTTACAGCAGTTTTAGGTTCACAGCAAAAATGAGAGTAAAGGACAGATATATCCCACATACCATTCCCCACACATGCATGACTTCCCTCATTATCTTCACCCCACCGTAGTGTACATTTGTTACAATGATGAACCCACACTGATACACCATATTATCTGAAGTGCATATTTTGCATTAGTGTGCACGATTGGTGTTGTACATTCTTTTTTTAAAATATTTTTTAATCTTTACTTATTTTTGAGAGAGAGACAGAGGGCAAGCGGGGGAGCAACAGAGAGAGAGAGGGAGACAGAGAATCCAAAGCAGGCTCCAAGCTCTGAGCTGTCAGCACAGAGCCCGATGTGTGGCTTGGACCCACGATCTATGAGTTCATTACCTGAGCTGAAGTCGGACCCTCAACCGACTGAGCCAAGGAGGCACCCCTATGTGCTGTACATTCTTTGAGTTTGGACAAATATATAAGGACATAACCATTATTACACTATCATGCAGTGTATTTTCACTGTACTAAAATCTTTCCATCCTTTGCCTATTTGTCCCTCCCCTACTCCCCAACTTCTAACAACCACTGATTTTTTATTGTCTCCACAGTTTTGCCTTTTCCAAAATGGTAAATAGTTAGAATCATTCAGAATGTAGCATTTTCAGATTGGCTTATTTCATAGTAATGTAAGTTTCTTCTGTGTCTTTTCATGATCTGATAGCTTATTTCTTTTTAGTGTTTCTCTCCTTTGTTTGGGAAGAAAATATTTATTTTTAATAGAAACACATTTCTAGATATACATCTTCCAAAACTAGTCACTAGTTAAAATGTATGACACTCCATGAAACTTCATGAAAAATTCATATTCTGAGAAAAGAATTGTTAGAGTTTGAGACAAAACCACCATGTAGATGCCTACCTGCAACATTATTAAAGGAATCATCATAGTCTCAAAATTGCATGTCTGTTCATTTTCTAAAATATGAAGAAGGGAGACGTATTTTAACTTTATGTGCTTTTCACCCTCAAGGTAAACACATATTTACCAGGAAATATTGGGTGTGCATAGCTATAAAGTTCAAAACAACTCATAAACTGCTCTAGGTGTGAACCAAATATAAAAAGGAAAAAAATCTTAGAAGCACTGTATCTCACTGACATAAATGGATGTTACTTTTTGTCTTTTCAATAAACTGGACTAGTTCTGGCAAAAAACTATCTTTCAATTTATTGAAATTTCTATTGCCACTGGTGACTAGATACTTCTATCAGAGCATTAGGAGGGCACACTGTTAGATAAAGAATTTGGGGCTCATTTTTATTCCTCTTAATTACTCTCCATTTTTGGTTGAGAGTAGATTTTTTTGTACTATTTTTAATACTATCCTTTATAAAAGTAGACATATTTGAACACTAAAGGACAACATTGATTTTATCCTTTACCTTCATTCCCAGGTTTTTAAATCTACCCACACTTAATATTTGTGAAAGCTTATATACATACATATATGCACACAATACAGATGTAGCACTAAGATTTAGCTCTAGTTTAAACAATTCTTAAACTAGCATATTCATCTGTGTAGGTGAGAGAGAGAGAGAGAGAGAGAGAGAGAGAGAGAGAGACAGCATGTTTATACTAACTGGGTTTGGAGACTAGCTAATAATACAGTTACAGTAAAATGGATTAAAAGTAATGAGGAAAAGAAAATAATTTGCATTTTTTATTCCATATATATTTTATATATATAAAATCAGAGAAATATGTCTTTCATATATATTACATAAATTATATTGATATATATTATATTTATAGTATATATTATATTCATATGTAATATATGATTCAACAACACTACTACACAACATTGGGTGTTCATCACAAGTGTAATCCTTTTTTTTCTTTCTTTCTTTTTTTTTTTCAATATATGAAATTTATACAAGTGTAATCCTTAATCCCCATTACCTATTTAACCTATCCCCACCCACTTCTCTCTGGTAACCATCAGTTTATTCTCTATAGTTAAAGTCTGTTTCTTGGTTTGCCTCTCTCTCTCTTTTTATCCCTTTGATTGTTTGTTATTTTGATTTAATTGGTCTGGTGTAGAAAAAAAAAGAGTGTATAATACTAGTTTTTAAGAAATAAAATTTTGAAAATATTCAGAGTAAGAATTCAACAGTTTCTTATATAACCAAATTCTGTATCAGTTTAGCCCTTCGAATATATATATAATTTTCTGAGCTTTAAATTAGATGTCAAAATTTTCTAAAAACATCATTTTATCAGGTTTATTTTCTGTGTTCACATGGACAGTTTTTATAGATTAAAAATAAGAACAGACAATGTATTGAGACTATTATGAAATAATGTGAAAATGACTTCTATTTCTATGATTTAATCTATTTTACGTCATGTTTACATATTCATATCATATGATCCTTTTAGTAAATTTGTAATTAGGAATCAGTTTTTATTGCACAGATACCCTAAATGGAGTAACTATTGCCCAGTAGAAAAAATATATCTACAAATATATATTTACCATTTTAACAATTTTTATGTGTATGGATCAGTGGCATTAAGTACATTCACTTTGTTATACAGTTATTACCACCATCCATCCCCAGAACTTTCTCCATTTTAGCAACTGAAACTGTGTACTCATTAAACAATAACTGCCCTGACCTCTATTCCTGGCAACCACTATTCTACTTTCTGTCTCTATGAATTTGACTACTCTAGGTACATCATATAAGTGGAATCATACAATATTTGTCCTTTTGTGTTTGACTTGCTTTGCTTAGCTCAATGTCATCTCTGGTTCATCTATATCATAGCATGTGTCATTTTAATTACTTTTTAAAGCCTGAGTTTTATCCCATGGCATGTATATACCACATTTACTGATCTGTCAATAAACACTTGGGTTACATCCATCATTGGCTATTATGAATAATGCATGGACATACCAATATTTGTTTGAGTCCCTGCTTTTAACCATGAGTATCTACCCAGAGGTTGAATTGCTAGATCCTATGGTAATTTTATATTAATTTTTTTGAGGAACTGCCATAATGTTTTCCACAGTAGCTATACCATTTTAGATTTCCATCAACAGTGCACAAGATCCTATGAGTCTTCTTTAGCATATGAAAATCCCTTTGAAAACTCCCCATTGCCTTTATCTCCTCCAACTCCCAAGTGTATAATCAGTGATTCCTCACAATCTCTGGGCAGCTCTTCTTGCTCATGGTTCCTGTCCCCATGCTTTAATAAAATCACCTTTTTTGCACCATAAATAAATAGATAAATAAATCACAAGAGTTCCAATTTCTCCATATCCTTGTCAACACTTTTTATTTTCTGGGTTGTTTTTATTTATTTATTTATTTTTATGTTAATAGCTATCTTAATGGGTGTGAAGTGATCCTTCATTGTGGTTTTGATTGTGATAATTATTAAGGATATTGAACATCTTCTTCTGTGCTTATTGGCTATTTGTTTATCCACCACCAAGAAATGTCTATTTAAGTCCTTTGCTCTTTTTTGGAATAGGGTTGTTTATTTATGGTTTAGTTTTGTTTTGAATTGTAGTAATTCTTTACATAATCTGGTTATTAATCCCTTACCAGTTATATGATTTGCAAATATTTTCTCCCATCATATGGGTTGCCTTTTCCCTTTGTTCAATGTGTCTACTGAGGTTCAAATTTTTTAATGTGGATGATGTTCAATTAATCTATATTTTCTTGTCATAGACTCTGGGTCTGAAGTTCTCTCTTGTCCAGAAAGAGAGTGGATGCAGTGTTAAATAGAGAGAGGCTAATGTCCAGGAGGAGACAAGAGCCCCAAGTAAGGGTCCTTGCTCCATTTTTATTAATATCAGAAGGCTTACAAGCATGATGGGCATGTGCAAAGAGACAATGAAACTGTGAACATTAACTCACTGACTGACGTGGGGGAAGGAGGTTTTGAAGATATGCGGTGTTAGGTGTTTGGGTCAATACAAAATAAAATTCTGGTACTGGGTGGAAGGTTGTTAACAGCATGAGGCACCACCTCTGTTTATCTGAACTGGCCTAAGGGACAAGAAAGAGCATGCTACCTCAGGGTCAACAAGGCACCTTTCTTTTGCTAAAATGCTTTCATCCTGAGGCTTTTCTATTCCTATACCTTTGTCTTATACTGGGGGCCTTTGCCCTGTTTACCTAATCTTTTTTTACCCAAACTTGAGTGTGTTAATCCTGTGGCTTTCTAATTCTTTATGCCTTGTTAACCCATTGGTGTAAGCTCAGGGAATGCCTATGCTTATTCCCCACATTTTCTTTTGTTGCCTGTATTTTTTGTCTGATATCCCAGAAATCATCGCCAAATCCAGTGTTACGAAGTTTTACCACTAAGTTTTCTTTTAAGAGTTTTATAGTATTAGCTCCTAAATTTAGATCTTTGATCCATTTTGAATTAATTTTTTCTGGATGATGTAAGGTGTTTGCCCAACTTGATTTTTTTTTACATGTGAATACCTAGTTTTTTCCTAAGACCTGCTATCCTGGGGCACCTGGGTGACTCAGTTGGTTAAATGTCTGACTACAGTTCGGGTCATGATCTCACAGTTCATGGGTTTGAGCTCCGCATCAGGCTCTGGGCTGATAGCTCAGGACTTGGAGCCTGCTTCGGATTCTGTGTGTGTGTCTCTCTCTGCCCTTCTCTGCTCATGTTCACTCTCTCTCAAAAATAAAATAAACATTAAAAAGAAAAAAAGACCTGCTGTCCTTTCTTCATGATTTTGATACCTTTGTTGGAAATCATTTAACTATATATGCAAGGTTTTATTTCTGAGTTTTCAAATCTAATCCATTGGTTTATATGTCTGTCTTTATAACAATATCACTCTCTTTCTTGTTTGTTTATTTATTTATTTATTTATGAGAGAGACAGAGAGAGAGAGAGAGAGAGAGAACACGAGCGGGGGGAGAAGGGCAGAGAGAAAGAGAGAGAAACAGAGAGAGGAAGAGAGAGAGAGAGAATCTTAAGAGTCCTAACTATATACACAAGGTTTTATTTCTAAGTTTTCAGTTCTAATCCATTGGTTTATATGTCTGTCTTTATACCAATATAACACTCTCTCTCTCTCTCTCTCTTTTTTTTTTTTTTGAGAGAGAGAGAGAGGGAGAGGGCAGAGAGAAAGAGAGAGACAGACAGACAGACAGAATCTTAAGAATGCTAAGCATGGAGCCTGAGATGGGACTCTATCCCATGACCCTGGGATTATGACCTATGTCAAAATCAAGAGTAGAAGCTCAGCTAACTGAGCCACCAAGGCACCCTTCTTTTTTTAAGTTTCTATTTTAATTTCAGTTACTTAGCACACAATGTAATATTAGTTTCAGGTGTACATATGGTGATACAACACTTCCATACACAACTTAGTGGTGATCACAAGTGCACTCCTAAATCCCCATCATGGGAGGGGGTCTCACATTTCCTCCAACTTTCTTATTAATTTCCAAGATTGTTTTGGCTATTTGGGTCACTCAAGATACCACACTAATTAAAAATTTTATTTTCTGTGAAAGATTTCACAGGGATTTTGATAGAGTGAATCTGTAGATCACTTAGGATAGTCTGACATCTTAACAATATTATGTCTTTCAATCAATGTACTTCAGATGTCTATTGGTAACTTTTAAAATTTCTTTCAGCAATGTTTGGCTGAGTCATCTTTGCATTTCAGGTATAAATCCCACTTAGTCATGATGTGTAATACTTTTAATATGCTGTTGAATTTGATTTGCTAGTAACTTGTTGAAAATACTCAACCATGTTCATCAGGGATATTGGTAGTTTTTTCTCATAGTGGTTTGGCTTTTATAACAGAGTAATTTTCCTTCTAGAATATTTTTAAGTGTTCCTTCCTCTTCGGTATTTTAAGTTGGTGTCTTGTGTTTTCATTTCCAATTGCTGGAAAATGTTTTCTAATTTCCCTTCTGATACCTTACTTATCTATTAGTTATTCAGAAATGTGCTGTTTAATTTTCAAATATTTGTGACTTTTCCAGGTTTCCTTTTGCCATCAATTTCTACTGTCATTCTATTATAATCCTACAAAGTATTTTGTATAATTTAAATATTTTGAAATTTATTAACACTGATTTTGTTGCCTAATATATAGTCAATCCTGGAGATGTTCCTTATGCACTTAAGAGAAATTCTTATTCTAGGAGTGCCTGGGTGGCTTAGTCAGTTAAACATTGGACTTAAGCTCAGGTCATGATCTTGTGGTCCTTGGGTTCAAGGCCCACGTCAGGCTCCTTTGTGCTGACACCTCAGAGCCTCAGGTACTCCTGCTGGATCCTGCTTCATATTCTATGTCTCCCTCTCTCTCTGCTCTTTCCCCACTCACACTCTGTCTCCCTCTCTCAAAAATAAATAAACATTAAAAAAAAGAAAAATTCATATTCTATTATTATTTGGTAGTGTGTTCTATACATGTCTTCAGGTACAATTGGTCTATAGTGTTTTTATGTACTTTATTTCATTATTAATCTTCTTTTGGTCGTTCCATTCATTATTGAAATTGGAGTAGTTAAATCTCCTACTGATACTGTAGAATTGTCTATTCTCCCTCAATTTTGTCATTACTTGCTTTGTATAATTCTGGAGCTTTGATGTTTGGTGCATATATGGTTATAGTTTTTTATATCCTCTTGGGAATTTTTTTTTCATTTTTATTTATTTATTTTGAAAGACAGAGAGAGACTGGAGGAGGGATAGAGAGAAAAGGGGAGTCCCAAGCAGGCTCCATGCTGTCAGTGCAGAGCCTGACATGGGGCTCAATCTCACAAACCATGAGATCATGACCTGAGCCAAAATCAAGAGTTGACACTTAACCAACTGAGCAACCCAGGTGTTCTGGCGAATTGATTCTTTTATCTTTATACAGTGTCCTTCTTTGAATCTTGTAACATTTTTTTTTTTTTTTGACTTACAGTCTATTTTTGATGACTAGTACAGGTACTCCTGCTCCCTTTTGGATACTATTTGCATGAAACTTTTCCCCCATGCTTTCATTTTCAATCTATCCATGTTCAAAAGTACAAAATAAATCTCTTGTAAATATTGCATAGTTAAATCTTTTTTTATTATTCATTCTTCTGATCTATGACATTTGATTGGAAAATTTAATCCATATACCTTTAAAATAACTACTAAGAGGTAAGTATATACCTTCACATTTCATTATTTGTTTTCTGTATATATTAATGCCTTTTTATAACGCATTTCCTCCCTTAATGCCTTCCTTTATGTTTAGTTGACTTTTTTGTAGTGACATATGTCTGCTGTTGAGTCCCTCTAGTAAGTTTATCAATTACTGTATTTTTCAGCTCTGGAATTTCTGCTGTTTTTTTTTTTTTTAATATTTATTATATTTTTGTTGACATTCTCATTTTGTTCATGTATTGTTTTCAGGAAATTCTTTAGGTTTTCATATTGTTTTTAGCTCTTTGAGTATATTTAAGAGAGTTATTTTAAAGTATTTTTCCAGTAACTGTGATATATATATATTTCTTCAGATAGTGTTCTTGGAGATTTAGTTGCTTTGAATGGACCATGTTTCCCACTTTCTTTGTATCCTTATAGTCTTTTGTTGAAAATTAGACATTTGAAAAAATAACCATCTCTTTCAGTCTTTAAAGACTGCTGTGAAAGGCCTTCATGGATTAGCAAATTCCTGAGCATTAAGATCAGCCTGGAGTAGAGGCTTAAGGTCTTCTCAGGTCTTTTGGGCATTGTTTCCACTTAAGTGTATGCTTTATATGTTTGTTTATTCATTAAGTTTTAATGTCTCCAGCTGCTTTTAAATATCTTAATTTCCTAGAATCTCACCCTATCTTTTCTCCGTGGCCTTAGGTGTTCATTGTATTCCTCTTCCCATAATCTCATTCCCAGATGTGTCCATGGTTCTGCAGCCCCCCTGCAGTTTTCACATACCTCAGTGCCCACCAATGTCTTCTGCAGTTCCCACCTTGATATCCAAATACACTTCCATTCACTGTCTGAGCTCTAGTCAAATGAAACAACACACAAACAAACAAAAAACAATCCCTGGGGAATTCCCCAGACAGGTCAGACATTTTAAATAAGTTCCATTCTGCTTCTTCCCTCCTGAGGGAGGAAACTGGGAATCAAGCTACTTCAACCAGACTAATCTATATCACACTGTGGAGGGAGTAGGGCAAAGTGTAGATACAAATGCTGTGAAATTTCCTACCATTTGAATGTGGCTTTTTCTTTTTTCTTTTTTGTTTTAACCTTAAGGGCCAGATTTATTGTGGAAGGTTCATAGCCTGGAGCAAGGCAAGAAACATGTGAACAGATTTGGTGCTATAGGTCTTCACTTTCTTTTTTATTTGTTTGTTTTCTAGTTTTTATATAAATTCCAATAGTTAACTTATAGGGTAATATTAGTTTCGGGAATAGAATTTAGTGATTCAGCACGTACATATAACACTCAATACTCATCAGAAGTGCCCTCCTTAATACCCATTTAGCCCATCTCCTTGCCTACCTCCCCTCCAGCAACCCTCAGTTTGTTCTCTATAGTTAAGAGTGTGTTTTATGGTTTGGATCTCTTTTTTTTTCTCCCTATCTTTGGTTTCTTAAATTCCAGATATGAGTGAAATCATATGGTATTTGTCTTTGTCTGACTTGACTTACTTTGCTTAGCATAATACTCTCTAGCTCTATCTACATCATTGCAAATGGCAAGATTTCATTCTTTTTTATCGCTGAGTAATATTCCATTGTATATATAAATACTACAACTTCTTTAACAGTTCATCAGACAATGAATGTGTTGTTTTCTGATTGAGCATTTACCTGATTGCTATAGATCTTTGATTGGTTTCCAGAGATGCTATAACATTATCTGAACTTGTTTATTTGATATTTTTGTGGGAGAACAAAGACCTGGTGCTTCGTAGTCAACCATCTTGTTGATGTCTAAGAATGAATATATTTTTAACTCACACAAATAATTAGTATGACAACTGAATAAGAGTCTTATTCCTGGATGCCTGACTTGCTACTCTGTTCTTATTATAATGTAATAGATGGCCTTAAAAATTAAATTGCCTTTGATATCCATACGAAAAATACACAAGTATATAACTTGAGTGTCTTTTATTTCAAGGGAATACTGATTTCATGCTTTAAAATATAATTTTGCAGAGTTCCACAACAAATATTATAATCACATCTTAAGATATATAGATACAAAATGTTAGAAAAATAAATAAATTTCACTCTATGCATACAAAGATTTGTAATTAAACATTAGAACTTCAGTACCAATTATCTATTCCCCCAAATCAGTGGCTTAATGTATTCAATATTTATGCATCCCACTAATCTGAATATCTGAAATTTGGACTATGATCAACTAGCCAGTGTTTTTGGTGTTGGCTGTGCTCATTCCCATATTGTGGCCTCTTATGTTGTATGTTCACTCACAACAGCTAGACGTTGGCTGATTTATGTTGGTCTTGGCTGGGAGCTCTTTGGTGATTTGGCTGTGTTCCAAGTGTCTTTTATCTTTCAGCAGATTAGTCTGGGCATGCTCTTATGATGATGGCAAAGGTTCAAGACAGCAAAATTCAATGCACAAGGTAATATACCATTCTAAAAAACAAACTGCATGGTTGAACTCACTGTCACGTGATGGAGCAGGCCACTCTGATCTCAGGGGTCAGAGTATTATATTACATGGTAAAAATGATGAATAAAGGAAGAATAAAAAATTAGGACCGTCTTTGCAATCATTCACAACTGAGAAGAGCTTTTCTGTAATCTTAAGTTTCCTCACAAATGAATTTTAAAAACTTTTTAGCTACTGAAACATTTTTGGTATATCTCCTGGTTATATATTGGTAATCTAATTAACATTAATCTTCTTCTTAATTTGAACTAATAAAGTTTAATTTCCCATCATCTTAATCCTTTAGCACATAAAAGAAATAATTAGTTTTTACTACTAATATTATAGAAATAAGTAATAATTGGGAAGGAAAGGAGTCAGTACAATATATTTCAGCAGTGTGTCTTTTACCTTCATAATTTTCAGCTTGCTTTTGAGTTCAGGAATAACATATTGTTGATTCTTATTATTTGCATAATATTGTATTTTGCTCCCAGTGGACATGAATACATGACCTTTCCCCATCTTACTTCTTGACTCAGTGACAGACATCAATGCTTTCACCAACTCTGTTCAAGCATTTAATATGATATAATGCAGATATGGTACTTAAACATGGAGTCCTTCTCATTGACACCACTATACATTAAGAGAAGACAGAGTAAGTTACGGTATCTCCTGAAAATATCATATATTAAAGAAGAATAATGAATTTGAGACTAATAAAAGTGAAAAGCATGGAGAGGGTAAAAGAAAATTTATTATGGATGACTGATGATTTGAAAATAAATAGCTATTTATTCTATATCTTTTCCCTGCCAACACTATCATATATTGCAAGGAAAAATCTTATATAACTGAATTATAAAGCTAAGAAGAATTTCACCTTTCATTTTTATTATCAGACCTTATTTTCCCCCCAAATAAAATAATAAGCAGGAACCAAGCTACAAAAGAGATAAAAGTGAAGAGGCTTATTGAATCCCTACTCATTCAGTTTCTTATTCAGTACTTTTCCCTATCCCAGCACTCAGACCAAGTCAGCAAAACACTTAACTGTAAGTAGAATGCATTTCAAAAAACTGTTGAATCCGTTGTGTTGTAAAGAAACTGAGCAGTAGAGAAAAGATTTAAGTGACCTAAATTAGCAGGGCTATTTATTGATAGGACTGGAAATTAAAGGTAAGACATCTAACTCTTAAGTGTTGTTTATTAAGGAATGCTGAGAAGTGCCTTCATGTTTTTGTTTAGGTTTTGTTTTATTGTCCATAACTGTGATTCCTTCAAAGTTTCTTTACTGAGATATAATGACTATGAGTTTATTTGGAGTAATTGAAATTATAAGCCTGTTTGAAAGGAAAGTGAAAGCATTTCATGTTTTAGATTTTTCTGTTGCTCCTTTCCCATGCAAGTTCTCCCTCAGCTTAGAGATCTTTAGTTAGTTGACAACACTGACTGCCACACACCTTCCCCTTGAAATTGCCCAACTCTATATTTGATTGCTGACAGAGCTGAATAAGTGGAAAAACAGAAAACCCTTGTCCTTTCTGCAGCTGTCATTTCTAATTTGTATTGCAAATACATTTTAATTTCCTTTTAGTAGGTTTGTTTTACTTTAACTCTGATATCTGTAATTCTGAAAATAATGATGTAGCTAGAGATGGACTAAGAGTATTGAGTTCAACTACTCTACTTTTTTTAGAGCCTGAAAATTACCTAATATTGTTCTGTTTGTTATGAATAAATTCTCTTTTTGAAAAGTAACTGCTTGTTTATCAAAAAAAATTCTACATAAGAGAAGAGAAAATAAGGCAGGTTTTTTACTCAACACAACATGCAAGGCTAGATAAAAATATTATCACCAAAGTTGTAGAAAAAATAAATTATGATCAGAGGTTATAATACCGGCAAGTTGTGAATCAAGTGAATAGGAAGATATTTTCATAGAATTCTTGAGGAAAAAAAGGTGGCTTATCACTAAATTATTTGCAATTCACCAATTCTTTTAGTTCACTTTATTTTTCTTCCTTTAAATTCAATACAATATTTACTTAATATATTACACCCTTAGACTACATATACAGAATAACCTAAATAAGAACAATCTCTCCCCATTCATTTTTCTAGCTTTCTCAATACAATGATAAAGAAAGACACACTGATAGATTTCTGAAATCAGGTATGCCACATGTTATAACTGCTATCCCTCAGTAGTCATTTTGGGGTTCATTTTCTTCTTTTTTTTCCTGTAGTGTTTTACATATTAAACAACTGTCATGAAATACTTTCATTAACAGAATTAAAGCACATTCCTAAATCACAAAATTTCCTTTAGTTAGAGCTTATCTTAAGTTAGCTACACTGCAGTCTGTAGGCACAGTCACTTAAGACTTTGGACACAATCCTCAAGGACTTAGGGTCTAATTACAAGGTTAAAAGGAAGAGTCCACAGAAAAAACCCTCACCTCAGAAACCAACTGCAAACTCAGTGTGCAAGATAGGGAAGGGAGAAGACCAAAATCACACTCAGTTTAAAAGTTTCCACCTTCTGGAATTAATGTGTGACTATATGCATAAAGTATTATCAATCATAGGAAGCTCATACAAGCACCAGTGTCTAGAATTCTTTTGAGGCTTCATTCCATATGCATGATTGAATGATTGCTCACATGGTTGAACTTCAGATCAACTGATAACACGTGACTTAAAGTCCCCAAAAGTCTAAATCACCCTAAATCACATGGTTGGTTTTTCTGACATGGTCAGCCCCACCCTAAGACTGTAAGAGTGTTCAGCCCTCATCCTAAGTCACATTGTTACTATGTGGCTACCTCAAAATTCCCATGAAAATAAACATTACCTCTAAGGAAATGAGGGCAAAGATGGATCTCTGTTTAGGAAAGGACAAATTCTTTACCGCACAGAGCCCTGTCTTATGCATCACTTTAAAAATTTACTTCTCAAAAGAATTACCTATACTTATTATCTTTACTTACTCACCTCCCTTTGACTTATGAAACCTATAATAGATAGCTTGTCATTCTTCATCATCATCGCCATAATTTTCATCATCACAACAACACATACTGGACACATAGTGTACGCCAGATAGCAAATTACTATTACCAACTCACTTAATAATTTCAACTTCTGGGTTGTCGAGGTGTTATTATTATACCATTCTACAGATGAAGACACACAGATGTTATATTACAATGCTTAGGTCAAATAGCTGCTAGATGACAAAACTAGGATTCAAACCCAAAATGTTGGACTCTGGTGCATACCTATTAACCTATACATATCAATGGGAAAAACCAAACAATATTCCCAAAGGTCAATAACTTTCATGGTACTTAATCTAATATATACTTAAAAAATTTTTTTAATATTTATTTTTGAGAGAGAGACAGAGTGCAAGCAGGGGAGGGGCAGAAAGAGACAGAGACACAGAATCCGAAGCAGGCTCCAGGCTATGAGCACAAAGTGGGGCTTGAACTCATGAGCTGTGAGATCATGACCTAAGCTGAAGTTGGACACTTAACCAACTGATCTACCTTGGCACTCCTCCAGTATATACTTTTAATTTCACATCTCATTTGTCCTCCTACCATATTTCATGTGTGTACAAACACACACACACACACACACACACACCCTTAGGTTTGAACTCAAATACTTGGATTCTAGTTTTTACTCTGAGACATGCTGAAGGAATTGGGACAAATTCCAAACCTCCATAATTGTCGCACTGTTTTTGTAAGAATTAAGTAAAAGGTTACTAAATTGCATCCGTTTTGTATACTATTTATATTCCAAAACATCCAACATGCTCTTGAGTTCCAATGTCTAGACCACAATCCAAGCCACCGTCATCTCTCATATGATCCTATTTAGTTTTCTCTTCTCCCTAATCCTGTGTGGCTCTTTCCAAGAAACTGATAGCACTGTATTAAAAATGAATACATATAAAATACAAAATATATCATGGCACCACTCTTTTTAAAACTTTTCAATTATTTCAATTATTATTTTCTCCTATTGAAATAATATGCCAAATCCTTAACATGATTGGCAAAACTCCGTTGCCTCCACAGCCTTTGCTACCTTTGCAGCATGGGATATCCTTCATTCTCTTTGCTCCTCTGACATATTGGTTATCATTCAGACCTTTCAAAATGGTAAGGTCCTTTCAGTCTAATGATTGTCACTTTGTGTGGGATACATACTCTCTGGATTTCTCTTCATATAGATAATGCCTATTCATTATTGGGACCCGCTACTGAGAGTTTAATATTTACATCTATCTGTATAATACTGTATATTATATATAATGAGAATATATATTATATAATATATATTTTTAATGTTTACTTATTTTTGAGAGAGAGAGAGAGAGAGACAGAGTGCAAGCAGGGGGAGGGGCAGAGAAGGAGGGGGACACAGAATCTGAATCAGGCTCCAGGCTCTGAGCTGTCAGCACAGAAGCCAGACGTGGGGCTCCAACCCAGGAACGGTGAGATCATGACCTGAGCTGAAGTCGGATGCTTAACCAACTGAGCCACCCAGATGCCCCTATAGTATATATTTTTAAACAAATAATTATAAAAAATAATTGATTGTAAATAATCTCTCCTAGACTAGGCTTTATCTGAGTACAGAAAACATTGCCAATCTTCCTTACCCATTGGTTTGGTAATACCTCTCAAATAGTATGTGACTAATAAACTGGTGTTAAGTATGTTGAATGAATGACTTGAAGAATAAATTACAGACAATTCTTCATTCTGTCTTTGCTTCACTAAGGAAAAAAAAACCACAAAAATCTGAGTATCCTAGGTCATATTAATGAGGAGATGGGGGCTAGTTAATGAATCAGAACATACATAAACAATTTTACAATCCAGATATTATTTGACTTGAGATTTTAGGCAATTTTCTCTTTGTAGAAATTTCTATCTTATACCCTACATTTCATAATTATTTTGAGACAAAATCTAGTAAAGTAGAGATAAGAGGCAGATGTATACTAGGAAAAATAGACTAGATGTTTTTTTAAAAAAAACTCTCTGCCATTCTCTGCTTGATTTTTTTACTTTCTGACAGAAAGCTGTCATGTAGTTAAACAGTTATACTTTGTGCTATACTCCATGGAAGCACAAAGAATAGTTATATTTTTACTGTCAGGCAGAAGCAGACAGCTATCTTCAGTGTTTGAAATAATCGGGTTGATTTTACTGTAAAAGTGGAAAATGCATACATTTAAGATTAAAAATAAAAATACTCAAAATATTTATTGTTTACAAATATGTTAGTCTGACTTATCTTCTCAAAATTTATTATTCCATTTCTTATTTCCAGGGACCTCATGAGAGTGAATTAAATAGCTACTATCTACTTAAAGAAAGGCTTTTCAACATCAAGTTGTTTATAGTTGATTGTAACTAAAAAGTATTAGATGTATTTGTTAAAATGAAAATCACAGCCTTTGGTGTCTAAATTGGTTACTGTCTTTTTCAGTTTATACAGAATGTGTATTCAGTGTTATAATCTAAAATCAGTGAATCTATGCAAAAATTCTCAGTAATCTTGGTATTTGTTAAAAATTGAAAGTGTACTTTTAAGGGTATTTTATTTTGTGTCAGAATTGAATAAGTTTAGTTATCTACCCACTCACAGCAATATCATCAAGAATCATTAGGTCCCTTAATATATTAGTAAGCTAGCATATTAATATACAGATGCTTACATATTGACATTATAAGGCCACTAAAGTGACCAGTAATAACAACAGTTGAATGCCCCCCCCCCCAAATATACATATTTCTTATCTAACCAAAAGAAAAATGAGGAAGAGCTCAATTCACATCATGGAATGGGCTATATGCAGTTCATTAATTTGCAAAACTAGTCTGGTTCCTTTTCACAGATGCTTCAGTAGGATTGTCTCTGACCTACCTTGACTTTAATTTCCATTATTTTTTCTGTTGTTTTTTTTTTCCTCTTCCATTATTGTGGTAGGTATTTGTATTTTAGAATGTCACTTATCCACCTTCTCTTATTTTTGGACAGCAAAACTCTGATTTTTATTTAGAGTTCTTTCTGTCCTAATGAAATCTGTGTACTTTCAGAAAAGCTGCCTTCTCCTCAGATTTTTCAATCACTCAGCACAATCCTCCTGGCTACAGGCATAAAAACATGAATGAGTATATAATGACACCTAAGGAAGAGTTCAGATAAGCTTCGATAAGCTCATGTAAGTTAGCTTTTAATTGTATAGTTTGCTTGTTATATGTAAAAGAAAATGATTACCCATGTTATATATGTTAAAGATCTTATATAAAGTATATAAGACTAGAAACTAAACATATATCCTCTAATTCAAAAATAAAATAGGCAAAATATAAATATTAACTTTAATTCTATAGGTTAATATGAATTTATATACATTTATGATAATGACGGCAATTAACTGTAACAGAATTATTCTCATCAGAGGACAAACCAGGCTTGCTGATCACTATGCTGGCTCTAAGCCTTCACAACTTAATGAATGCTAAAATATTAAAATCTCATCCAGTTTACCATGGAGCCATAATTTACAAGAATAAATGCATAAGAATCCTTTGGACTTCAGAGGTAATTTATGAGCAGTATTCTCACAGTGGATGATGATAATTCACTCTCAATTAGCCCAGCTTGATTTAAATCATTGATTGCCCCATGTTTAGTAATAATTTAGTAATAATGAAATTAATACCTCCCTCTATTTTTGGATAAAATTTTTAGACTCCATGGTGAATTTTGACTTTAAACATGAAGGATTATAAATATTTTCTTACAACTTTTCTATTTTGGATTGGTTTCCTTCGAGGTGTTGTTAGCTTTATCAGAGAAGTCTGATTTCCTTGAAAATGTTGAGGGTCTATGTAATAAACTCTGCCCTACTCCTGCTTTCAAAGTACTTCCAGAGGTGCCAGAATCAGGTTTGCAGATGTCTGATTGTTCCAAAACTACACTGACAATATTCACTTTCAGAGATTTAAAGAATACAGCAGAATTAGTTATTTATTAAGATTAGCCATTTCAAAATAAAAAAAATACAGTTCACAAATATTTTTTAAAAACATTACAAGTCTATGTATAAAATGTATTATAATCATTATTAATTAAGCAGATATTACCCTGATTCTGTTAAAATGGGTTTATGGAATAATTTATATATTCAATAATTTTAGCAAATGAGGAAAATTTATCAAAGGTGGCAACATCTAATGAGATTGGACTCATTCCAGCTATACTATGGCTTTTAATATGATGTTTTCTTTTTCCTATGGGTAGAGTACCTATTTAGAAGACATAATATGTTCTATCTGTGCAACAATTAGGTCACCTTGTTTGATTCCATCTTTTCATCTGAGTTAGGATTGAGGAAAATGCCAGTGCAATCCCATAACTCAATGAAAAAAAAAAAAAAAAGTAAAGAAACCCTGACTGTTCCTAATGTTTGATCAGGAACATCAACTTCAGAATAAACTTCTGCCACAGAGCCATTGTGCTTCCCTGATGATGTTGACAGCCTCATAAGTCAATGCTGCAGTTTATTTTTTTTTTAAAAGATAGTGTTTGTGGAAAAATGCAGATATGGTAGCAAAATAAGAAGGAAAAAGAAAAATTCAAAATGCTTTTCTTTTCCGTTACTTGGAAGCCAGTGTCAGTAAAGAGGAAAGAAACATCACAGAACAGTGTCACAGAAAAGTTGAATTCTATTCCTACCTCTGTCATCAAATTCTTCTATGACCTGTGACAAGTTACCTCTCAGGGTGTCAGTTACATTTATAAGAAGGATGGGAAGGAGGTGGTCAGAATTTCCCAAGGAGAAGTGTGCATCAGCATCAACTTCAGAAATTAAATAAAATGCAGGAGTTGGACCTTCACCACAAACCTACTGAATTGGAACCTCTGTGGTGGAACCATATAAGTAAATATACTCAAATTCCACAATTGGTATTTCTGAACACCTTGGCGCAGATGCATCCTTGATGTTTTTTCTAGCTCTGGTATTTTTCTCTTTCTATGATTCTATATAATGAATGTTAATTAATGGCGCAATATAACTTAGAGACAATAACTGATCTACAAAAGTTACTTTAAACATTGTGTGTGTGTGTGTGTGTGTGTGTGTGTGTGTGTGTGAAAGAGAGAGAGAGAGAAAGAGAGAGAGATACAGAGAGAAAGAGAGGGGGGAAAGAAGAGAGTTGTCTCTGTAATAGGTATTCTGCTAGTGCTATATAGATAAGTAAATGAAATATAATTTCCTACTTTCAATTTGTTTAGTCTATTTGGGTGAAAAATCTAACAGACAATAATGGAAGAAATAGTTAAAATAACAGGTGAGGGACAAAGATTTGAAAGATGGTGACATATCCTATTTAGAGTTCAGAGATACTACTACAAAGAATCAGGTGGAATTTTTTTTCAGGTAAAAATAGAAAGGTATACTTTGGAAAGCCCTGACACAAGAAAAATTCATATAGAGATTGGAAACATTAAAAAAATTAAGAAATTATAAAAGATATCTCTGCCCATATTGTAAAAATCTTTGAATATCTATCTATAAACTTTGTTTTTAATTTAATGGGCACTGGGACATTGTTGAATATTTAGTATAAGATCTGGAATTGCATTTAAAATGGTTTGAGGGTGTAAGCTGAAAATTAATTTAAAAACATAATTCTTTGAGAGCTTACTAATGTCAGTTTCAAGTTAACTAGTATTTTTTTTTTCACTTGATACAATAATTGTTTTCAGTAGGTGTTGTTTTCCTTCAGTTGCAGGTTCAGAAAGGTTACACACTCCTATTACAGCGGATCCAGTTATACATGTTCCTTTATATTCACGAAGCTGGTGGGGTTGGAAATTACCCAGATTCTGTTTCCCGTCGGGAATTGTGTCCATATTCAATAAAACTAAAAAAATTGTCGTTTTAAAATAATTTTTAAATTATAACACTTTTTTTTTTTTTTTTTAAGTATAACACTCTTAAGTGATCTCATCCATTCCCTTGGCTAAACTACCAACTTATGCTAAGGATATACATATCTTCTTCTGAAATATAAGAAATTAGGGGCACCTGGATGGCCCCCAGTTCATTGAGCTTAGGACTCTTGATTTTGATTCAGGTCATGATCTGAGGGTCATGGGATCGAGCCCTGAGTCAAGCTCTGCGCTGAACATGGAGCCTGTTTAAGATTCTCTCTCTTCCTCTGCCTCTCTCCCCGACTTGTACTCTCTCTCTCTCTCTCTAAAATACATCTATGTATACACACATACATACTTTTCATATATATATGAAAGTAAATACTCTTTATTGATAAACATAATAGAGCTGAAGGAAAAAGAAATGAAGGTCCTTTTGCTAATATTCAAAATGGGGCTCCCTGTGACCATCCAAAATGAGGAAACTTTTAGGCTTTTCAGTTGACCCTCCAATATGTTCTTCTGGGCTTTCTAATGTGAATATTTATCACACTGTATTGCAATTGTTAACAAACAAAACCTGTGAGGTCTGGAATTAAGTCTTTTTGTTGTTTCTTATTCTCTTAAAAACTGAATAGCACTTAGACCTACTGTTTAATAAATATTTTTTGAATAAAGGTAGGATTAAATAAATGATTATTGAGGCTAGTTATGTTCACATTCTCAACCAGGTTATCTCCTCAATTTAAACATTAAAAATAATGGTAAAATATTTTTATTAATTCAAATATATTATTTGTTTATTATGTCCCAAGCAATATTACAAGATCTGGGGATATAACAGCAAACAAAAGGCTTAGGTTCCTACTTTCATGGATCTTATCACCTAGGGAAGAAATACATGATAAATATATTGCTTTTAAAATAGAAAAATTAGGCAAAAATCATTAAAAAAACTAAACAGGGGAATGAGGCAGAATGTTGATGTCAGACATGGAGTGACTTTAGACCGAGTAGTTTGAAGATGCAAAATTTTAATTAAAGTGTGAAGGACACAAATAAGCAAGTATTTGCAATATTGGAAGTAGGACATTCTGGGCAAATATACAGTGTTTGTGATGAAAAAAAGGGCCTGATATTTCAAGAACAGTCAAGGAGTCCTGTGGACCTGAACTGTAGTTCATAAAGAGGGTAATGTTGTAGGATTAGAGAAGTAAGCAAGTGTCAGATCATATAGGGACATGCAATCCATTTTAAAGAATTTGCATGCTAATCTCAAATCCATGGGAAGCCACAGGCATTAAGAATGGTCTGAGTTAAGAGTTAAAATTAAAACTTGGTTTGTTGTACAATGAATGATTATAGGTTCATAAATAAAACTTATTTATATAGGGGCAAAAGTTTAGTAGTCATAAAGAGGTGATCATAATTTGAAATCTAGTTAGTATAGTAAAATTCACAGAATGACATTTAAGACCCGCCTTTGGCACTGAACACAATGTTGGTATAATACAGGAAAGTTTTCTTCTTTCAGCAAAAGTGACCTATGTTTTAATTTAAATAAGTTTCCTTTTATTTCTGTCATATTTATTTTCCATGAGCACAATCCATGTTTGTACAAAAAATAAAATCAAAACAGTACACTAAATTATATAATTAAAAGAGGATATTCCTCCCAACTCTGATTCTCTCATCCTCATCTAGTCTTATACGTGAAAGATAATAATACAATTTTCTATTTATCTTTCCACAATGGATTAAATTACACGTATGTATGTATGCATTATAAATTAATATCTTGTTCTTACTATATTGCATCTTTTTTGACATAACAATACATTTTTGAGATTGATGCACACACATCCAGAACTGTGTCAATTTTTAAATGCCAGATATAGGTAAACCATAATTTATTTAACCTATACTCTATTTATAGGCACTTAAATTGCTTCCATATTTTTGTTTTTACAAATATTAATATTATTTTCCTACATCTCTGAACACATATAAAATATATTTGTAGATTATATAATCTCTACTTTATAATATATAAACAGATGAGAATCTATACCTAATACTTTTAAAAGTCCAATAATTATATTTGAACCCTTCCTTTAATTAGCATTACCTAAAATCCTTAGAAATTAGTTTCTACATTTAAAAAGTCCTTCATATTTATAAAAGTCCTAGAAGAAAAGGAAAAATTATTAAGGGGAATAAAACATATTTGAAGAAATAATGCCCTAAATTTCAGAAATATGATGAAAACATGCATCTATATAGCCAACAAGTACAACAAAGTTACGTAGAATTAAGCAAAAGTACCCATACAAAAATACATCATAGTCAAACTACTAAAATAAAGAGAAAGTGACAAAGAGACAAAGAGAGTCATAAAAGCAACAAGGGAAAACAGCTTATCCTGTGAAGATCAACAATATCACATCAGAAACAATGTAGGACAAAAGGCAGTGGTGAGACATACTTAATATGCTAGAAGGAAAAAAACCTGTCAACTAAGAATTCTATACAGAGCAAAATAATCCTAAAAAATGAGGTAAATAAAGACGTACTTTAAATTTTTGGAGGAAACACTCTAAAATATATGTATTTATATATTTATATACATAGTAAAACCTTGGTTTGTAACCATAATTCATTCTGGAAACTTGTAATCCAAAGCATTTGTATATCAAATTCCACAATCAGATGATTCATTCCACAACCCAAAAATATGCATATAAAAATGATTACAATACTGTATTATGATACAAAATAATAAAGAAAATAAAAATATATAAAAAAATAAAAAAATTAACCTGCATTTACCTTAGAAAAATTTCTTGGCTGGTGTGAGGGAGACAAGATTGAGGAGGGTTATCATGTAGGACAACTTTCACTATTACTAACAGAATCACTGCTATCCATTGTCTCAATCGAATCTTTCTTCATGGGCCATTGTATATGTTCACCTGGATGTTGACTACAGTACAGTACTAAAAAACTCTTGTCATATACTATATTTAATGCAACTGGCAATAAGGCAGCAAAGGGTCTATCTGCAGGCCGCCTGACCTAGAATAAATCAAAACATTCCTAAGCTTATTCTTGCAAGGAAAAGCAAAGGTGCTTTTGTCCATAGGTACTTTGAAGTGACAAAAAATACACTAGTGCCAGCTGTGGGCACCTTCCAATGTTCTGAAAAATCACTGTTTTCTGCCAAACACTGTGGCCTGAGACCGAGCATCTGAGCAAGGGAGACAATCATCCACAATCCCAGAGAGAGAGAGAGAGAGAGAGAGAGAGAGAGAGAGAGAGAGGAACCATTGGCTCAGTTGTGATCATGTGATATTCAGCATCACGTACTACTTGTATTGCAAGAAATAGCTTGTTCATCAAGTTAAAATTTATTAGAAATGTTTGCTCATTTTGCAGAGCAGTCACAGAACAATTTGCTTATAATCCAAGGTTTTACTGTACTTTCTAGATACCTATATATGATATATAAATAGATAATATAAAATTAAAATGGTATACTAGCAATTATTTAACACAAGGTAGTAAGGAAGAAGAGAGGATGACAAACAGCCATAAATTCTGCAGGGAAACAATTTAAAAAGGCCAGATATAGAGCCAATCACATTAATAATTAAGGTGAATATAAATGAAATAAACATTCTATTCCAAAATTATATATTGTCAGATTTGTTTTTAAAAAAAGATGTTAGCCATAGAGATATATACACTCCTGATAGGATACACATAGGTTGAAAGCAAAAATATGAGAAAGCTATATGCTTTCTAAGGAAAGCATATACGTGCCCCCTAAAATAAAACAATAGAAAAATTTAAAAAAAGAAAATGTTTTTTTTAAAAACCAATCCAATTTATTGACTTAAAAACAGGCTTATTTTTCATGAACATCTTCACTATGATAAATTGTCCTTCAGAATATATATCAATTTCCCCAGAATATCCACTAAAACATTTGAGACTGCATTCAAAATAAAGACCTAGATAACACCCAAACATTAAATAAACAAAGTAGAACTGTCTTACAATAATTTGTGCTGGATAGGGGAACCTGGCAACTAAAATTTATAAAGTAATACAGTCTACAATACATTTGGTGAATAATTCTCAGGGGACCACCCCTTTTGGGCTGACTAAGCTGAAAATTATTCTAGAAACCATAAAACTTTGTTGGAATGCTGAAGAGTTTGGAAAGAAATTTGGAGAAAAGTTACTTATGGACTAAGTCTGCTATGATTGATTTCAATAAGTTTTAGCAGATACTCGGTGGATGTTACACACTCCACAGTAAAACTCAGATATTGACATGCATTTTTTATAGCATTTACTATTTTGCAGGGTTCTTTTTAGTTAAAATTATTCTGGGTAATGTACAAAGAAAGGGTTAAACTTTATGATATTCTATAATAAAATAATTTGAATATGTTAAATTGTGCCTAACTAAAAGGAGTAGCACAATGGAGGATGTGGAGTTCATATTGTATGCTCTTGCATTTCAAGTACCTTACATTAAGACTGTATTGGTTTTACAACCTAAAAAATATAAGGATAGAATAAAAAGTTTAGCAGTAACTATTCAAAATGAAAGCAGCTAATAAAAATATAAAGACATTAATTCCAAGTGTATTCATGCATATTAGGGTTTAATAATCACTTTAGAAATATGTTAACCAAAATACTTTAGCCTCTTATATTTATACAGTTTAATAACATTTATTTTGAGCTATTCATTTTATTGTGCATGTTCTTCACAAAAATGTCATTAAAGTCAATATCCTCTATATGGAAAGGAAAATATCTCTATTGGATCATTTAGTGAAGTAATTCAAACTTAGGCTTTTGGCAGACTGTATATCAGGGCATGTATGGATACATTTTACTAATAGCATAAGGGAAATACAATACCTAGTATTCCAAATAAGTAAAGCATATAAATGAAGAAAATATGGTCTATAAAGGGAAAAAAATAATGAACCTATTTTCTTTGGTTAAGGTAAAAAATGGTAAAATGTGAAGTAGTTAAAGGTTTATAACACAGCACCAAATGCTGAAATTGATAAATGAATCAAATTAACCAATCTTTTACCTATATCACATTAAGGTTCATAATCATCAATAACATTCAATAAATTAAAGGTAAACTATAACTTGAACAAATATTTTTCTCTATGTGTGTGAAAGCTAAGCAAAAGATCTTTGTTTCATTCAGAAATTAAGATAAATGAATAATAAAATTCTGTCTCTGTCAAAATGTACATATTTGAAGGGATAATGTCCAATACCAGACTCTGTTCCTTTAGTCTCTTTTTATACCTTCTGCTTAATAGATGGATCATTCCTGCTAAATTCATAAATTCAAAGAACATGGGGTGCTTTTCACACTGGCTACATGATTTTGATTTTATTTTGCATAAGTCTGTTGGAAGTTAACATAAGTTATTTTGCAAGCAGTTTCAGGACAAGGGCTATGTCTCCAATTATTCCATCATGTCCTTAGCCCTATTTCCTGTGGTTACAATTATCTGTAAACTTGATAGCAGATGATTATAGGATGTAGTGTTCACAGTAGCCAGGGTGATTTCCAAACTGTCAATATGCCCCTTAAGTGTTAATTATTGAGTATGTGTTTTTAAGAAAGAAAAAGAAAAGCAGCAAGAATCCAGTGTTAAACCCCGCAGTTCTACTGAGTTTAAGGATCCAGATTCTGTGGTATCAAATTACTCTAGAAACATGAAAAATGTCTTGGTGGTATTCACTGTGTCCTCTCAGTTATGAAATCACTCATGCAACCACTGGCAATGCATTTCAGTAAACTCACTCTGTCATGTATTCAGCTATTATCTCCATACTTTTATTGTACACCTACTATGTGCCATACACTATCCTAAAAACACTGTATACTTAAGGAGTTGAAGCAAATGGAAATGGCCTCTGTCTTTTAAATAAAGTGCTATAAAGGAAAGGTAATGGTGCTGTGAGCTGTCATAGGGACTAATTACATAAGTGGTGAGAAATGAGGAGAAACTATTATAGATTGAATATCAGTGAGGGACTCTCTACAGAAGAACATGATGTTAAAAATGCGACCTAAAGTAAAAGTAATAGTTATCTAGGAAGAAATTCAGTGACAGAGGCAACATATATAGAGTCTCATGGGTAGAAAAGAATTCCAAGTGTTTTAGGAACTGAAAGACCACACGATTTCCTGAACATAATGAACAAGCAGGTAAATGATAAGATTAAATTGAAGAGGTTGGAAGGAGCTGGTCATACAGTTTCTAGACTACATTTTTATAGTATGATAGACAGCCTTTGAAACTATTTAAGAGAGGTAGTAAGTAATATTCAACTTATATTTTTAAAAAACCATTCTTGTATAGAAAAATCAATTGGAGGGGAGTAGAAGGGAAGGTGGGTGTTTAATTTAAGGAGGGAATTGAAGAGGCAGCAGTAGGAGATGATGACATTTCTATGGTGTTAAAATAGAGGTGGAGAGAAAGGGAAAGCAAAATTTGGGAGGTAGACAAAGAGACCTTGGTGGCATATTGCATTTTGATAACGATGGGTGTGAAGAGGAAGTGACCCAACATGCTTCCTGAGTAACAAAATGGGTGGAGATTTTGAAGTCTGAGGAGGAGAAACATTTGGCAGGTAAGATAAAGCATTCAGTTTTGGATGTGTTAAATTTGAAACTTGTGTCAGACATCCAAGGGGAGCTATAACAAAATCTGTTGGTTATATAAGGCTTGATTTGAGAAGATAATTTTGGTTTAGAAATAGTAATTTTGGAACTGTTGAAATCTAAGTAGTATTTAAAGCTGTGGATATATATTAAATACCTATTTTATAAAAAAATCTCCTGTGTTCAAGGTTCTCACAGTCATTAAGGGGTAAAAATGTGCTCCCGTAGAAAGTTAATACCAGCGTAATGGAACTAATTGTAGCATATTATAGATTGCTGTTTGCTTGTTAGAACTACATCTGGTGCTAACAAAACTATCTATTACTGTGGCTTTAAAAGATAGAAGATTCATTGTCCCATGCCACAAAAGGTAGGGATATGTGAGATAACAGAAAATATATATTGGTCTCTATCCCGCTAGCTCCTGGCATAGAGCTCCTGAAACTCCTGTAATTTTCTAAATGATAAGAACAATAGGACAATTTTTTGTTCCAATATTTGGCCTTTAACCCTGGTTTCTGAAACCCTTGTGATTTCCTTGGTGATAGGAGTGACTTTTATTCTAATGAGGTGATTCCAGGTGAGATCCTTGATGACTCCCAGATGGCCAATCATGAGAAAGATCAAACCATGATTAGAAGACTGGAATTTTTTGACACCTCCTGACTCCACACACAGTTCTCATGAAAAGGGAAAAGGACTGAAAATGGAATTAATGATTGTTGTCTAGAGACCTCCCAGGTTGGTGAACACATCTACCTACAGAGAGTAGGCACCCCATCTCCCTGGGACAGCATTTCCTGCTCTCAGGATCCTCTCAGACCTCAATCTATGTATCTCTTCATTTGGCTATTTACTTGTATCCTTTATCATATCCTTTAATAAACATAAGTGTTCCCCTGAGTTCTCAGAGTGGCTTTAGCAAATAATCAAATCCAAGAAAGAGGAGGTCATTGGAACCTTCGATTTGTAGCCAAGTTGGACAAAAGTTATGGGCAACCTAGAAGTTTTCCACTTGCAACTGGCCCTGAAAGTGAAGGGTATTATCTTAAGATTGAGCTCTTCACCTGTGGGATCTGAGGCTATCTCCAGGTAGATAGTGTGAGAATTGAGTTAAATTGTAGGACATTCAGCAGGTGTCAGAATTGCTTGATCTGGTGGGAAAACCCCACACATCTGGTGTCAGAAGCATTGTGAGTGTGTAGTAGTATGAAAGAAAGGAGAAACAAAGGGAAAACTGGGTTTTCCTAATACAGGGTAAGACAACTCAAGGCTAATGTTATAGTGCAATATTATAACAGGATATATTACTTTTCATCCACTGTACCTCAGGATATATGCCTTTAACATAATGCTAATCAAATAAGGATTATCAAAATGTTAAACCTGTAGTTTCATGTTTGCATTTCTATTTTCTTTACTTGGAAAGACCGATAATACAAGACCATTCCTGGCTACATGGGAACCTGGTATATTAAATAAGTTGAACTCAGACATGGCTAAAAGAGAGTTCTATTCATAAGGACAAAGGCAGGGACCTCTTATTGAGTAGATAATCAGCAATCACCAACTTTGGCATATCCTATGGTGTAGCACTCTTCAAATTTGAGGATCATTATTTAACTTTCAACAGTCATTTCCATAATATTATTTTATTCATTTCAATTTTTCTCATGCTCTGTACTTTCCACTTTGTAATGAATTGGAATATTCATGAAATTTAATATCTTTGAATATGTTATAACATGCTGTAGTTTTTCTATAACATACAAAGAAATATATATCACACAATAGCTACTATTATTATGCACTTAATAAATGTGACTGTAGTATATCTTAAAAACTAGGAAAAGTCTGAATTTCCACAAATGATAAATTTACATATAGAATAAATTAATAATTTATATTATTATCTGAAATAATTTTTTAATGTTTATCTACTTATTTTGAGAGAGAGCAAGAGTGAGCAGGAGAGGGGCAGAGAGAAGGAGAGAGAGAATCCCAAACAGTCTCTGCACTGTCAGTGTGGACCCCAATGTGAGGCTTGAACTCACAAACCACTAGATCATCACCTGACCCGAAACCCAGAAGGATCAACCGACTGAGCCACCCAGGCACCCATAATTTGAAATAATTTAAATGAACAGGACACATCTATATATACTGACCTAGAAAGCCAACCATAACACCAGAGTAAGTGAAAAATGTAAGCAACAGATAAGTAAATCAGTGTCAGCTTTTTTGATAAAGGGCCAGATAGTAAATGTTTTACGCTTTACAGTTTTGTTTTCTTAATGTTTATTTTTGAGACAGAGACAGAGCGTAGAGAAAGGGAGACATAGAATCTGAAGTAGGATCCAGGTTCTGAGCTGTCAACACAGAGCCCTACGTGGGGCTGGAACTCAAGGACCAGGAGATAAAGACCTGAGCAGATGTCAGAGGCTTCACTGACTGAGCCACCCAGGCACCCCTAGGCATTACAGTTTTATGCTTAGTTGCAACTCCTGAAACCTGTCATTGTGTCATAAAAGCAGTCATAGATGATATGTATACAAATGAAGGTGACCGTTTTCCAGTAAAATTTTATTTGTAAAAACTAGATTCGGCTTACATGTGGTGGTTTGCCTGCCCCCAATGTAGGGGATAATTCCAAAAGGAAAAAAAAAACTAATTTAATAAAAATGGAGACAATAGATATAATCATTGGTGAAAGATTCATTGGAAGAGAAAGGAGAGTGAGAGGGAGAGGACAAGAAAATTAGTTTTCTTCTGTGATGAAAAACTAGAGTATAGCAAACAAGTCTTGGGAACAAGGAAATTAAAATTTTCATTTCTTTACATAAAATTTAAATAGTGGGATATAATTTTTTACTTGTGTTTTTACACTTCACAAATAAAAATCTCTTTAAAAAGTATGGTTTTTTAAACTATATATATTGATTCACTTACAATTAACTGAATAAAATCAGTTGTTATCAAATGCCTTCATTTGAACTGTAAAATGAGATATTTCACATTAAAAGAACTGACAGTTAATAAAAAGATTTTATGATATACTTTTTTAGTTTTTCAACATGTAGTTATTATGTTTGTAGCTGATGTACAGCACTTACGTAAGAATATATTACCCAGGTTAGGAGTAACTTTAGCTTATAATTTAAGTTTAGAGGTACAAAATGAATTCACAATAAATGATAAAAATATATTAACAGAGATTCAAAGAAAAATAACTATGTATTTCTTTTTTTTAATTTTTTTAATTTTTTTTAACGTTGATTTATTTTTGCGCTAGAGAGAGACAGATCATGAATGGGGGAGGGGCAGAGAGAGAGGGAGACACAGAATCGGAAGCAGGCTCCAGGCTCTGAGCTGTCAGCCCAGAGCCCAACGTGGGGCTCGAACTCACGGACCGTGAGATCGTGACCTGAGCTGAAGTCGGACGCTTAACCGACTGAGCCACCCAGGCGCCCCTATGCATTTCTTCTTAATCCTATCAGGAACATTAGTCCATTGCCAGTGCTATACTTCATTCGGTCACCAATATCAGGCTTATTTCCG
The DNA here is from genome assembly GCF_024362965.1 of Panthera pardus. Lineage (NCBI taxonomy): Eukaryota > Metazoa > Chordata > Mammalia > Carnivora > Felidae > Panthera > Panthera pardus. The sequence goes on along the minus strand of NW_026526821.1, from coordinate 70,429,865 downwards.
ATGCTTCCCATGGCCTTGTTTGAAAAACTGTTGCTCCTTTTGTCTCTATGGCTTAATTTCTTTAATTCCAAATAGATTATTATAATCCATTCTCATTTAATATTTTAACTCTCATTTTGTGTTGTCCTTTTACTGCATCCCTTTAATACTCACAAATTCAAACTATTATTAGTGACCATTATTACCCTCATTATAATGTGTTTCTTTAATTGAACATTTACTCTGTGCCAAACACTTCTTTAAATTCTTTATATGCATTCCTTCATTTAATCCTCACATAACCTTGTGATATAGGCACTCTTATTCCACTATTACATATAGGGAAAGTAGAATTCAGACATGTCAACGATCTTGCCCAAGATCACATAGCTAGAAGGTAAGAGCAGAAACTTGAACCCAGCACAGTAGGATTCTAAAACACATTCTCTTTGTGGCCATAGTTTCCTGTCTCATACTGACACTTTGGCTGGGGGAAAGCACTCAACCCTATAATATGATGACACAAATCACGTTCTTTAACTTGAGTGAACTCTTCTTTTTTAAATTAAAAAAATTAACGTTTATTCATTTTTCACAGACAGAGAGAGACAGAGCATGAGCAGGGAAGGGGCAGAAAGAGGAGACACAGAATCTGAAGCAGGCTCCAGGCTCTGAGCTGTCAGCACAGAGCCCAACGCAGGGCTTGAACTCACAGACTGCGAGACCATGACCTGAGCTGAAGTCGGACGCTCAACCCACTGAGCCACCCAGGCACCCCTAACTTGAGTGAACTCTTATAATGCCACGCAGAAACCTTACATGATTCGGACAACTTGCTCTTACTTCTCACAATGACTGATGCAAGCAGGTTTTTACCTGTCACCTCCATCTTTTCTGCTTTCTTGTTTGAGACTTCTTTGTCTCCATTTCAGGAGAAAATAGACTATCAGGTGGGATTTACTAATACTTTCTGCTTATCCCCATGTGAAAATCTTACTGGCATCAGCATGCAGTCTCACTTCTTTGCATTTTGTCTGATAGAAAATATGTCTTTTCCTAAAGCTGATTCTTCCATCTCGATTTAGTATTTCAACTCCTTTTAACTTCCAAAGGAATTTCCAAAGAAAATAAGACTTTTTTCCTCTTCCTCCTAATTGGCTGTCACCTTTCAGGCTTGAGTCTGGTAATAGTGTATTGGATTGAAACCTTAGCCTCATATAACAGGTTCTTAACTTCTCCAAGCCTACTATAAAAAAGGAATGGACAGAACAAAGGCCTCACTGAGAAGGCACGTCATTCCTACTGAAAGTCACTTACCAAAGTCAATACATCCTTGGCTTATCATCAAAATTCACTCACAAGGAAGTTCATTGAAGGTGATATTTTATTAAAGGTAGTTTTGTAGGGGAAGATGTAGAGACAGTTACGGTTTTGTAGAGGTTTAAGTTCATATTTATACTCTTACTAACTGTTCTATTTTGTCCCCATCTGATATTTTAATTTTTTGACTGAGATTTATTTTTGCATTATAAAGCCTCTTTTTAACTGTCTTTTGGAATACAAGCCACCCTTTAGCCTTTGCCTTTACATTATTTGGTTAGTTGAAAGCAAATTATTAGAAACAAATTGCTTGTTTTTGAAAGAAAAATTACGTGTCTATTCCTGAGCATTTCCTAGAAAAAACCTGGTCATGAAATTTATTGTTATGGTTGCAAATTCAGCCTCTTTGGAACCTGGATCTCTCTTCTCTACAGATGTTTCCTCTGAATATCATTATATTGTCAATAATTATGAAACAAGTTAATGAATATCCAAATAAGTGAACTGTTTGATATTTATTTGATTTTCTCACACATTTTGACACTGATTTAATCAGATCTTGTATAAATAAAAAATCTGTGTAAAACATATTTTCCAATCCCAAAATGAAGTTAATCACATAATATAATGGTTGGAGTGTGAAGATTTCAATACCATTTGTATAAACTAGCCTAGGGGTTGTCTGATTATCGAATTATTAAGGCAAGGAAGAGATTTTATAAAATTCTGATTTAGAAGTTTGTAAACATTTTTCATATTACATCCTGGGCATTAGTTAATCATTCTAGGTCCTATTCAAATCACATTTCTCCATGACCACACCTTTGCAGACATGTCTTGTCAGAAATAATCTCTTCCTCCACATTCCCTATATTGTAATTAGTATCTCTTCTATAATAGTTTGCCTTCTGAAACCTTCTTATTTCCCATTAATAATACGGATGTTTGGCACTATGTAAAGCCAACTCCTGTATCCTACACAGTGTCCAATACGGTGTCATATTTTCAGTAAATACTAAAACACATAATGATGGCTGATTAAGATACATTCATTTTGAGTAAGTAAGCCTCAGATTAACATGTTGGGGAAAAAAATAATTCTAGTGTGCTCTGTGAGCCCCTGTAAGTTCATACATTCAACCACAGAGGGAAAACCTGATTACAGGGAGTGATTTTGGCAGTAGAATGAATATAGTTAAGTAGGTTACATCTGGGTTGTATTTTGTTTGAAACCCTATGAGAGAGCTTTTATAGACATCTAAGTTTTCAGTTGCCTCATAATAAAGAAGCTTTGTATTTAATGAGATTAGGAATACAAGCTTTGCAAATAATTTACATTGTTAACATAGACTGATAGAGCTCAGCAAGAGATGGAATGAAAGCATTTAGAAATCTAATTATCAGTCGGCATTGGAGTGTGTCTGATCTGGAAACATTATTTTAAAAAAATGGATTAGGTAAAATGCTAGGGAGAATCATGCTTGTGGAATAGGGGTACTTCTTTTGACCTCAATTAACTTCATACGTAAAATGTTTATAAAATGACTTCTTGTCTAAATGTTAAAAGGTATGAAATGGTGACATAAGGGTTTTTTTCTTAAATTCTACCCAATAGAGATTTCAAACTGAAATATGGGTTCACAATTGTTCCCTGGTGCCACAGAATATACTACATAAATATTTTGACTGAGATAACTAGCTTTCTCATTTTCCCCTTCTTCCATATGACAGAGTTGAATAAGGAATGGCTGTATAGCTAAATGTTCTGTACCCTTGTCTCTATCCAGATATGACATATATTTAAGTTCTGGAGAACAGGATGTCAATAGAAATTATGTGTTTCACTCCCAATGAATGTTGTTTAACTTAAAGTGGGCTTACTCCTTTTTCTTTTCTTCTTTCCTGACACTCTAGAAGCAGTCTTTGTGTAAAGAGTTGGGATAGTTGTTTGGACACAAATATGAAGACAAGAGCTGAGGATGATAATACATCCTTACTAGCCTAGACAACCTGCCTTTGTACTCTTAAATTAGGAATTATAAGGAACCAAAATATTCAAATTTAGCATGCCAGGTAAGTGGGGAAGAGAACTGATGGCAAATAAAGCATGAAAAGAATAGTATTCAAAGAGGAAAAAAATGAAAGTAAAACTCTACTTTATATCACATGCACATAAACACTCACACATACACACACACCACTCGCACATACACACACACATACACACACAGAGATGGGATTAAGTACCTAAACGCAGGTTTAACAGATGTGGTAAGCAAAAATAGAAGCTACCCAGTTAAGTGTGAATTCAGATAATAGCTTTTACTACAAATATGTTTCAAGCAATATTTGGAATATAATTATACCAAAATGTATTTGTTATTTATATGAAATCAAATAAAAAAATGGTGTCCTGCATTTTAATCCAGCCACCATACTTAAATACAAAACAAATATTAAGAGTGACGTCAGCACAATGGACATGTCAGCATAAGATGTCCTTTGCCCTCATTTTTGTCCTTTCCTATAAACAAAAAAATTTGGCATCCACTCATGAACAAAAGTGCCTTTGAGGGAACTGTGGGATCTAGCATCATATGCCAAAGGGCTGGGGAAAGGTCTTCTTACTTGTGCATAAAGTAATAGGCAGTCAGACTCTGGTCCTGGCTGTGGAATCCTATAGTGGCCTATGATCCAGCTCTAGTCTCTCTTGGAAGGGTCTGGAAGCCCCTAGAAAACACTGTCTGAGATAGTCACCCATGGATGAGAGAGGCTTTGTGGAGGTCCTGGTTTCCAAAGGCAAATTTCCAGCACACTGGTTAAGCAAAAGAATAAGTGTCTGAATGCACTGGAGTGGGGAAGAAGAACAGCTTTATTTTATCTGATCACTCCTCTACCAAGCCAGCAGTTTGGGACCAAGAGAGATTTTTTTGACCTGTGATTTCCCCTGTTGGGAAAAGGGGAAGCAGATGAATGAGCACCTGGCATCCGCAACTTTATGAGTCCCAACCAAAGGGGCTCATTTCTCTCTCATCTTATCCAGGGAACTGAATGATAAGCTATATGACTGGGGAGCATGAAAAGACCAGAAAAGGGGTAGATAGGGTTTTTGGAGGGTATGAAAATGACACAGATTCTATTAACCACTTTGTGGACTCCATCAAAAAGCCAACCCATGACTCCCTGGGAACACTTCACCCACATATCCCTTAGATGCCCATGGGCATACAGAGCACTCCCTGTGTCTCAACCTCATATACCCTCACTCTGTGACTGGCCCCCTGTGATTTCTCCTGAAAGCAGCAGTAAGAACTAACTTTGGCATATGGCTAATAGGCATTTTCAGAAAGCTGGCCTAAATCTGTGGGCCAGAGAGTGACCACAAAGCAGTGCTTGAGCACTAACTTTGGGAAAGCAAAAGAGAGACTGTCAGAACTTGGCCTGGTGTTTTTCAGGGTCCAGAAAAGGCATATAAGTGTAATAACTCTGCAACAAGACCTATAGAAAGTCTGAGATAGCCTCAGTATCTTTAGCAGGGTAGAGGGAAGGTATTTTTCTCCCAAAGGCAGTTAGTAAAGATAAGAGGAGGTGACTGCTACTTCAAATGCAAAGACAGTAACCTAAAATCTCAAAACATAAGAATCAAGGTGATATGACACCATCAGAGGAGAAGAAAAGAATGGGTGAAAGCTTATTTAAATACATAATGAATGAGAACTTACCAAATCTGAAGACATATTTCAATATTGAAGATCATCAAGCTCATAGATAACCAAACAAAATTAAGTTGAAGAGATTCTCTGCAAGACATAGTATAATAAAAATGTCAAAAGTCAAAGACAAAGACAGAATCTTAGAAACAGCAAGAGAACAAAGCTAGTAACTTACAAGAAAACCCCGATAAGGCTATCAGACAGACTAGGAAAGAGTAAGATGATATATTCAAAGTGTTGAGTGAAAACAAAAACAAAAAAACTACCAACCAAGAATACTTTATCCAACAAAACTGTCTTTCAGAAATGAAGAAGAGATAAAGACTTTCCCAAATAACAACTGATGGAGATCATTACCACTAGACCTGCCTTACAAGAAATTCTGAAAGGAGTTCTTGAAACTCAAGTGAACTGATGCTAATTAGTAACAAGAAAACATATGAAAATGTACAATACACTAGTAGGGGTAAGTATATAGTCAAATTCGGAATACTCTAATGCTATAGTGTAATAGAGTATTACCATTTAACCTATAAAGGTTAAAGGACAAAGTACTAAAAATAACTTTTGGTACAATAATTTGCTAAGGAATACACAACATAAAAACTAGCTAAATTATGACATCAAAAATATAAAAAGAGAGGAATAAAGGGTAGGTATACAATAAAAGTTGTTATCAGTTTAAAATGGACCATTCTATCTACAAGATGTTTTATGTAAACCTCCTTGTAACAGCAAAGCAAAACTCACAGTACATTCACAAAAATAAAGATGAAGTAATTAGAAAATCATCAACTCATAAAGAAAGGCAGCAAGAAAGAAAGGAAAAATGGAATGTGAAACAGTCAGAGAACAATAAATAAGATGGCATAAATAAGTCCTTACCTATTAATAATTCTCTAAATAAAAATGGGTGGAATTCTCCAATCTGAAGACATAGACTGACTAGATGCATAAAAAAAAAAGACTGAAGCACATGCTGGCTACATAAAACTCACCTCAACTTTAAACCACACAGTCTCAGAGTGGAGAGATGGAAAAAGATATTCCACGCATTTTTCACTTGGTCACCTTTCAGTGCTATATTATCTTTGAATAAAATACAGTTCACTTATCCTGCATTTCCTTATACATTCACAGAAGTATTTCCTGATTCTTGGTTGAGCTTATACCACACTTTATACTTTCAGTGAGTTGTACTTCTCACTATAATCTGGTATTTATAGGTTAATAAAAATAAGAACATTGTTAAAAATTTGACTTTATACTTGCGAAGGCTTCACAAATAAAATGACTCTCTTAGGAATCTAGATCTGTCTTATATTTTCTGACCAGAAGGACTTATGAATAAACTGTATACAGGGGATGAAGTAAAAGAAAGTGAAAAATAAAACTTCTTAAAATGATTTCACATTTACACTATTTTTGAGCTCAGCATTTTAATTTTCTTTTTATATTTTATGTAATTATAATCAGTTCTTATTACCTTATACTCAAATTTTAACTACCACATATCTAAGATATTTTAATTAATTTCTTAATTAACATTGATTTATAGATTGTGTATTATATTTCCTCTTCTAAAGAGGGAAAAAAGGAGGGTGAGGATTTAAGGGGTTCCATCAGCTTTCAGTACAGTTTCATTGGTTAGTTTGACAAAACTGTGAAGAAATGCCACAAATGAAATAGTAGCTATGGGAGTGAAAATATCTCTAGGAAAAATACACAGTTTAAGTTGAGAGAGAATATAATGTGAAATTAATTTTATATATTGGGATTAAGAGAATGAGGATGAAATATTAGGAGGTTATTTGCCTTTGATGCAGCAAGCACTGTAATTGTGTTAATATATTTATATACATTCACTTATTTAATCCTTAAAATAAAATTTTAAAGCAGATAATGCTGTCACCACTGACAGATGCAAAAAATGGCTCCAGGAATATTAAAGTAACTGACTCAATGCTATATTGCACCTGTTAAGTAAAGACTAAAATTAAAAACAACTGGGTTATAAACTGAATGTTCTTTCTGCCACACCTTGCTGCCTCACTTAAATAAGAGCACTTATTTTTATTAAGGGAAGCTTACAATGAGTAAATGACAAATTCAGGTAGTCTAGTGACAGTTTGGATGTGGGTAAGACTCAGATCACGTTTATTTTTGAAAGACTATACGTCAAAGTTAATTAGGTAAGATGAGGAATCATGTTTAAATTATTTGATTTATATGACTCTAACATATAGCAATTGTTAATTTTAATTAGTTTCATTATAGCTTTGAATCAAAGTTTACATCATAATTTACAGATTTACAAAGCATTTTGTAAAGATAAATATCTCTAATCTTGGATTGTGTGTTCTTTGACACTGGGATATGCAAATCTAAGTCTGTCAGATATTTTATTCATTGCCAACATATAACTGACAACTGCTCATACTTGATGCATGCTAAATTAGCTGATATGTGAAAAGATAGTGAGAATCAATCTAAAATCCTCGGAAAGGGTACTAAGGGATGACAAGGAAGTCACATCCAGGCATCTGGATCTTCCTGTAATTTTCTCCAGACATCCTTGTTAATAAAGAAGCCCCAGACTCTGGTAAAGGACTACATGTTAACTGATCCCTCAGAAGAAATTGTTTTTTTCTTTGGCAGTTCTGTGAGCAAGCAGCAGTCTAATCATTCCACACTCAAGAGATGTTTAACACAGATCAGGAAAATTAAGATGATACAAACAGATTTCTTCCTTTTTAAAAAGAAAAAAAAAGTTTATTCATTTATTTATTTAGAGAGAGAGGGCAGGGAGGAGCAGAGAGAGACAGAATCCCAAGCAGGCTCCACACTGTCAGCACAGAGCCCAATGTGGGGCTCAAACTCACAAACCATAAGATAATAACTTGAACTGAGACCAAGAGTCAGATGCTTAACTAACTGAGGAGACCCAGATTTCTTCCTTTTAATGTGGCAGCCCTGAATTAGATCCTTATTTTAACATTGAGAGGATTATTAATCAAGTAATAAAACTGAAACAACACCTATCCTAGGGATGACATTTTCCTTGTCTCCAAGTGAGTTTCTGAGAAGCTCAAGTTTTGCAGAATGTAGTTTTATGTGATCAAACACCTTTGAATCATTTGTAAGCTGAACAAACAAGAAATGAGAATGGCAGTGATTATTTTTAGAGTGATAGTATTAGTTCCTGAAATTATGTCTTCTAATTAGGATGCTATAGGTGAATATTTAGCACAGTTGTAGAAAGCAAAGTAAAAATATTTGTAAATATTTTCATCATTAAGTTGAGAAAAATGAAAATATGAGTTACAATAAATTTTTCAGTCTCTTTATAACATTAGCAAAAATGTTTTGAGAAAATTATACCAAAAAAGAATGTATACACTACAGAAACAATAGTTTTATTCCTGGAAGGAACATAAAATATAAGCTCATTAAAAAACCAAACATTTGAGGATTGAAACTAAAATTTGTTCATTATGTAACTGGAACAACTGAGGCTGAGAAAGTTTATGTAACTTCCAATCATAGAAAAACATGAGTTCTAGTTCAAACTCATTTAAAAATTCGTGTATAAATTTTAGAAAAATAACTAGCTTTTAATCTTTCATCTTCATTTTTGAAATGAATGTATAGAGCAAATTATAACCATATCAAAATGCTACCAACAAAATAAAATTTAAGGAAATCACGTGAAAGATGTAATTCCAATTTTTTACAATAATGAATTGGTTCATAATCTATCATACTTTCTTGTATAAAATTTATTAATTTGTTTTAATTATGAGATGTCATACTAGTTTTGTTTAGGAATTATCTTGGAAAACAGATAGATGTACTGAAATGCAAAATGAAAGCTTCTCATATTATTGAATTCCAACTCTTTTACTTGTGCTGACTACCTTTAAATTTTATCAATATACTTATATAAATTTTTTTAAATATATCATTCTCAAAACCTGCTGTGTTCTTGGTGGGGGGAATCACAAAACATAGAAGAGCTAGGTAGACAGAAAAATTAATAACAGAAATGAATAAGGTTAATTTTGTTTTCCTTTTCTCCATTTATAGCAAGTAAAATGGCCACCAAGACTAGACCATTTCTAGCATTACTAGATGTGGACACACAACTAAATTTTGCCTAATGCCATCTAAAGCAGAAATATCCTGCTATATATTCCTGAATACTATTATCCTCTCTTTTGATAATAAAACTTCCTATTTATATCATGTGAAATGGCCACCAAGATGGACAACTGCTAGCATTATTATATGTGAACACATTAAATTCTGCCTAATGCCATCTAAGGCAAAAATGTCGTGCAATAGCTTTCAGAGCATTTCTTAAGAGAGAGTGGTGATATGCAAACCCTGCCCTTCCTTAGTCATTCCTTTCTCTATTCTAGTTTCAGGGACATAGATCTGTCTACAACTTGGTCCATTAGAGTGACCAAAGATCACCTTAAGGATACATGAAAAAAAAATTAACTGGAAAGAATTGGTTTGCCCAAGACTTCACAGAGTGGAGACTACTTATAGATTTTTATTTTGTTTATATCACTGTTATTTTTATTCTTTATTTCTCATAGCCAAACATGGCTAAAGGACATAAACCAACAGTCATATGCACATTATAAAGTTAAAAGGAAAATAAAAAGAAAAATTAAGTTAGAGAAAATAGGAAATCATTTAAAGTCAATCTAGAACTTAGGCTAGAATAACTCCCTTTATCATAAGCAATCAAAAATATTATCCCCGAGAGCACATGGCTATATATTTTTGCAAGCCTGCCATAAGTCTGAAATTTCCACAATAAAAAACAAAACAAAAATAAACTAAAATTTGACACAGAGATAAAATCTTGCAGAACACTGGTATGAAGAATGAGAACTGACCGAAAAACTACAAAAGAAATAAAACAAATTTCATTAATAATAAATAAATAAACATATAAATAACATTTCTAGAGAATATTATCAAAACTAAAATAAAAATATATAAACTTAAAGAGCTGTTACACATGACAAACTACTTAATGAACAAATAATTCTTACAAAAAATGGGCAAAACATATGTATTTATAAAGATAACTACAGGAGGACCCAAGATGGCAGAACAGCAGGGAATTTTTTTTGTGTCTCATGTCCATGAAATATAGCCAGATCAACACTAAACCATCTTGCATACCTAGAAAACTGATTTGAGAATTAACACAACAATTTGCACAACCTGAACCAGAAAACTCAGCAGGTACACAATGCAGAGAGGTGAACTGGGAGAGAGAGAAGCCAGAGGGCAGGGAGCTGTTTTTGCTTGAGGAGGGAGGATGGAGATGGGAGGGAAAGTATGGGAAAAGCACCACCCACCCCCCCAAAAAAAGCAGCTGGAGAGAAAGTGGAAAAGTGGAAAAAGACGCAGGAACTGAACTAAAAAGGGAGAAAGAAGAGGGTTTAAATTCTATTAAGACTCTATAAACAGGGGGAGAACAAAGTCTGAAATTCCACAGATCAATAACTGGTGGTGCTCTGGTGGGAAGGGAAAATCCCCAGGAGCAAAGTGAAGTCTGGGGTCTTTGGGCCACAAGAGAGGCAGTTCCCCTACTCGGAGGACATCTGGTAGAGGCTGTGTGCCCCCCCGCCCCCCCACAGTGGACCCAGGAGAACAAACACATTTGCTGGTGCTGGAACAAGGTCATTGGGGGTGAAGCCTGGTGCCAGATGTGTGTTGTGATTTTCCATAATCCCTGAAATGCTGCTGCTACACAATCGCGTGAACTTTCTCTGGGGCAGGCTGGCACCCAGGCACGGTCTCAGGATATCAGCAGCAGCTTTGTCCCATGAGCAATCCTGGGTGAGGCAGGCACCCGGCCATTGCTTGGTGAGACCCTTCCCCAGAAGGTCTGAGTGGGTCAAAGCCGCATTCCACCAGAGGTGAGGGGTCGGGAAACATAGTCGCATCTGTGTCTCTCAGGAGGGAGGTGCTGCCTGGGGCTTGGTCTTGGACAGTGTAAAAGCGAGGAGAGGATGGAAGCTGAGGACAAAGGAAGGGTGCACAAATGCTGACTAGGGAGAATAGAGTTCCGATACTAGAGACTGGGTAGCTGGGTGATGTCATTTTCACCCCTCCCACACATGTGCATACACACCTACGAGCACCACAACAATCCACCCCAGTAAGCTAAGCAGTGCCACCCAGTGGAGAATGGAGCTGTATCACTAGTCCTGCCCAATTGGGGCCAACCTTACTCTTCAGAAACACAAAATCTCTCCACCTGCTTAGTTTATGGACTATAAAAAGCTTCATAGATTGACTTCTATGGGAAAATGAAGTAATCTCAATAGTATTTCAGTCTGTTCACTGGTCCATCTATTCAATTTTTTTCTTTCTCTTTTTCATTTCTTTTCTTTTTCTTGAATACAAAAGAAAAAATTATTTTTATTTTCAATTTTTATTAAAAATATTTTTCATTCTTTTCTACTATATGTTTTACTTTTCTGCACTTTTTTCAAATTCTATTTTACTTCCATCATTTCATTTTATTCTATTTCAGTGTATTCATTTTCATAAATTTCCAAACAATTTCTTTTTTTCTCCCTTTTTTTCTCTAATCTACCAAAGCCCTTTCAACACCCAGACCAAAATACACCTAGGATCTAGCATCATTTATTTGATTTGTGTGTGTGTGTGTGTGTGTTGTTTTTAATTTTTATTTTAGTTTTTTTAATTTAGTTTTTTTTTTACCTTATTAATTCCTTTTCTCCCTTCAAAATGACGAAACAAAGGAATTCTCTCCAAAAGAAAGAGCAGGAAGAAATGATAGCCAGGGACTTACCAACAAAGATACAAGCAAGATGTTTGAAACAGAATTTTGAATCACGATAATAAGAGTACTAGCTGGAGTCAAAAATAGATTAGAATCCCTTTCTGCAGAGAGACAAGTACAGGCTAGTCAGGTTGAAACAAAAAATGCTATAACTGAGATGCGGCCTCGAATGGCTGCCACGGTGGCAGGGATGGATGAGGCAGAGCAGAGAATCAGAGATATAGAGGATAAACTTATGGAGAATAATGAAGCAGAAAAAAAGAGGGAGACTAAGGCAAAAGAGCACGCTTTAAGGATTAGAGAAAGTGACTCATTAAAAAGGGACATCAGAATCCTAAGGGTCCCAGAACATGAAAAGAAAGAAAAGGGGTATAAAGGTTAGGTGAGCAAATCATAGTGGAAAACTTTCCTAAACTGGGAAAGACACAGACATCAAATCCAGGAAGCACAGAGTATTCCCATTAGATTCAACAAAAACCGACCATCAACAATGCATATCATAGTCAAATTCACAAAATACTCAGGCAAGGACAGAATCATGAAAGTAGCAAGGAAAAAAAAAAGTCCTTAACCTACAAGGGAAGACAGATAAGGTTTACAGCAGACCTATCCACAGAAACTTGGCAGGCCAGAAAGGAGAGGCAGGATATATTAAATGTGCTGAATCAGAAAAATATGCAGCAAAGAATTCTTTATCCAGCAAGGCTGTCATTCAAAATAGAAGGAGAGATAAAAAGTTGCCCAGACAAACAAAAATTAAAGGAGTTCATGACCACTAAACCAGCCCTGCAAGAAATTTTAAGGGAAATATTCTGAGGGGAGAAAAGATGAATAAATAAACACATACATACATACATACATACTAAAAGCAACAAAGACTAGAAAGGACCAGAGAATACCAACAGAAACTCCAACTCTATAAGCAACTTATGACAATAAATTCATATCTTTCAGTACTCACTCCAATTGTCAATGGACTCAATGCTCCAATCAAAAGACATAGGGTAACAAATTGATAAGAAAACAAGATCCATCTATATGCTGTTTACAAGAGACCCACTTTAGACCTAAAGATACAATCAGATTGAAATTCAGGGGATGGAGAACCATCTATCATCCTAATGGTTGACAAAAGAAAGCCAGAGTAGCCACACTTATATCAGACAATCTGGACTTTAAAATCAAGACTGTATCAAGAGATACAGAAGGGCATTATATCATAATCAAGGGGTCTATCCACCAAGAAGACGTAACAATTGTAAACATTTATGCACCAAATGTGGAAGAACCCAAATATATAAATCAGTTAATCACAAACATAAAGAAACTCATTGATAATAATACCATACTAGGAGCAGACTTCAACACCCCACTTACAACAATGGACATATCATCTAATAAGAAAATCAACAAGGAAACAATGACTTTGAATGACACACTGGACTGGATGGACTTAACAGATATATTCAGAACATTTCATCCTAGAGCAGCAGAATATACATTCTTTTCTAGTGCACATGGAATGTTCTCCAGAATAGACCACATACTGAGATACAAATCCACCCTCAACAAGTACAAAAAGATCAAGATCATACAGTGCATATTTTCAGACCACAACGCTATGAAACTCAAAATCAACCACAAGAAAAAATTTGGAAAGGTAACAAATACTTGGAGACTAAAGAATATCCTACTAAAGAATGAATGAGCTAACCAAGAAGTTAAAGAGGAAATCAAAAAGTAAATGGAAGCCAATTAAAATGATAACACTGCAGCCCCAAACCTGGAGGGATGTTGGAAAGGTAGTCATAAGAGGACAGTATATAGCAATCCAGACCTTCCTAAAGAAGAAATGTCTCAGATACACAACTTAACCTTAAACCTTAAAGATCTGGAAAAAGAACAGCAAATAAAACCCCAAACCAGCAGAAGACAGGAAATAATAAAGATTAGAGCAGAAATTAATGCTATTGAAACAACAACAACAACAACAAAAAAAAACAGTAGAACAGATCAATGAAACCAGAAGCTGGTTCTTTGAAAGAATTAACAAAACTGATAAACCACTAGCCACTTTGATCAAATAGAAAAAGGAAAGGACCCAAATAAATAAAATCTAGAATGAAAAAGGAGAGATCACACCAACACCACAGAAATAAAAACAATAATAAATAAGAGAATACAATGAGCAATTATATGCCAATAAAATGGGCAACCTGGAAGAAATGGATGAATTCCTAGAAACATATACACTACCAAATCTGAAACAGGAATAAATAGAAAATTTGGACAGACCCATAACCAGTAAGGAAATCGAATTAGTAATAAAAAATCTGCCAAAAAACAAGAGTCCAGGGCCAGATGGCTTTCTAGGGGAATTCTACCAAACATTTAAGGAAGGAAGAGTTAACACCTATTCTCTTGAAGCTGTTCCAAAAAAACAGAAATGGAAAGGAAAACTTCCAAACTCTTTCTATGAAGCCAGCATTACCTTGACTCCAAAACAAGACTGAGACGCCACTAAAAAAGGAGAACTATAGACCAGTTTCCCTGATGAACATGCATGCAAAAATCCTCAACAAGATATTAGCCAACCTGATCCAACAATACATTAAAACAATTATTCACCACGACCAAGTGGGATTTATACCTGGGATGCAGGGCTGATTCAATATCCACCAAACAATCAGTGTGATTCATCACGTCAATAAAAGAAAAGACACGAACCATATGATCCTCTCAAGAGATGCAGAAAAAACATTTGACAAAATACAACATCCTTTCCTGATAAAAACCCTCAAGGGGGCGCCTGGGTGGCTCAGTTGGTTAGGCGTCCGACTTCGGCTCAGGTCACGATCTCACAGTCCGTGAGTTCGAGGCCCGCGTCGGGCTCTGGGCTGATGGCTCAGAGCCTGGTGCCTGCTTCCGATTCTGTGTCTCCCTCTCTCTCTGCCCCTCCCCCGTTCATGCTCTGTCTCTCTCTGTCTCAAAAATAAATAAAACGTTAAAAAAAAATTAAAAACCCTCAAGAAAGTAGGGACAGAAGTATCACACCTCAAGATCATAAAAGCAATATATGAAAGACCTAACACTAATACCATCCTCAAATGGGAAAAACTCAGGCTTTCCCCCTAAGGTCAGGAACAAGACAGGGATGTCCACTTTAGCCACTGTTACTCAACATACTATTGGAAGTCTTAGCCTCAGCCTTCAGACAACACAAAGAAATAAAAAGCATCCAAATTGGCCAAGAGGAGGTCAAACTTTCACTGTTTGCAGATGACATGATACTTTATATGGAAAACCGAAAAGATTCCACCAAATAAAACCCTGCTAGAACTGATTCATGAATTCAGCAAAGTTGCAGGATTAAAATCAATGCACATAAATCGTTGCATTCCTATACACCAACAATGAAGCAACAGAGAAATCAACGAATTGATTCCATTTGCAATTGCACCAAAAACCGTAAAATACCTAGGAATAAATCTAACCAAAGAGGTGAAAAACTGAAAGCTATAGAAAGCTTATGAAAGAAATTGAAGAAGACACACACAAAAAGGAAAAAGATTCCATGCTCCTGGATAGGGAGAACAAATATTGTTAAAATGTAAACACTACCAAAATCAATATACATATTCAATGCAATCCGTATCAAAATAACACCAGCATTCTTCACAGAGCTAGAACAAACAATCCTAAAATTTGTATGGAACCAGAAAAGACCCTGAATAGCCAAAGAAATCTTGAAAAAGAAAAAAAAAAAACAGAAAACAGAGCAGGAGGCATCACAATCCCAGACTTCAAGCTGTATTACAAAGTTGTAATCATCAAGACAGTATGGCACAGGCACAAAAAATAGACAGATAAATGGAACAGAATAAAGAACCCAGAAATGGACCCACAAATGTATGGCCAACTAAACTTTGACAAAGCAGGAAAGAATATCCAATGGAATAAAGACAGTCTCTTCAGCAAGTGGTGCTAGGAAAACTGGACAACCACATGCAGAAGAATGAACCTGGACCACTTTCTTACACCATACACAAAAATAAACTCAAAATGGATTAAAGACCTCAATGTAAGACAGGAAGCCATCAAAATCCCAGAGGAGAAAGCAGGCAACAACCTCATTGACCTTGGCCACAGCAACTTCTTACTCAACATGTCTCTGGAGGCAAGGGAAACAAAAACAAAAATGATCTATTGGGATCTCATCAAAATAAAAAGCTTCTGCACAGCAAAGGAAATAATCAGCAAAACTAAAAGGCAACTGACAGAATGGCAGAAGATATTTGCAAATGACATATCAGGTAAAGGGTTGGTATCCAAAATCTATAAAGAATTTATCAAACTGAACACCGAAAAAACAAATAATCCAGTGAAGAAATGGGCAAAAGACATGAATAGACACTTCTCCAAAGAAGACATCTAGATGGCCAACTGACACATGAAAAAATGCTCCACATCACTCATCATCAGGGAAATACAAATCAAAACCACAATGAGATATCACCTTACACCTGTCAGAATGGCTAACATTAACAACTCAGGCATCAACAGATGTTGATGAGGATGCAGAGAAAGAGGATCTCTTTTGCACTGCTCATGGGAATGCAAACTGGTGCAGCCACTCTGGAAAACTGTGTGGAGGTTCCTCAAAAAATTAAAAATAGAACTACCTTAGGACCCAGCAATTGCACTTCTAGGTATTTATCCAAGGGATACAGATATGCTGTTTCAAAGGGGAACCTCACCCCAATGTTTATAGCAGCACTATCAACAATAGCCAATGTATGGAAAGAGCCCAAATGTCCATTGATGAATGAATTGATAAAGAAGATGTGGTTATATATAGACAATGGAGTATTACTCAGCAATCAAAAAGAATGAAATCTTGCCATTTGCAACTTCATGGATGGAACTAGAGGGTACTATGCTAAGCAAAATTAGTCAGAGAAAGACAAATATCATATGATTTCACTAATATGAGGACTTTAAGACACAGAACACAAGGAAAGGGAAGCAAAAATAATATAGAAACAGGGAAGGGGACAAAACACAAGAGACTCTTAAATATGGAGCAGAAGCAGAGGGTTGTTGGAGGGGCTGTGGGAGGGGGGAAGGGCTAAATGGGAAAGGGGTATTAAGGAATCTACTCCTGAAATCATTGTTGCACTATATGCTAACTTGAATATAAATTTAAATAAATGAATAAATGAAGAAATAAATAAATAAAATATAAATAAAACTTGAAAAATGATAACTACAAAGTGTTAATTACCATAAATACAACTTCACTTATAATTGAAAAATACAAAATATATTGTATTGAAAACCAATTTCATATTTCAATGGCTTAAATTTTTGGCAATACTTAAGCTACGGCTCCTGTTGTTAAATGGACACTTGTGTATCATAAATGGGAGTGGAAGTGGGTGTAACCTCTTTGAAAGGAATTTGACAATAAATATTAACATTAAAAATGCATGTGCTCTCTTATCCCCAAATCCCTACTTCTAGCTACCCTATAGACATACTTGTATAACTATACAAAGATAGTCTTTGCAAGGTGTTCACTCATGAATTCTTTATATTACCATAAAAATTCAGCAATATATTGTTCATCAAGATATGATAGTTTTAATTAATTAATTCATTCATTCGTTCACTTGCTTAATGAACAATTGTTTATTTTCAATATTATAGGTTCTTTTCTAGGGCTGAGAATCCAATAGTAAAGAAGACTAGGGAAGTCCCTGTTCTCATGGAATTTACATTCTAAAGACAGAGAGAGATGGACAGGGACAAGCAATAAAATGTAAACAAAAAAAATCATCTTTTTGTTGGTAATTGTAAAGACAAAAAAAAAAGGGTGGTGTGAAAGCCACATATTAAGGGAATAGTTTTAATAGGATATTCAGGGGAAACCATTCTGAGATGATAATTCAGCTGAAACCTTAAGAATACTTTGAAGGTTGCTCTTCAAAGTTTGAAGGTAGCATGTTCAAGATAAGAGCCAGTTCAGGGGTGTCTGGGTGGCTCAGTCAGTGAACGTTCGACTTTGGCTCAGGTAGTGATCTCATCACTCATGGGTTTGAGCTCCACATCTGGCTCTGTACTAACAGCTCAGAGCCTGGAGCCTACTTCGAATTCTGTGTCTCCCTCTCTCTCTGCCTCTCCCCCACTCATGTTCTGTCTCTGTCTTTCAAAAATGAAAAAATTAAAACAAAATTAAAAAATAAAAGCCAGTTCAAAGACACAGTTAATGAAGACCAGTTTGGGATATATTTCAGTAAGTTTTCCATACTAGTAAAAGGCAACAGTCTAGGTCATTTAAATAGAACAGACTTTCTAAGGAGAATTAGGCCCTTTATAATCATTGGAAGAGTAGGCTGGGTTTCCAGGAATGGCTACCAGTATACCAGAGAACCAGCCTTTAAGGGAACTTGTATCTAGAGACTACTACTAGATCTGCTGAGTTCCACACATACTGCCAAAGCTCTTATGTTGTGAGCCAGGATAAATTACACAGCTGTTGATATTTCACATCCACAAAGATGGTCACTAGACACTGGAAAGAGATATCTGGCCATTGCTTCCACTACACCTGCCTCTCAAAAACCAGGATTGGAGAGTGGATACTTGCATGTTGTTATGAGAACCCTTGGGTCCTCACATTTGTTTGGCAGAAGGAAAAGGCCAAATGGGCAGGAAAATGCCCACAGTCTCACTTCTATTTTCCAAATGCTTGCACAAGAGCATCTGATTAGCAATCCTGATACTCATTCAGAAACAAGGCTGAAGGGAAGTCCAGGAAATATAGTTCTTAGATCTCTCATCTTTAGAGGAAGGAATGAATTGCAGCTGGACAAGCTAGTTCACAGTTTTGGGAGAAAGTTTTATGAGATGGGCTAAGAAGGTAACTAAAGGACACTCACATAGGGCTATTTGGGTGGCAAGGAGTTTGGAAGTTATCCTACATACAGTAGAAAGGTATTGGAAATGTAAAATGGGGTTGGGAAGATCTCTAATCTGGTTTATATTTTGAAGTATCTCCTTAGGTGTAACAATGCAACATTTAGGTTGGATTATAAGTAGAGAGGAGGAAAAAAGAAAACAGTCTATAGCTATATTATAGGAGAGAGGTGACAGTGACTTTAGTTATGGAGAAAAATCAACAGAAATAGAAAGATGTAGAATATGTTTTCAGTAACAGCTAATTAAACTTGAAGATGTACTGAATGTGGTAGGTGAGGTAATGAAAAGAATTAAAATTGGACTCCTAAGTTTTGATTTGAGGAACAGGGCACATGATGGTATCATATATTACCATGAGGAAGCAGAGGAACTGTAGGTGTGGGATGGGGGTTTGAAGTATGGAATACTGTTTTGTCTGTGAAATTTTTGAGATCCCTATTAAGTACTGATGTACAGCCTTGATAGAATGTGGAGAGTCATTAGAATATAAACAAAATCTAGAGGCACTGGGTTACTGGCTATCATTTAGAAAGAAGGTATAGATAAAGTAGAGAGAAAAGGAGGACCTGTCCCAGGATTGTTTCCATATTAATTAGCAGAGGTGCAGACAGAAGGGTGGATTCAGAAGAGTCATGAAAGCCTGGAGAAGAGAGTGTTTCAGAAGGAGGATATAATCAATTGTGATAAATTAGTCATTGTATTTCCATATGGTATGTTCCTATGCACTCTTTAAAATAGCTGGAGCAAATCAATATAGGCTAATATAGAAAGAATGTCACATATTATTAAGTGATGAAAATGTCTATTTATGAATCTCTTTATGTGAACAAAATATGCTTGCATTTTCATGTACATAATGTATAATAACAAGATATATTAAAAATAATAATGAAAAACTATTATATCAGCTTATTCATTATAACTCACAGACATATTAGAATTCCTAATTTATGAAACTACTTCATTTGTTTTTTTGGAAATGCTTGGACAGGTCTCTGGGTGACCTCTCAGGGACTCTCAGGACTC
Organism: Panthera pardus; assembly: GCF_024362965.1. NCBI lineage: Eukaryota > Metazoa > Chordata > Mammalia > Carnivora > Felidae > Panthera > Panthera pardus. The sequence goes on along the minus strand of NW_026526821.1, from coordinate 70,410,008 downwards.
TTGGATAAGTGGATAGATGTCCTTGTGTGGTAGTCAAAAGCTATGGAGTTCTATGCCTGGATCTGGGGCTTTCTACCACTGTGACCTTAGGTAACTAAAATTTACAGAACCAGATAACCATATAGATAAAAGAGACTAATTCAGTTGTGTCTTTTAACCAGTTAAAAGCACCATGTGATGTGAAATACTGAACAATATAATTCTTGTTTATCAGGAAACAAAACAAAGCAAGACAACAATAATACTGATGGCAATGACAGCAGTGGGGAAAGCTTCCATAAGACCTCCTCTTTTCAAGGATACCAAAAATTATTCTTAGTTCTTTCTGATGTTGCAAACCCACTTCTTCAAAACTGCTGTCATTTTTTTTCTCTATCAACATTAGCTCACTGAACCAATACCAAAAATAACAAACAAACATTCAAACAAAAAAGTAGACTGGAACTGCTACCAATTACATTTCTCCAAATTCAGGGGAGCTTTTAGTTCTGCCTAACAATTTTTTAAACTATTCCTCATCATTGCTTTCTTTCCATCTCTCCTGAATAATTTCTGGACATCTTAACAACATACCTCCAATCTGTCTCCATTCACTCTAAATACATAAATTTCTTACAGCTTTGTGGAAAATTGAGAACAATGATAGTAATCATATATATTGCCCCACCCTCATAGGCAACAGATTTACGGTTGAGGTCGGTTCTATCTATTAGACTATATCCTAACAGGTAAATATATAAAATCAACCTGTAGAGATTTGTTTTGGTGACTTCTGACTCTACAAAAAAAAGAAGATATCTAAAAGCACATAGGAATTTTTAAATTAAATTTGCAGAAAAATAGTAAATTATAGGTAACATTTACCTTTTAAACTCCAGTTTCAGAGTATCCTGCATTGCAACCCTTGCCTACTCTCTTGACTCAAATCCATCTGGATGCTTCTGAGAGCTGCTCTCTGTCCATTGGCCTTACTCTCATTTATACAGTCAATACTTCCTGAGCTTACCTGAGATATTCCTGTGTTCCCAGCCAAGGGTTGTAAGTTATGTAGAAAGACTCCCCTCTAACTGTCTAAAATCTGGCATAAATGGCTAGTGGCACAACCTCCCTTTCAGAAATCAATTAAAACAAGCAAACACTGTCAGATGGAATGATCAAAGATCTATAATGGTCTGTCTGCCTGACAGAGCAATACAATGGTTCCAGAACCATATAAAAGAAATTCAGACCTGGCATTTAAATATAGGGGTCAATATTCAGGAAATATCTTATCATGGAAGGCTTGTGGCAGCTAAGGGGGCAGGATGATTGGAAACTTCAAACTATTTCTTGTGGAAATGACATAACTACACATATTTTGTTCTATTTCTGGTTTCTATGTTGGTTCACTCATATGCCTGATTATTCTTGCTTAAAACCTGAAGAAAAAAATAGGTTTTATTATTTTTTCTCACAAATCTCCTTCTAAATCTTTTTGGAAAAATGCCCTGACCCCACCATGTCTTTCTATGAAATTTCCCCTTGCTTTTCTCCAAATATGTGATATAAATGACACTTGTATTCTTTCTAGATATACAGCATCCCTATAGTTTACAGCGTTGAAGAAAAGAGAAAAAACAAGTAGATGAATAATCTTGAGAAAACAAAACAGCGATTCTGGCAAAAACTTAGTTCTTAAAGAAATTACAGATCCCATAAATTTCATAGAAAATTGTATCAAATATCCAAATAAGCAGATAATTCATTTAGTATTGAAAGTATTCTGTGGAAAATCAAGAAAGGATTCTTAATATTTTTACAAGACATCATTGTACTAAATAAGGAAATAAGAATAAATGAAATGTGCAGCTTAATTAAAATACAGAACATATTCTTAAAATTAAAATAATAATGCATTACATTCAAATTATTATCATTCCTGATGGCTCAATTTTAGGAAGTCTTTTAGTAGAATATATATCAAGAAATAAAAGGAAAAGGGCCATTTAACAGATGATATTTTGTTTGATTACATCCAATATCCTTGCCTAGTGAAAACATGTGGTAAAATAGAAATTTTGATAGGACAATTCAACACAACATAAATACCAGTTCTCCAAAACTTTAATTATAAATTTCAAGCAGTATAACTCAGAATCCCAATGGGTGGATTATTTAAACTCTGAGGGAGAGTGTTGTGTTAATTCTCAGATTGTATGAAATATAACATTACAAATATATGGATAAGATAAGATCCAAATCATTTCCTTTCTAAAGCATTATATGCCTCATAATACAAGGCAATAGGAAGTAGGCTGCATCCCATTAAATTACCCTTGCCTGCAAAATTGAACATAAATCTAACTTTAAATGTAACTCCTAGAGGAACAAGATAAATTATACCACTGTTTTAAATTGTCTGACTTATCTATTAATGTGTGCCATCTTGATAATCAGAGAAAGAAAAATAATTTCCAGCACACCTCTTGCTTCAAGGCAATTAGGTAATTGGAGTGTGATCTGCTCTTCTGTAGGGCAGATTGGAAACTCCCAGAGAATTCATACCCTGGGAAAATGCTCATGCATTGAAGAAGGAGAGTTGGTGGACAGATAAAGCAGATTTCTGGCCTCTTGGGAGCACAATTTTGGGGCGTGTGCTTTAGGACCCACAGAACTGAAACACTGTTTTTTATCCAAACTTCTATACACAGGTGTCACAAAATTCCCTTCTTATTTCCTATTCACTCAGTCTACGGAAGCTTGGCCTCTCCAACCCCCAGAACAGAATTTGAAGAACTTACATTACATTAGGTGTCCCTCAATGCTCCTGATGAGCTCACCTTTTCCAGGCTCCGGCAATATTTTCCTTACTACTGAATAGCTAGGAATGTGTTTCTACAATTGCTGCTTTCTCCCTGAATCACCAATATTCCCTATATGTTTTATGTAACTATCATTTATATTCCCATCTTACACAGATAAACACACACACACGCAATCACACACACACACTCACATAACTCAAGTGCACACACTCTGACCTCACATGCTCCTCTTGCCGTGTCAGTTATGCCTCTGCCTCCATTACCTTCTCCTTTAAGCACATTTATTATCCACATAGATATGACAGAGATCTGTGTCAACTACACATTTGATCTCATCACATTCCTACCAAAATCTTCTAATTCTGCCTGACACCTACAGATGGAGTCCATTTACTCATGTGCCTGTTGATGAACTGAATGCTGCTTACTTTTCTTGCTCCCTTCAGTTCATTCTTGCATTGAATATTCTCTAGAAATACTGAAAATTAATATGTTTTATATTTCCTTCCACTCTGTCTTTTTGGTTTAGGCCATTCTCTTTAGAACTATTTACTTTTCCCTTTCTTTTTTGCATTTCTCTTTTCCCTACTCTAACTGGCTAACTTCTGTTCAACTGTTTAAATTCAGCCAGTTGAAATGCCTTGTCTGTTTCTTCAGTGGTAGATACACTACATTTCATAAGAAAAATCTTCCACCAGATTTAATTTTCCCACCAGATTTTAAGTTCCTTATAGACTAGGACTCTGTTTTATTCTGTTTCTTATGTAGCACATGGTACATAGAGGCTTTTCAAGGAATATTAATAAACTAAATTCATGCCTTAATAAATACATTATAAATACGTTGATAACTAGAAAATTTCCCCACATTTCTAAATCATAGCTTCCCTAATTTGTAAAAAGTTGTCATTAATAACTTTCTTAGACAGTTGTGCAGTGTAGTACATATCTTAAGCCCTAGTGAAGTATCTGGCTCGTAAAAGTAGAAAATAATATTAGACCCTGTGGCAGACTGTATTTTTAAAAGATGAGCACACCAATAAATGCTCCATTCTACTTGTTCTCTTTAAATACGAGGTTTTCTCCATAGAAAGGTGGGATCTATGAACCTAATAAATCTTTATCGTATGCTACTAAGTTCTAGAGTAATTATGCAGACATAGTAAATGAAAGAGTTCTAGTGTCACTCCAAATGTCCTATTAGAGCAACAATCAGAATTAGTCTCATATGTAAGGTATTTGCAAACAATATAGTTATATCCTCATGTAACAATGATGGTGGTTTACCACATGGTCAGAAAGGCAAAGCACTAGGGCAAGAGAGACAAGAGAAAATTAAACAACTTATTTCATAATTATTTTCTCCATACATGTCAATTTTAGTCTAAAATGGTGCAAAAAAGAATTCCAAATTGTGTCTATGACATCTAGTTGGAGCATAGAGCCCTAATGATCAAGATAAGTCCCTGATTTCAAACTCATCGATTTCATACTTAGAGTCAGTTTCCAGTAGGAAAAAATACAGGAAACTGTGGCAGTGAAGGTTACTTAAATGTGGAATATGTGGGAGAAGGCATGAAATTTCCTTTGCAAAGTCATTTAGAAGACAATAAAAGGAGGAAAAAATGAAACTGCTGACTGCTTTGAAGAAAAGTTACCAAACACCAATTTTCCTTCACAATAAACATTTATCAGGTTTCATATATAGGTGGATACATACAGCTAAAGGAATCCTGCTACTAAATTTAAAATAAATCATTTGGTTTTCAGTGTTGTATAATCAACATTAATATGCAGGAAAAAATCCACATTGTTTTATTCCTAGTCTTCTTATTTAGATTAAATATTGCCTGTGATTCCTTTGAATTCTTTTAATATTTAATTAGGAGAGACTTCTCATTTCAGTCAAACACAGAATCCATGAAGAAACAAGAAAGTCCCATTTCTTTAGCATTACAAAATGATATGATGTTATTATCTCCAAATCTCAGGTAACACACATTCTGGGTCAATCCATGTCTTCATTTCATTCAACATTTCCTGAGCACTTACCATATCCCATAATGCTATGCACCACAAATATTAATATCCCATAGAAATATCATGTTTTAATGGGGGACCATCAGGTAACCAGCTAAAAAAATGTGACAAGTAGCATAATAATGATATATTCTTGTCCCTTTACAGTAAATACACAATCCTCTACATGACTCTCAGGCATCTGAAACTATCATAAATAAAATAGCCTTTTTTTTTCATAGCAGGGCTTTTAGGCAAAGGTTACTATAAATGAATATACATGGTGTCCTTTTGAACATTTGTGAAGAACAATGTGTGTCAGTTGTTACCTGTTGTCTTGTACCTTCAAATTCACTACTCTCCTCTGTGAGCTATGAAGTTGTGATAGGAACTCTGCAAACTACATTTCCTAAATACTTTTGCCATCTGACTTCCTGTTAGTTTCTGCCACAGGGAATTTTTAAAAAGGGGACTGAAAAGCATGAAGGAAGAAGCATCTTCATTTTCTTGGCAGCATAGTGCCAGCAAGAGGAATTAGCCCTACCAGCAGCAACTATACTTCACTAAGCAGTTGTACTTGACCGTAGACTCTTGCCATTGTTAAACTTTCTATAACAAGTCTCAATAGTCCTTGGGCTACACCCATGATCACCACCTAAGAACCAGCAGCAGCCATTCACCTGCTATATATACAGCCTCAACCATAGAAATCTAAGGTACATTTCACAATCAAATATAACAGATTCCTTATATTAAATCTCTTCTGTTGAAAAGCCTAATGTGTTTTTTATTTTCCTTACTGAACTTTGACTCTACCACAAACATATAGAAACAAACATATATGATCACAAGAAATCTGCAAGTAATTGTTCACCTAAGAATTTGTTCTATCATTCTTTCCTTCCTGATTTTTAAAAATGTTCCTACACAAATTCAGTTTTCCAGCAGGCAATGAGTATTTTGTGGGTGTGAATGCAATAATAAATTATGCAGAGCTTTCAAAATACTTATACCAAATATTTTGGTATACATCCGCTCTAATTTTGAGGTTTTTGAGGTTCCCTTCTCCATTTTTTCTATTTATGGGAAACAAGTAAGAAAAAAATAGTATTTAACAATTGATCAGAAATAACTGCTCTATTGCTTTTTCAATTATTTTTAGTAATACCACAGGAATAACTTATTTATATGCATTAAATATAATTTCTTTTTAAATTGAGTCTCTACTACAGAAAAAGTATAAGACATTTAGATATTTGCCGAGCAAGTATAATTGAAGAACATACAGACATTATATGAAAATTGACATGATACAAATTTTATATATTACATTTTGTCTTGGAATCTCTAGATAAAGAGAAAATATGGGGGGCATTTTTTCATATTTTACCACCTCGCTAACAAGAACTTACTTATTTGGAAGAATTTAAGTCTTGTAAGAAATTATAAATTGTAAATATATACCATTTTATATCCCTTAGGCACTCAATTTGATTAATTGCTATCAAGCATTTTATATGTAGAGATCCTGCCAAGCCAGCTTTGATGACTAGATAAGACCTATTTGGAATTAGCAGCATCTATTTTTCATTTAAATGATTCATGTGCTATAATCTGCAAAGGAGATTTTCTTAAGGAAATTAAAACACTTTTTATTTGCCCTTTTGCAACATAAAATTGCTTATCAAAATTATTCTCTGAAATGGTGAGAATGTATTCATTCATTTCCATTAATATCACCTCTTACCAAATATAGTTAGGTGATTCTCTAATTTTAATAGTTAAAAATCATGTTGATTTATTTGTTAATATATAAATTATAAGGTCATAACCCAGTCTACTGAATAAAAATCTATGAGAGATAGGTAGAAGTGTCAACATTGTTAATGGGTATATTAGTTACTTTTAATACTGGCAGTCTATAAAGCATATTTATATAAACATTAGGGTCGTTTTGACTTTAAATCTTCATTACTAGATAAATAACAAAACTGGCTAAAACTAGTTGGAATACTGGAATAGAAACACATTCTCAGTAAATTAGATATAAGTCAGTATTTAAGAGCATTAAAAAATTAAACAAATTTAATTTGTTTATAAGAGACATGTTTATTCTCAAAGAAATTTTGATAATTAAAAAGCTAAACCTTAATTGCTTAAAAAATTAATTTCAGTGGAATCCAGCATTCTTTGGTAATACTGAAAAATGAAATATTATCAAGTGAACATTGGTTACTACTATTTAACAGCATTTTCAATGAATTCTCAAATTATTAGTGAGGAAAATGTAATAGTGCTTCAACACAGTACTAAATGTATATACCCTTGTAAATCTAAGAAGAATAATCTTTCATGGAATTTATTCTGGCTAATATTTGCTGAGACCTGTAACACTATTTCTAATTATTATCTGAAAAAAATTCAAACAAATATATATATATTTTTTACTTCTAAGGCAAACAAATGTTATTCTAAAAATAAATTGTTTCAGGGTAGTCTCCAGACACTTGCAGACAAGGATTCTTATATACATGCAAAAAATAAGATTTGGGAGTCTCTTCTGATCTATATGCAAGAGAGAATGGAAGACAAATGATGGAGAACTAAACAGAATGCCCAAGAGAAAGTCTGTTTCAAAATCTGAATATAGTCCTATTCCAAATGAATGTGTTGCCAACAACCTTTAAGGATAATTCACATCAGCTGCAAAGGAAATGTGATTACAGCTTGTATAATGGTGGCTGTAATCACATATCCATTGGCCTGGAAAAAAAAAAAGTGCATTTTTCTAAGGTAGGTGCTATTTTCAGGCATTTTGTATGAATTTTGGAGAATTATATGCATATAAGTAACTTTTCCTGTCACACATCCTAAAAGAAAATAATTTGGTTCATTGCCAAGGAGTCTCAACACTATGGCAGCATTAGCAGTTTTTTCTCTTTGCCCTTTCCTAAAATGGAATCATTCTTTTTAAAATTTTGTATTAGTTACTAATTTTCTTTTGGTTATTTTGGGAAAATGTTGAACAAATTCACTTAACATTACAGAAGTTCTATTTAGGATGGTCAGTTTTTATTTTTCTAATTTTAGCAATGTTCACTTTTTGACACACTCTAATTAACTAGCATCCTTTCTTTATGTCTTTCCTTCTGCTTTCTTTCTTCATTTCCTCCTCCTTCCTCTTCCTTTCCCCTTCTTACCATCCTTCCCTTCCTTTTTACTTACATTTTCCCCAAATGAATTCACAAAGAATATTGGAGATTTTACAGGGATCCTTCCAATAAAATATAAAGGCATTGGGTCCATCCATAAAAGTTGGAACAGACAATTAAATTTTCTTTTAGAAAAAGAAATTCATGTCATGTCATAATATACACAACTGCTATTATATTTTTAAGAATGTTTCTAACATTTTTACTGGTTACTATGTAATATATATTATGTAATTATATATATACAGTATATATGAATATATAATTATATATAAATGTATTTATATATTTAATTTTTGTATATTTTTTCATATAACTTATATATTATATATAATATACATTATTGTCTAGGAGTAAATATACTTTTTATTAACTTAATTAAAGCTTTCTATTGAACAAATGTTGACTGAGTACCTACTATGGCCATGCCCTATGTTAAGTAATTACTACAAATGGGAAACAAGATAAATACACACACACACACGCACACACACACACACACACACACACACACATATATATATGCATATATGCATCCTCTTATGTGATGAGAAGGAGGTGGCTGTTAATATCATGGTGATAATCATTTCCCAAAAGAAAATGTTTCCAATTAACATATTTTGCACCTTAAACTAACATAGTATTTTATGTCATCTGTATCTCGGTAAAGCTGGGGAAAAATGTTTTTGTGTAGTCATTTGTTTTCATTTCTCATGGGTAAGTATGGAATTTATGAGCAGTATGGTAAGTGTATATTATATCTCATAACACACTACAATACTGTTTTCCAAAGTATTCAATTTTTCACTCATAAAAGTAGAATCATGCAATAACTAGTCTTTTGTGTTTGACTTCAAGCAATGTATCTGGATTTGGACTTGTTCCCCATCCTAAACAAACCATAGTCTGTCTTTTTATATTAGCTATTCTTATATATATATGTAGTGGTATTAAATTGTGGTTTCAATTTACATTTCTTTGATAACTGGTGAGTATTTTTTTGAGAAGTATCTGATCAAAATTTTGCCTGTGGGAATTTTCTTTGTGGGGATCTTATTATTGACTTATTAAAGGAATCAAGGGCTCATTGAAGAAATGACTTATTCCATGGCTGGGAAAAGGAAAACGCAAGATGAGCCCGAAGCAAAGAAAGGAGTGCTTTAAAAACTGAAAAAGGGGAGCATGTTAAAAGAACACAGAAATCAAGCTGGAAGAATTCCCACTGGTTAAAGCTGGAAAATCTGTACAGCAAAATAAATGATTATTAATCAATTATAACCCAATGCATTAAATAAATACACCAGTTCATAATTATATAAGCAAATTAATAAATATACAAGTTGAAGAGAATTGACAACACTTCTTTATAGAAAAACTCCAAATACTGTGCACAGCTACTTCCCCTCAGTAACTGAGAAATTAAAGGTCGATCTACAGATGACATTTGTATTAGTTCATTCAACAAACATATATTGTATAGATAATTCATACCATATGTCAAAAAAACAGAGATAAAAAAATGAGGCTTCTGGCCTCATCAGAGAGATGCTTGCTTTTTCTTAGAATTTTTATTTCACTTGTGGTGTTTATCTTCATGCCTTTTATTATACATAAAGTAATTGAGGGCTGGAAATAAATTTAAGTCATTTTTAATTTGTAGCATTTAGTGAAAAGTTGCACACGCCTGCTCAGCAAGTATTTGCTAATTTTTCACATAAAATTGAGGAATGAACAAAAAATGAAACAATTTATTTCATACATCTGGTCTTACTTTCCACAATATAATTTAAGAAGAAACATGAAGGCTGACTCTGGCAGATACCCAACATATTTAGTATTGAACAGAATTTCTCCTAAGCTATGCAAAACTCTTCCTATTTAATATTTCTTAAGATTTATTTTGGAATATGGGACTTTATTAAATATTAGCACTCTGTAGTTATCATAACATTGTAAATATGGATTTATTGCCCTTAAAAAGCCCTTCATAATGTGAATTCTCATTTGCATTTGATCAATTCATTTTTCCTTTATTATTTTTCGAAAAATTATAGTAATGGATTCAATACTGGGTATATAATATTCTATCACCTTAATTAATATATCTTGCATTTGAGTGAATTCTAAAGCTAAATTGTAATCTATTGTTAGTTTTAACAAGTATAACACATTTGAGAGAGTATTGCACTATATCAATCTTTGATCTCTTATTTGGGTTTGTGATATTTAATAACATTTAGGAATGTTATTAAATGCTTAAAATTAATATTAATATGTTACTAATATAATATTAATATAATTATCTCTGAAATTCCTTTTTAAGAAATGATTCCACAAACTATTTTATAAATAGAGTTTTCTACTGAAATGTACTATATTTTGCCAATTTCATTGCATTTATACTTCTATTTCTTACTGTAATGATGTTATTTACTCAATACAATAATATCTGTTTCTCCTTCTTTTATGATAATCATACCAACAACTTAGTCTAAACTCTAAACTAATGAAAGACCTTAACACATCTAGTCCTCTTCAACTATTGAAAGTATTTCTGGTAAGTAAATATATGACAGAGCATTTTATTTGTGTGTTTATAGTGAGTGTATGTGTGTCTATATGTATTTTTTTTCATATGCTCCAAGAATGTTTCTCATTGTTCCTCAGATATTTTAAACTCTTTTGAGTATGGAATAGTAGCTGCAGGCAGAGAGCAAAACATTTTTATTTACCCACTGTTACCTATTTTTAAAAATGTTCCATTTACTAAAATTAAAAAAAATCTTATCTCTTTTCTTAGGAAAATTGAATGTCACAACCTTTAAAATGACATTTATTCTAAGACTGAAAAGCCTTTCATACATTTGATTTTGTTGCCTTCTATTGAAGAATAACCTGGTAATAATTTTTCACTTACATTCTATCAAAAAAAACAAAACAAAACAAAACAAACCTCGGTTCTAATATTGTTTCTAGCATTTATGTTCTGGACCCTTATGCCTATAATGCTTAGCTCCTATCTATTTCCTTTAGCATTTTCAGCTAATATAGTCAGCAGCACCTTTCATAGAAAGGGAAAGGATGTCGTATATTCTGCCAATTCCATTTTATATGAAGTTTGACTTGAGTGTTTTAGCTTAGCTGTGTAAACGTCTGATTTCACCTGTTGTCCAATATATATTCCTCATCAAGAATTGAAAAGCTTTTTTCTGGTAAGTAGATACATGGCACAATGTGTTATTTGTTGACCCTTAGAATAAAAATCAATAAATTGTTTCCCAAATTATCCATCACTATAAATACAAACTTTATTTTTTTAATTATTTTTAGCATTTCTCATTCATTCACTTATTTTTTATTGTCAAACTATGAGCTTATCCTTACATTGCTAGTATGTAATCTCATCATTTGTCTTATTTCTATCGCTATTTTGAAGCTTCTCTTCTATGAACATTTTAAAAGTATATGGCCATGTGAATAATAGCACATCTAGAAAATACTTTGTTGTTTGTTCATTTGGGCATATTATGAATAATGTAACTTTTTATTTCTCTAAGATAAATGGCCATTAGTGCAATTGTTGAATTGTATGTTAGTCCCATGTTCAGTTTTCTAGGAAACTGAAAAACTTTTTCAGAGTGGTTATACTCTTTTATATTCCCATCAGCAATTTATGAGTGATTTATTTCTTTCCATCTTTGCCAGAAGTTGATGTTGTCACCATTGTTTTTTATTTTAGCCTTTCTGATACTGTGTGCAGTAATCTCCTTGTGATTTTAAATTTTCTTAATGGCTAATGATGTTTAATATCTTTTAATGTGTATTTCCCCTATATTTACCTGTATATCTATTTCTGTGAAATATCTGTGCACATCTTTTGCCTATTTTCTTCCAGAATTGTTTGATTTTTTTATTGCTGAGTTTGAGAGGTCTTTCTATACTAGATACAAGTCCTTTGGATATAATCTTTGGATATATGGTCTGCAGCTACATTTTCCCAGTTTATAGCATGTCTTTTTATCCTCTTCACAGGGTTTTTGGAGAGTAAAAATTTTAAATTTTGATAAAGTCCAATTTATGCATGTTTCCTTTCATAAATTGTGCTTTGGGTATAAAATCTAACTTTTTTCCTAGTGTAATCCTGAAGATTTTTCCAATAATCTTTCTAAAAATTTCATACTTTTACATTTTACACTGAATCTAGTATCCATTTGAGGCACTTTTGTATAAGGCACAACACTTAAGGTTCACTTTTTGTCTATGAATGGCCAATTGCTCTAGTACCATTTGTTAAAAATGCTATCTTTCTTCCATCGAATCACTTTTCCACCTTTGTCAAAAATAAGAAATTGCTTGGGCATATTTTTGTGGTTCAATTTCTATAATCTCTATACTATTTCATTGATTTATGGGTTTATCCCTTCATCAATACCACAGCCTTGATTACGAAGATAATCACATCTTGCAATAGATTAGAATGTTTCCTCCTACTTCATTCTTCTTTTCCAAATTGGTTGACTAGTTTTTTGAGCTAGTTCTTTGCCTTTCCATATACATTTTAGAATAATCTATATCTGCAAAAAACAATCTCACTGGGAAATTTCACCGGGAATTACATTAAACTTGAATTTTAATTTGAGGACAACTGACACTTTTATTATGTTTTTCCAATCAGTAAACACAATCTGACCTCCCTTTTTGACCTTTTTTTGTCCACACTTTGCAGTATGGATCTTTAGGGAAAGTTCACACAATTCCTATTATATTTTAAGCATGGTACTGACCTTTTTCATTTGTGCCCTCCGTGCAATTCTCAAAAAAAAAAAAAAAAAAAAAAAAACCTTTTAAATTACTTACTACTTCCTCTAATTTGCCAATGAGAAAATTAAGACCAAAAGATGTCAATAAACTTGCCCATATTACACAGCTGGTAAGCAGCAGAACAAAAATTTCAAACAGTGTTTGTTTTATTCCAAATTCTATGCTTTTTCTTCTATATATCAAAGCTTCCCTTGGATGAAACTGGAATTTCTTATAATACATCCAGGACATACTACATTTATTCTCACTTCCTTATTGCTCTTATAATTATTTTTCCCTTATGTAAAATCATTCCATTTCTCTGCCTAAGACAAACTTAACTATACCTTACAAGTGTTTAGAGAGTTTCACTAATCATATTAATCTTTCCATCTACCTAGGCACAGCCAGGTCTCTACTTTTCTGTAATCCAATTTTGTCTCTAATAGCTACTATATAATTTAGAAGTTATTGAGCATCAAATAATACCACTTGTATATGTTTACTTGAACAAAACACCGAGAATATTGAAGATAAGGACAAGATTTAATTTTCCTTTTGTATCCAACTTGCTCCACCTGGCATTGGCAACTTATTGTTAAAATAGTTAATGTCTTAGCACAAAAAGTGATTTTAGCAATAATCCCCATATCATTGTTGATTTGTGCCCATCAGATTTTTGCCCATCATACTGTCATGTTCTTGTAATTTCCTCTACAGGTGTGTTTATGAATTTATTTCATGCTCCTACCGTTTGCACCAAAACAAAACACAGAAATGCCAAAATGAAAGACTAACCAAAATCTGACAAACATGTATGGTGTTTTTAATTAAAGAACACCAGAGTAAAATATATTCTATGTAACAATGTAATGAATTCATTATATGCCTCATCATGAATTTTGTCATTATTTTCAGTAACAGTTGTATATGTGGTTACATTGAACATTACTGGTTATTGTCTATGTGAATTATGTGGATTTTATACACTCTAACCTGCTAAAGGCGTAAGAGAGTTTTCCCTAGAGTTTTCCAAGTAGATCATGCTCTTGGCCAAGTATACACATTTATGTTTAAAATACCATAATTTACGGGCACCTGGGTGGCTCAGTGGGTTAAGAGTCCAACTTCTGCTCAGGTCATGATCTCAAAGTTTGTGAGTTCAAGCTCCACGTCAGGCTCTGTGCTGACAGCTTAGAGCCTGGAGCCTGCTTTGGATTCTGTGTCTCCCTCTCTCTCTGCCCTTGCCCTGCTCGTGCTCTGTCTTTCTCTATCTCTCAAAAATAAATAAAAATGTTTTAAAAATTAATAATAAATGAAATAAATAAAACCATATTTTATAGGTTTAATAGCATGCCATACCTGGTTTTGGAAGAATATTGTATATGTGTTCACATGTTATGTTTACATATAATGTTTTAGCATTTTTTTAAAGTTTATTTATTTATTTTGAGAGAGAGTACAAACAGGGAAGGAACAAAGAGAGAGGGAGAGACAGAGAATCCCAATGTGGCTCCGCACTGTCTGCGCAGAGCCAGAAGTAGGGCTTGAACTCAAACCGTGAGATCATGACCTGAGTCGAAACCAAGAGTCAGATGCTTAACCAACTGAGCCACCCAGGTGCCTCCGTTTTACTATTTTGATAAGAATATTAATGTTTCTCCATATTGTCTTTTAGTTGCAGGAGGGCTAAAAGTGTTTCTTAGTATATTCCCCACAATATCTAAATCATGTACCTTACTATTCACTTAATGTACTGAATATCTGATGTCTCACACACATTTTTCATTTTGAGCAGATTAAGGGAAAAACGAATGCCCGCAGTGAAATAGAATTGTCATACTAAATTTTATGGTGACTTAGTGCCATGGGAATATATCTGTTACTGTGTATGACCTTGCTGGAGAGAACTGCAAAGAGAAGCAGGCTGCTAATTAACTATTTTCAAATTGATGTATCACCTCCATGTGGCTTTCTGTGAAAGTTTGCAATAAAGGTGAAAGTTAATGATAATCTGACCAGGCATGAATACTGGCATAGATCAAGAATGCCATTTAGCATTCATAAGCCACAACAGCATCAAAGGATTCTTTGAAAAACAAAGACTTTAGGTTTAGGGGCCTCAGAAAATCAATTTAACCATGTGTTTTACTGACCCCCAAGGAATAGGATCAAAAACCAGTAGAGATACAGGAAATTATCATTTACTTTATAAGTGTTACCTCCTAGGCTCTCCGGGGAAGAGCAAATGCCAAATGAACATCACAGCGGTTCTTTAATCTATAAGTGAGAGTAAGAATGGTAATTAGGAAAGCTGAGAAAACTAGTAAAATAAAGATTAGTTTTATCCTAAATGGGAATTTAGATTTTACCTTTTTGAGGAGATACATATGACATAGGCTCATAGGCCTTTTTGAAATAAAGGAAAATTGTATAGAAATATAAGGAATCATTTGTATTGGTACATGTACACAATAGTATCCAAATTAGAAAATTACGAACAAGAAACAAAGTTTTTTAAAAATAATAATGTTCATTTTTTGGGTTATGTTTCAGTCTATTAATGGATAAAAAATAATACAGAAGGAAGGGTGATAAGATAAAATATAAGAGAATGAAATGCCAAATGAAGAATAGAACTGAAAGACTCAAAGGAAGGGAGGCTAAGATGTCTACATATAAAGGAAAGGGGGAAAAAATGAGAATGTAAAGGACTACTGAAGATAAATCAAGGATCGGATATTATGAACCATTAGTAAACATGTTACTTCCTTTCTATTTCTTTGAATTATAGGTCACAATGTATTAACAATTTTTATATAAACCTTTGAACATCTGATTAATTCATCATCTACTTTCACAGCTCTGCAACTGCTCTTTAAAAACATTTGGCCCCACACTGAATAATAATACTATTGCAACTCACCCTACTCTCTCTAGCTTGGAGTTTATTATACTTTCAAAGCTTTTACATTTAATATTAAATAGTAGTTTTCTGCCTGGAAAATTTTTATGCACAGAAAATTTCATAAAAATAAAGGACTATATAATTTTTGTAGGCATTTTTTATTTTAATAATTTCCTAGAGTAAAAAAAAAAGCCATATTGATGAAGAGATATATGACAACCAGTAAAAAAGTATATGGAGAAAGAACAGCTCAGCCTTAGTTAAATAAAATAGTTATATTTAATTCCCTTAGGCTTTTTAAGTAATACCATAATAAAAGTATCTGTTATTGAGTGCATATTTATGTACCTGACATGGTTCTAAGTGCTTTACATATATTAGCACATTCAATCCACTACAAGCTTATGAGGTAGGTATTACTTTTGTCCTCATCTTGTAGAGCAGTACACTAACATATAAAGTAGGTTTAATAACTTAGCCAAAGACACCGTTGATAAGAAGCAGCCCTAGGTTGAATAATTTCCGGATCCCTTGCCCTTTATTTTAGAAAATGATTATCTTAAAACTTATCATCATAATTAAACAATAAGCATTCTATTCCCCCCCCCCTTTTTTTTTTGGTCTGACAAAAGTTCTGGTTATTCTACATCAAACTATTTTCTTGCAGTCCATAAGTCAACTAATTTATTTGTGAAAATGCCTAAGTAGTGGGAAAAAAAATATCTTCACTGAGGATATCGGGACAAAGTTAACCACAGAGCAAATAAAACACATGCATTATACACATTTTTGGTCTTTCATATTAATATTTTTTCCATAAAATTCAGAGAGATGGGTTAATTTCGAAATATGAGAAAAAAGCACTTACCCATCTACCTGAGACCTTTAATGCATAATTCGATATTCAACTCTGGCATATTGATAAAAGTAACTGGAGCTGTTTTTTTGGAAAGTGCATTAAATACAAAGCCAGAATGCCTGAGCTTTCTTCCTAGGTCTGCCAGCATGATCTTAGGCATGTCACATAAACAACTATCCCTCTGCTCTTCTCTAATTTGGGGATAACCCAGAATGGTATCCATCCATACTACCTCTGTATGTTCTTGTGAGTAGCAACATAAAGGGTGGCTCTTTGAAAAACAATGGTAGTCTCTTTAGTTAAAAAAGAAAAAATTCAAATCCTAAACTAAATCTCATTATACACACTAATAGCAAGGGGTGATTTCAGAACCAGATTAACTTGTTTTTAATGTATCCAAATGGTATGATTCAATGGTCTCAGTTAGGTCTAATTCATAAATACCCTTAATAACACTGATCAAGAAGGGGCAACTTTATGAAGTGAGAATGTAGCCAATTCCTTTTGGCTTTTCCTCAGTGAAGGAGAAAGATCATGGTCATAGAAGTGGATTCAGTGACCTTTACAAATGGAGGGATAAGTTACAGATACAAAAATAAATGTTTACAGTCACCTTTGTGATAACAGTTTTTTTTCCCCACTTCTCACCACTATGTGGAGAACAAACAGTTAATTGAATGCCTGCTCTTATTCAGCTTTCTGTTCTATACCTCAGCACCAAGCATTAAGATAAGTGCTCTATGCTTATCTATTGCCATTAATGATGGCTTGTTTCTATTAGTCAGAAATCTTATGCAATTTCACAAATAACCTTCTTTATCTTTTTTTTTTAAATTAACGTTTATTTATTTTTGAGAAAGACAGAGACAGAGTGCAAGCAGGGGAGGGGCAGAGAGAGAGGGAAACGCAGAATCTGAAGCAGGCTCCCTGACCTGACAGCACCAACCCTGATGCGGGGCTCGAACTCACAAACTGTGAGATCATGACCTGAACTGAAGTCAGATGCTTAACCAAGTGAGCCACCCAGGGGCCCCACTTTCTATGTCTTAACAGTAGGTAAGTTTTCCTCTCCCACTTCAGTGATTTTAAAAATAATTTTAAAGCCCACTCACTTGACCTGTGGAGTTTAAGCTTAAGAATTTCCTCTTACAGATTTCATTATTGGGCTTTTGTTGACAGAAGATTAGACGAGTTTTTATGCTTGGTGAACATTATTTCAAATGCATTTAATAACAAGAAAATGACTTTTAGTTCATCCCAATGCTAAGTATGCTTGGGAAACTAAGGAAACTGATAGAGGAGGAGGAGGTAAATGCAAACTCTGTCAAACAGTAGCATCCTGGGAAATCAAGGTGAGATGAAATTAGAAACTGCACCAGACTCTGGGTGAACATCAAGGGTCTGTAATAACCCTTGATTTGAGAGGCTGCTCCCAAAGTAAATTTGTTAAAACAGTGTTTCCATAAGGACTTCTAAAATTGAAGAGGAAGGATAGAAACTATAAGCATAGTTTACCCTCTCCTTCTTTTCTTTAACAACTTAGAGAATTCCCTTCTCCTGGAAGTTATAGGAGTAGAATTTTCTTGTATTTTGGCAACTAGTCAGTTTTTTAAGTGTTTGTTGGCAGGAATGGTAGGCAAAAAGAAGCCCAAAGTAAATAGAATAATGTACAAGAAGGAGTGCTAAATTACAAATATAGAGAAAGTAACATGTAAACATAGAAGACCGAGAAAAAATAATTGTTGTTAGAGAGATCAAGGAAGTTTACATAAAGAGAATATTTGAGCAGAGCATGGAATGCTTTACAGGTTGTGATGGGTGTGAATCAGCTTTGTGTGAGACAAGTACAGATCTAGCACCTTCATAAAGGCCATGAATCAAATTGGACCAATAACTTAAATTTCTTATCTCATGTTCTCTCTACAACATTTATTTAGTTGCATTTCAGTTACTGTAATCAAGAGATGAATCTATCTTCTCACATCTTATTTTTTTAGTTTTTCCATCTAAGTCCCTTTGGCTGATTGTTAGCAGATGTCATATAAAAAGGATATGAGAAAGTTGTGCGTCTGTTTCTGGAGCGAGCAGGATAGATATTGT
This sequence comes from Panthera pardus, assembly GCF_024362965.1. NCBI lineage: Eukaryota > Metazoa > Chordata > Mammalia > Carnivora > Felidae > Panthera > Panthera pardus. The sequence goes on along the minus strand of NW_026526821.1, from coordinate 70,391,307 downwards.
TTGCCAATATCTGTTTCAATTAATTACACTTCAGTCTTATATTTTCCTGTCCATTCTTGTGTGTGGTTGGTTTGAGTTTTCAGTAAGCTTGAGGATTATGCATAACAATCAGTGTATAATTAATTCATTCAAAGTTTGTAAGCACCTGCTCAAGTCAAAGCACCATTCTAGGTGCTGTGGGCACAGTGATGAACAAAGCAAAATCCCTATCTCCATTTGTTTTACACTAATGAGAAACTTACATCAGAGTGGTTATTATGTTATTAGGGAGAGAAGAAGAAAGCATCTTTGAAACAACTAAAGACACAAATGAATGTAAGGATTCAGGGAGTCCGTGTTCTCTTGCCATCTGCAGTCTTTATTTTTTCATCTATAAATTTAATTGTATAAAAGAGAGCAGTGCTGTTCAAACTTTAATATGCATACGAATCAGTAGGTCTTGAACAGTGCACCAGATTCCATATTCCTCACAAGCTCCCAGGTGATGGTTATACCTAAGACAGGATAATTTATTGGACATTTACAAGATTTTGTTTTCAAGGTGACAAAACATTTATAATTGCAATTCATCCAACAGATCCACATTCTTCATACTTCCAACACAGGCTGTTAGAGATTTTTGCTTATTTTCAAGATTCTAAGAGTTATCAGAATGTGTGTCTTGTTGTTAATTATGACTTAATATATCACCTGGATGACCACCTAATAATCAGATATTGTCAGGTGTTGTCAATTTACATGTTTCTTATGATGCCACAACTTATATCTACAGCCTACACTTTTCCAGCAGCCTTTATGCTTTAGCTTTTGCCCCTATCAACCTATTCTCATAGGAAGAGGCCTGAAATAGTTTCATAAATATAACTCACAGCATGTTGTTTCTTTGCCCAACATTCTCCAAGGTCCTCTCATTTCACTATCACCTACATAACACTGTATCATCTGGTGTCCTTTATCTCTTTGCCTTCATCTCCTCCTACTCTCCCCTTGCTCACATTATAGTGGTATCTCTGTTAAACTCAAGCAATGGCAGGCACAAGCTAACTGAGTTCTCCCAAATTCTCTTTCTTCTTCCTCAGATGATTCTCACCCATATCTCCTTTCAATCTTGCCTCAAAGCTTACCTCTTTCTATAAGGGCTCCTTTGACCAACCTATATATACCTACAACTACCCTTCCAAACATTACGTATTCATAATAACTGCTTTATTTTTCTCCTAGACCATCATCACCCTAGAATATACAATATGTTGAGTTTAGTGTTTGATATCTGTTATCTTAAAAGAAAGTAAACCTTATAGAAGTTGAAATATGAGTCTGTATTTAATCACTGTTTTTTTTTCCCTTACAGCTCCAAGAAAACTAATATATTGCGTGTGTGTGTTTATGTGAATATATAAATGACTACTTTCTAAATAAACAATAGCAACAAATGTTAGTTAACTTGAGGCCCAGCTATATCACAGGACTCTATATTCTTTTTTAAATTATTTTTTAATTATTTTTAATGATTATTTATTTTTGAGACAGAGAGACAGAGCATGGGCAGAAAGAGAGGGAGACACAGAATCCGAAGCAGGCTCCAGGCTCCAAGCTGTCAGAACACAGCCCAATACAGGGCTTGAATCCATGGAATGCGAGATCATGACCTGAGCCGAAGTTGGACGCTTAACCAACTGAACCACCCAGGTGCCTATCCATATTCTTTTTTATACATTTACATTTTTGGTATTATCTTAATGTTTTTTTGGTATTTTTGCACCTTCATACATCAATCAGTTCATAGACATCTTTTTTTTTTAATTTTAAGTTATCATAGAGAGAAATAGCAAGCAGGGGAGAGGAGTAGAGGGAGAGAGAGAGAGAATCTTAAGCAGACTCCAGACTTAGTGTGGAGCCTGATGTGGGGCTTGATCCTACAACCTTGGAATCATGACCTGAGCCAAAACCAAAAGTTATGATGCCACGACTGAGCTACTCACGTGCCCCTATAGGCATCTTTAAGAGAGGTTTCTGTGACCTGGTATGAAAGGAGTATTATAGAATTCAAATCTGTCATACTCTTCTTCATTGGTTATCAAATAATTTTGAAGAAAGCTAAATTGTTTAATGTTTTAAATGTTTTCTCAGGTCATTTTTTCTTTTCTCTTGTTTTAAAATTTTCCACCTTCTGTAGAACTAGCAATTAATCATCTTAGGTTTGCTGGCAGGAGACTGACTATTTGGCTCTTTTATAGAATATGCCTTATGTTTCTTTCTTATTCTTCTTCACTGCTTTGGGATTTCTCTCTCTCTCTCTCCTTTTCTCTTTTATATGTATGTGTATATGTCCCTTTAAATGGAGAAGAAATTGTTTTAGGCCATTGGAACACACCAAAGAGGAAGGAATCAGCTTCTGGTGTCTTCTCCTAGCCAGAGACTAAGCTAACTTGTTAAAATGTTCATTTTTTTGAGTGTGTGTGTGTGGGAAACCTCCTTCTGTCTGTTTTCACCAACAAGTGTGTGTGGAGTATGTGTGTGTGGGGGGGATTAAGTAGAGAAGAAATGCTTTCAGCACAAATCTTGTTCCCAGAACAAACATTATTAGGAATCTGTTTCTCCTTAACTCAGCAAAGAATTTCTAATGCAGTTTCCAAAACTAATTGGACTTGATGAGATCTGATTATTTTTTAAGATGTGCCAGATTTCTAGCCTTTACCATCTGCTCAGCCAATTGGTAGCAAGTAAAAAATATAGTTGTGAAGATGAATACGAATACTGATTAATTAACCTCCAGGCAAATGCCTTGAGACCTTATGACTTCTTCCTATTCTTAGATCTAAAGCCAGAGCCCTTTGTACATGGCTGTCATCAGAGAATTTATTCTTCATTCTTTATTATTACAAAAAGGGCCTAAGAGAGTTACAATGGAAAGGCTAATTTAAGCTTAATATTCCTACCAGATTTACTAGAAGAATCTAGAAAATAATTTAGTTTCACATAGTTCTATAATTAGGATGATAGGAAAATCCTTTTTATTCCACAAAGAATTGGCATCTCTTTTTTTCTTAATGAGAAATATTATATAATATTACAATATTATATAATAGAAGTTTCTTTGAAGGTATATGTAACAGGGTTATAATTAACTAGATCCTTCTAAGAGACTGTAGACATAGATTGACCAAATTCCTAGTAGAATACAAAAGGATGCCTTCACAATGTTATAACAATTTTAGTTTCTGTGGTTCTCCATTAGCTTTGACTGTTCTTCAAGGGATCTTTCATAGATGTTGTGTCATCTGCTCAGTTACAAGTCTAAAGATGTTCTTTGTGAACAGCTCTTCACGGTACATCACCATAGTCTTTACTGCTAAAATCCTCCATTGTAAATACCAATGAAGTTATTTTCTCCTCTTGCTTTAAAGCCAACTGTCCCTGAGGTATCCAAACATGACTGAGCTTGTCACAGAATTTGGAGAATGCCCCTCTCCCTAACTTTGTTCCCAAAATTGATTACCTTGGTCTTAAATCATCATGGACACCATTCAGAATCTCAAAAAGTGGCTCATAAGATAGTGTTTTTCTTCCAGAAGTGGAAGTTTTTTTGGCATTCCAAATCATCCAAAAAGAGTAACCAGGGAGAGTTGCCATGCCATACTATGCTCCTCTCCCTTTTACTGCACCCCAGTTGCCTCTGCCCTAAAATAAATACATACATAGATACATGTCAGAAGTAAGTCCTGAGATAAATATTAGTTTGCAATGGATTTATTAATAAGTATTACAAACAGAAAATTCTAAGAGTGTATGAGAATCGAAAGAAGAAAGGGAATGAAGCCAGGCAAAGATGTGATTTCACTTAATGTTGATTCCACAGGCAAATTGTGCCTCAGTGTTTGTCCTGGTTAAAAACAAGGGAGGAGGGCTTCCATGCTCCTGCAGCAGTCAATCATAATCAAAGAGCTGCCTCAAGGTGATGTAAACTCCAAAGAACTTCTAATTATGTGGCAAAATGGCCCCAGTAGCTGCAGGATGATGCTCCCCAGGTGAATGATGTCACAAGCAAAAAACACAGAAGCTAGGCAAGAGCACTTATAAAGTACACTTCATCCTTCTGTAGGCCAAGAAAGTCCCAGTTCCTATATATACACCTCATTTAAATACATGCTTAGGAAAGGAGTGTTTCTTACATTGAAACCACAGATTTGATTCTGCTCGACACCCTGGTACACAAGATGCAAACAACCTAACTACGCTGTGATTCATGGCAAGTTTCTATAGACAATACACTATTGGATTTTTGAATTGTTGCTGTTGGCTAATAAAAGTATCCTGGGATAAACTGGTACCCAAGTTAATCTAGCAAATACAATGGATGACACATGCATCTGTTTAATTATGCTTATCTAACTTTCCTTCCATATTTGTTTACTATGTAAGATAAATGTTTTAATAGTACATTAAAATAATTTTCTGCTTTTCATACCCACAGAGTGATTATTATGTGGATATATTTGATGCTAACCACTTATTTTCAGTGGAAAAAATTGACAGTATCTCAGAACATTTCATGTTAGATAGTCTGGAATTTTCTTCAATTCCTGGAGACAGCTGAGGCATTAGTAAAGGAAACTACTGAATAACTAATAAGCAATGTGTTGGTACTGAATGATCAATTTTCAGTCACTTAAGAATTGTTTCAGCGGTGCCTGCGTGGCTCAGTTGGTTGAGTATCTGACTTTGGTTCAGGTCATGATCTCATGGTTCTTGAGTTCGAGCCCCATGTCAGGCTTTGCACTGATAGTGTGGAGCCTGCTTCGGATTCTCTGTCTCTCTTTCTCCTGCCCCTCCCTCACTAGCGCTTTCTCTCTCAAAAATAAATAAACATAAAAAAAAAGAATTGTTCCAGACACTATTATTAGGTAAAGATACATTCATAGCTAACTCTTAAATGGAGAGATTTAAGAGAAAGAGGAATTTTTTTAGTGTAAATTATAGTGCTGTTTGATTAGTTAAGTTAGTCTTTTGTATATTAAGTACTGGTCAGTGCCTCAAATTTGTGATTTAAATGATCTCTTTAACTACTCATTATCTTCAGGTAAGACTCCATTTTAAAAACAAAATGTGCTTAATTTTCTGTTCATTTTAAACTGTTTTTGTTGTTGTTTTGGTTTTTTTTTGTGGGGGAGGTAAGGTGGAAGGATAGAAACTTTAGTGCAAAATGTAGAAATCTTTCTGCACTTAGTGATTTTATGCCTACTCCCTAGATATGTAACACAAAATTCAACAAGCAATATTTTATCATGTTAAACGATATCTTAGATACTCTGAAGGTATGGTCAGGAAAAGAGAGTACATTGGAGGAAACCAGAACTGGAGAGAACATCACTGTTTTAATCAGAAAGACACTCCTTACTAGAGAATGTGATTTACTCTTCTGAAGTCATGAGATACCTATATGAGAAAACTATTATAGAGAGGACTAGTTGGATTTTACCACATTGCCCTTAAAATCTCTATAATATCCATTTATAGTTAGAAGCTGTTGTAAAAATGGACCTAAAGGATAGAAGAAAAGTGCTCGTAGAAATGGAGGTTTAAAAGCAATTCTCAAGTAGAGTCATAGCATATATGACACAAGGGAAGAGTGAGACAGAAGAAGAAATAAGTTTGGACAAATATCTTTGGGAAACCAAATGTTATGAGATAGATAAAAAAGGAGAAGCCATGCACATCCGAAAAGAAACTGGAAAATCTAAGAATGCAAAGATATACATCGTGATGGTGGAAGCAAATAGAGAAAATGTTAAAATGTTGCGTGGAGGATATAGTTAACTGCATATCCAGTGAAGCCTGATATTCTTAGCACTTATGGCCAAAGGCTGACCAGCATTAGTTGCCACAGCTCCTTCCCGCCCCCCAAGCAGGATCCCCCCCAAAGTTGCATGTGATTCATTGTGCCTCTACAAGTAGTATTCTCTTTACTATCCCTTTGACCCATTTCTTTCCCTTCTGGTAATAAGATATGGTCAGTGTTTATGAGAAGCTATTGAAATTGTGAGAAAACTGTTATGTTGTACTGGGGAGAAAGATGCCATGCTTTATGTTTCTTAATTATCTGGAAATAATAAAAACTCCCATTGGAATACAATATAATGAAAAATAGTGCAATTACAATATATTACTGGACTGCCACTGTGTATCAGGAACTACTTTTGACAATGAGAAACAGAGGGGGAGAAGATATCTTAAATATATTTTGGATATAAAGAGATTATGGAGAACTGAATGAGATAAATCCCGAAAACAGATTCATTGTCATGTGCCTAGGCTTTGTAATTATTTTTATGAAGATTCCCAAAGGAGTCAGCTACCAAATAAGGAGGAAGACCATGGTACCTACAGATAGATTTAAAAAAATGCAAAAAATATTTTCACCACATAAGCATGCCTTAGTGCTAAAAAATGATGGTTGGTAGTCTAAAATAGAGAAAAATATGCCCCTGAAGCAGAGAGTTGAAGTATCAAAAGTTACCTTCATTATCCCCTCTAGTAATATCTCTAAAAGTGGCTTGGAGCAGCCCGGTAGAGCAGAAAGCCACTAAAAAAAAGGCTTATACCATGGAGCTCTATAAACACAATAATAAATAAGACCACAAGGCATTATCATCACAAAGTATAATTCAAAGCAGTGCAGTCTAGTCCCACATTTTGGTGGTTTGTGAGAACACTTATCTCTTTTCAAATACAGTTGTGGGGATAATAGAAGTAGGTGTGTGGCAGGTTTTTTCTGAGGGTTAGTTTCTCCTTCTGTATGTTTTTAGGCTCATGAATTTACTCCTGTGGGGTTTTAGACACCTAAATTTTGATAATATTGCATTCTGAGAATTAGAAGCCAACACTTTAATTTGATACCTCCAGAAGGAAAAAAAATAGTATTATTTCAGGTAAAATATATTTTAGGTGTATATGACAAAATTACAATAACAAAATGAAACAGAAGTAGTATGAACCTCTTTCTGTTTGGTTTAGTTCTTTCATATTGGAGGCAACTTCACAAGGTTCAGAAGGGCTGACTTACAGCATCTCCATTTATTATGGGTTGTTTCTTCCTAGGTTTGATGTTATGTCATAGATTATCTATCCTTGTGGTTCTTAATCAAATTTCTTTATTTCATAAACTGTATGTTTAAGATTAAATATATGTCACTTCACTATCTTTAATTTTACCTTACCTGGTTAAAATGTAACAATATGTATCTCAAAACTTTAAAGATACATAAAAAAATCTTCATGCAAGGCCTGTGGGGAAAGAGGGCTAATATTGTTTCTTCAGATTAAAAATAAGAAGTGAAATATCCTTTTGCCTAAAGATCCAACTTTAGTATATTTGGATATACTACCAAATATTATCTAAGACTGCCACTTGTTGAGTCAAATACTTTCAGACAGCGGCTTGGAGATACAGAAGATAGTTCTTTCCTATTTGATTGCTACTTCCTTTGTAAATCTAGCCCTATTTTCTGAAATATTTACCAGAGTTTATGAGTACAAAAGGAAGACACTTAAGAGAGGATGGATTTTAAATAATGAGCAGATCTGGAAAAATGAGAATAATTCTTTTTACTATATATTTTTTGTATCAGAAAGATTCCATCTTCCCATGACTGACAAGGCTTTATGATCTGGTCTCTGCTGGCTTCCAAACCTTTTCTACTACGTTGCCACTAACTTACTTCTGCACCAACACTTATTTCCTTACTGGTCTTTGAATATGGCAAGGCAGTCCCCACCTCACAGCATTTGCAAATATTCTTCCATGTGCCTTAAAGAATGGCTTACTTACTCCTTTCCTATATTTCTGCACATATATCACATATATTTATCTCTGATATAAATAGAAAACACCTCCCCATTGGGCTCTCTAGTTTTATTTTTATTTATTTATTTATTTATTTATTTTTTTTTTTTTTTTATTTTTTTTATTTTTTAATATATGAAATTTACTGTCAAATTGGTTTCCATACAACACCCAGTGCTCATCCCAAAAGGTGCCCTCCTCAATACCCATCACCCACCCTGCCCTCCCTCCCACCCTGCCCTCCCTCCCCCCCCCCCCCCCATCAACCCTCAGTTTGTTCTCAGTTTTTAACAGTCTCTAATGCTTTGGCTCTCTCCCACTCTAACCTCTTTTTTTTTTTTTTTTTCCTTCCCCTCCCCCATGGGTTTCTGTTATGTTTCTCAGGATCCACATAAGAGTGAAACCATATGGTATCTGTCTTTCTCTGTATGGCTTATTTCACTTAGCATCACACTCTCCAGTTCCATCCATGTTGCTACAAAAGGCCATATTTCATTTTTTCTCATTGCCACGTAGTATTCCATTGTGTATATAAACCACAATTTCTTTATCCATTCATCAGTTGATGGACATTTAGGCTCTTTCCATAATTTGGCTATTGTTGAGAGTGCCGCTATAAACATTGGGGTACAGGTGCCCCTATGCATCAGTACTCCTGTATCCCTTGGATAAATTCCTAGCAGTGCTATTGCTGGGTCATAGGGTAGGTCTATTTTTAATTTTCTGAGGAACCTCCACACTGCTTTCCAGAGCGGCTGCACCAATTTGCATTCCCACCAACAGTGCAAGAGGGTTCCTGTTTCTCCACATCCTCTCCAGCATCTATAGTCTCCTGATTTCTTCATTTTGGCCACTCTGACTGGCGTGAGGTGGTATCTGAGTGTGGTTTTGATTTGTATTTCCCTGATAAGGAGCGACGTTGAACATCTTTTCATGTGCCTGTTGGCCATTTGGGTGTCTTCTTTAGAGAAGTGTCTATTCATGTTTTCTGCCCATTTCTTCACTGGGTTATTTGTTTTTCGGGTGTGGAGTTTGATGAGCTCTTTATAGATTTTGGATACTAGCCCTTTGTCCGATGTGTCATTTGCAAATATCTTTTCCCATTCCGTTGGTTGCCTTTTAGTTTTGTTGGTTGTTTCCTTTGCTGTGCAGAAGCTTTTTATCTTCATAAGGTCCCAGTAATTCACTTTTGCTTTTAATTCCCTTGCCTTTGGGGATGTGCCGAGTAAGAGATTGCTACGGCTGAGGTCAGAGAGGTCTTTTCCTGCTTTCTCCTCTAAGGTTTTGATGGTTTCCTGTCTCACATTCAGGTCCTTTATCCATTTTGAGTTTATTTTTGTGAATGGTGTGAGAAAGTGGTCTAGTTTCAACCTTCTGCATGTTGCTGTCCAGTTCTCCCAGCACCATTTGTTAAAGAGACTGTCTTTTTTCCATTGGATGTTCTTTCCTGCTTTGTCAAAGATGAGTTGGCCATACGTTTGTGGGTCTAGTTCTGGGGTTTCTATTCTATTCCATTGGTCTATGTGTCTGTTTTTATGCCAATACCATGCTGTCTTGATGATGACAGCTTTGTAGTAGAGGCTAAAGTCTGGGATTGTGATGCCTCCTGCTTTGGTCTTCTTCTTCAAAATTACTTTGGCTATTCGGGGCCTTTTGTGGTTCCATATGAATTTTAGGATTGCTTGTTCTAGTTTCGAGAAGAATGCTGGTGCAATTTTGATTGGGATTGCATTGAATGTGTAGATAGCTTTGGGTAGTATTGACATTTTGACAATATTTATTCTTCCAATCCATGAGCAGGGAATGTCTTTCCATTTCTTTATATCTTCTTCAATTACCTGCATAAGCTTTCTATAGTTTTCAGCATGCAGATCTTTTACATCTTTGGTTAGATTTATTCCTAGGTATTTGATGCTTCTTGGTGCAATTGTGAATGGGATCAGTTTCTTCATTTGTCTTTCTGTTGCTTCATTGTTAGTGTATAAGAATGCAACTGATTTCTGCACATTGATTTTGTATCCTGCAACTTTGCTGAATTCATGTATCAGTTCTAGCAGACTTTTGGTGGAGTCTATCGGATTTTCCATGTATAATATCATGTCATCTGCAAAAAGCGAAAGCTTGACTTCATCTTTGCCAATTTTGATGCCTTTGATTTCCTTTTGTTGTCTGATTGCTGATGCTAGAACTTCCAGCACTATATTGAACAGCAGCGGTGACAGTGGGCATCCCTGTCGTGTTCCTGATCTCAGGGAAAAAGCTCTCAGTTTTTCCCCGTTGAGGATGATGTTAGCTGTGGGCTTTTCATAAATGGCCTTTATGATCTTTAAGTATGTTCCTTCTATCCCGACTTTCTCAAGGGTTTTTATTAAGAAAGGGTGCTGGATTTTGTCAAAGGCCTTTTCTGCATCGATTGACAGGATCATATGGTTCTTCTCTTTTTTTTTGTTAATGTGATGTATCACGTTGATCGATTTGCGAATGTTGAACCAGCCCTGCATCCCAGGAATGAATCCCACTTGATCATGGTGAATAATTCTTTTTATATGCTGTTGAATTCGATTTGCTAGTATCTTATTAAGAATTTTTGCATCCATATTCATCAGGGATATTGGCCTGTAGTTCTCTTTTTTTACTGGGTCTCTGTCTGGTTTAGGAATCAAAGTAATACTGGCTTCATAGAATGAGTCTGGAAGTTTTCCTTCCCTTTCTATTTCTTGGAATAGCTTGAGAAGGATAGGTATTATCTCTGCTTTAAATGTCTGGTAGAACTCCCCTGGGAAGCCATCTGGTCCTGGACTCTTATTTGTTGGGAGATTTTTGATAACCGATTCAATTTCTTCGCTGGTTATGGGTCTGTTCAAGCTTTCTATTTCCTCCTGATTGAGTTTTGGAAGAGTGTGGGTGTTTAGAAATTTGTCCATTTCTTCCAGGTTGTCCAATTTGCTGGCATATAATTTTTCATAGTATTCCCTGATAATTGTTTGTATCTCTGAGGGATTGGTTGTCATCATTCCATTTTCATTCATGATTTTATCTATTTGGGTCATCTCCCTTTTCTTTTTGAGAAGCCTGGCTAGAGGTTTGTCAATTTTGTTTATTTTTTCAAAAAACCAACTCTTGGTTTCGTTGATCTGCTCTACAGTTTTTTTAGATTCTATATTGTTTATTTCTGCTCTGATCTTTATGATTTCTCTTCTTCTGCTGGGTTTAGGCTGCCTTTGCTGTTCTGCTTCTATTTCCTTTAGGTGTGCTGTTAGATTTTGTATTTGGGATTTTTCTTGTTTCTTGAGATAGGCCTGGATTGCAATGTATTTTCCTCTCAGGACTGCCTTCGCTGCATCCCAGAGCGTTTGGATTGTTGTATTTTCATTTTCGTTTGTTTCCATATATGTTTTAATTTCTTCTCTAATTGCCTGGTTGACCCACTCATTCGTTAGTAGGGTGTTCTTTAACCTCCATGCTTTTGGAGGTTTTCCAGACTTTTTCCTGTGGTTGATTTCAAGCTTCATAGCATTGTGGTCTGAAAGTATGCATGGTATAATTTCAATTCTTGTAAACTTATGAAGGGCTGTTTTGTGACCCAGTATATGATCTATCTTGGAGAATGTTCCATGTGCACTCGAGAAGAAAGTATATTCTGTTGCTTTGGGATGCAGAGTTCTAAATATATCTGTCAAGTCCATCTGATCCAATGTATCATTCAGGGCCCTTGTTTCTTTATTGACTGTGTGTCTAGATGATCTATCCATTTCTGTAAGTGGGGTGTTAAAGTCCCCTGCAATGACCACATTCTTATCAATAAGGTTGCTTATGTTTATGAGTAATTGTTTTATATATCTGGGGGCTCGGGTATTTGGCGCATAGACATTTATAATAGTTAGCTCTTCCTGGTGGATAGACCCTGTGATTATTATATAATGCCCTTCTTCATCTCTTGTTACAGCCTTTAATTTAAAGTCTAGTTTGTCTGATATAAGTATGGCTACTCCAGCTTTCTTTTGGCTTCCAGGAGCATGATAAATAGTTCTCCATCCCCTCACTCTCAATCTAAAGGTGTCCTCAGATCTAAAATGAGTCTCTTGTAGACAGCAAATAGATGGGTCTTGTTTTTTTATCCATTCTGATACCCTATGTCTTTTGGTTGGCGCATTTAATCCATTTACATTCAGTGTTATTATAGAAAGATATGGGTTTAGAGTCATTGTGATGTCTGTATGTTTTATGCTTGTAGTGATGTCTCTGGTACTTTGTCTCACAGGATCCCCCTTAGGATCTCTTGTAGGGCTGGTTTCGTGGTGACAAATTCCTTCAGTTTTTGTTTGTTTGGGAAGACCTTTATCTCTCCTTCTATTCTAAATGACAGACTTGCTGGATAAAGGATTCTCGGCTGCATATTTTTTCTGTTTAGCACACTGTAGATATCGTGCCAAGCCTTTCTGGCCTGCCAAGTTTCAAAGGAGAGATCAGTCACGAGTCTTATAGGTCTCCCTTTATATGTGAGGGCACGTTTATCCCTTGCTGCTTTCAGAATTTTCTCTTTATCCTTGTATTTTGCCAGTTTCACTATGATATGTCGTGCAGAAGATCGATTCAAGTTACGTCTGAAGGGAGTTCTCTGTGCCTCTTGGATTTCAATGCCTTTTTCCTTCCCCAGTTCAGGGAAGTTCTCAGCTATAATTTCTTCAAGTACCCCTTCAGCACCCTTCCCTCTCTCTTCCTCCTCTGGGATACCAATTATGCGTATATTATTTTTTTTTAGTGTATCACTTAGTTCTCTAATTTTCCCCTCATACTCCTGGATTTTTTTATCTCTCTTTCTTTCAGCTTCCTCTTTCTCCATAACTTTATCTTCTAGTTCACCTATTCTCTCCTCTGCCTCTTCAAGCCGAGCCATCGTGGATTCCATTTTGTTTTGCAATTCGTTTAAAGCGTTTTTCAACTCCTCGTGACTGTTCCTTAGTCCCTCGATCTTTGTGGCAAGAGATTCTCTGCTGTCCTGTATACTGTTTTCAAGCCCAGCGATTAATTTTATGACTATTATTCTAAATTCACTTTCTGTTATATTATTTAAATCCTTTTTGATCAGTTCATTAGCTGTTGTTATTTCCTGGAGATTCTTCTGAGGGGAATTCTTCCGTTTGGTCATTTTGGAGAGTCCCTGGCGTGGTGAGGACCTGCAGGGCACTTCCCCTGTGCTGTGGTGTATAACTGGAGTTAGTGGGCGGGGCCGCAGTCCGACCCGATGTCTGCCCCCAGCCCACCGCTGGGGCCACAGTCAGACTGGTGTGTGCCTTCTCTTCCCCTCTCCTAGGGGCGGGATTCACTGTGGGGTGGCGTGTCCCGTCTGGGCTACTTGCACACTGCCAGGCTTGTGTTGCTGGGGATCTGGCGTATTAGCTGGGGTGGGTAGGCAAGGTGCACGGGGGCTGGAGGGGCAGGCTTAGCTCGCTTCTCCTTAGGTGATCCACTTCGGGAGGAGCCCTGTGGCAGCGGGAGGGAGTCAGATCCGCTGCCGGAGGTTTGGCTCCGCAGAAGCACAGAGTTGGGTGTTTGCGCGGAGCGAGCAAGTTCCCTGGCAGGAACTGGTTCCCTTTGGGATTTTGGCTGGGGGATGGGCGGGGGAGATGGCGCTGGCGCCTTTGTTCCCCGCCAAGCTGAGCTCTGCCGTCCGGGGGCTCAGCAGCTCTCCCTCCCTTTGTCCTCCAGCCTTCCCGCTTTCCGAGCAGAGCTGTTAACTTATGACCTCCCAGACGCTAAGTCGCGCTTGCTGTCGGAACACAGTCTGTCCGGCCCCTCCGCTTTTGCCAGCCAGACTCGAGGGCTCTGCTTGGCTGGCGAGCCGCCCCTCCGCCCCGGCTCCCTCCCGCCAGTCCGTGGAGCGCGCACCGCCTCGCCGCCCTTCCTACCCTCTTCCGTGGGCCTCTAGTCTGCGCTTGACTCCGGAGACTCCCTTCTGCTAATCCTCTGGCGGTTTTCTGGGTTCTTTAGGCAGGTGTAGGTGGAATCTAAGTGATCGGCAGGACGCGCTGTGAGCCCCGCGTCCTCCTACGCCGCCATCTTCCGGAACCTCTCTGGGCTCTCTAGTTTTAAGTGCATTTTTATTCTTCTTCATGGCTTCATAGCTTATTTGAGTATACTTGCCACACAATGTTACATTAATTTCAGGTGTACAACCTAGTGATTCAATCATTTTTATATTATGCTATGCTCACCAGAAGTATAGCTACCATCTGTCACCACACAATGCTATTAAAATATCTTTGATTAAATTCCTTATATTGTGTGCCTTTTATTCTCCTGATTTATTAATTCCATAACTTGAGGCCTATATCTCCCATTTTGCCCATCCCACCCCCTCTGGCAACCATTTGTTTTCTGTATTTATAGGTCTAATTTCGTTTTTTGTTTATTTGATTTTTTTTTTACATAATCCATATGAGTGAAACTGTAAAGTATCTGTCTTTCTCAGTCTGACTTATTTCACATAGCCACCTAACATAATACCATCTAGGTCTATCCATATTGGGCCTAGACAAATCACACAATCTCATCCTTTCTATGGCTGCGTAATATTTCATTGTGGTGTTTATATAACTTCCTTATCTGTCTAACAATAGACACTTGGGTTGCTTCCATATCTTTGCTATTACAAATAATGCTGCAATAAACATGCATATATATTTTTGAATTAGTGTTTTCATTTTCTTTGTTAAATATCCAGTAGTGGAATTACTGGATCATATGATATTTCTATTTTTAATTTTTTGAGGAAACTCCATACTGTTTTCCACATTGGCTATACCAATTTACATTCTCACCAACAGTGCACGTGGGTTTCTTTTTCTCCACATCCTTGCCAGCACTTGTTATTTATTATCCTTTTTTTTTTCAGGCATTCTGACAAGTGTAAGGTGACACCTCAGTGAGGTTTTGATTTGCATTTCCCTGATGATTAATGATGTTGGGCATCTTTTCATGTGTCTGTTTATCATCTGTATGTCTTCTTTGGAAAAAATGTCTATTCAGGTACTCTGCACATATTTTTTATAAGATTTTGTCTTTCTGGTATTGAGTTGTACAAGTTCTTTACATATTTTGTACATTAATCCTTTATCAGATATATCAGTTCCAAATTATTTTCTCCTATTCAGTAAATGGACTTTTTGTTTTGTTGGTAGTTTCCTTCAGTGTCAAAAGCTTTTTATTTTGATGCAGTCCCAATTGTTTATATTTGCTTTTATTTGTTTTGCTTTTACTTGTTTCCTAAAAACACAGCTAGAAAAATGTTGCTATGGCAAAGTCAGAGAAATTACTGCCTGTGTGCTCTTCCAGGATTTTTGTGATTTCAGTTCTCACATTTAGGTCTTTAATCCATTTGTAGTTTATTTTTGAGCATGGTGTCAGAAAATGGTCCACTTAAATTCTTTTGTGTATAGTTATCCAGCTTTCCCAGGACCATTTATCAAAAAGACTGTATTCTCACCATTGTATATTCTTGCTTCCTTTGTCATAGATTAATTGACCATATAATCACGGGTTTATTTTTGGGCTCTTTTTTCTGTTCTATTGATCTCTATTTCTATTTTTGTGCCAGTACCATATTGTTTTGATTACTACAGCTTTGTAGTATATCTTGAAATCTAGAATTGTGATACCTCCTTGAGTTGCAACTTTGGATTAAATTGTGTGTTGGTTTCCAGTTTAATGGCCTCTTAAGATCCAAATTCACCCTTTTTGCATCCTATGTAAAAATGGATTAGTTCCTTTTAAATATTTTTCCGTTTTTCTTAAGCTTAGTTAGTACAGTGCTAGAGAGATACTACAGAAATAAAGTGTTTGATTTGTTCCAGAATTCTTTTGAAGGGGCCAGGCAGGCTCCTGCAGATCATGGCTTGCTTAGCACCAACCTCCTGCAATGAGACCAACTAGAGGCTCAGACTCCTTGCAGTTTTACAGCTTCTCCAAATCTAGTACACACTAGCACCACCCAGTGGCCATGCAATTCACTGGGAACCTCCCTGTTTTGTAGCTGAGATCCTTTAATGAGACATCTCCCCATGAACAACATTCTCTAGCATCGTATAGTGCAGATTTCGGGCAAGTTACAGAAAACATATTTCCAATCTATTCTGCCAGCGTTGCCTCCTACCAACTTCTTTTCCATTCTGAGCTATGTCCTTGATCTCTACAACAAAATCTGGATCACATTCTTCATCGGGAGTGGGTAGATGACCAGAAGTCTTCTTTGAATGCCTTATCTCAGCCCCAGAGCATTGGCTATAACATATCAGATCATATCATAACATAGATCATACCATATCACATATGATATTATATTAAACATATTTTACATCTGATATTCAATATTTTTAGAGCCATCTTAACTTCTTACTAGTCCCCATATTTTAATTCCAATCTTGTTATAATTAATAATGTACTATAATAAACTTTCCCTATTTTGATTCCTGTGTGGTTTCTCTTTCCAGATTGGACTGAGTTTGATATATAAGTGCTAAGAAGGTACAGCAACAAGATAACCTGAAACCATGGAGTGACATGCCAGCCTTGAAAAAAACTACTTCTGGACTTCATTCATATAAAGAGAAATAAATAACTTGTTTAAATTATTGCAACTTCTAGTTTTTCAGCATCTAAATATCATCCTACTTAGATAAGTAGCTAGGCTAATCTTATTTTCACATCCAACACCAAATATGCCTTTTCAAGTTTCTGAATAATAAAGCATGCTTTCTTTGCTATTTAGTAGCTGCCCTGTAAACCTTATGCTGAATAAATGAGTCACATGGTTCGTAATGGCTCTACAAACTGATAGTGAACTCAGTAAAATAAATACATAGGAATGTAGCCCAGTATTATGTAGAAAACATCATATAATAAAATGAAATCATCTGCTATCACTGATTATGGAAAAAATGATAGCTGAACTTTCAGCAAAATTGTCTAATTGAAAAATGCAATACCACATTCCTCAAACACCCTTCAAAATATTTAGAGTTAACAAGATAAACATGGATGTTAAGAAAAAACCCTGAGGCATCTTATATCCCACCTTCCTGTTAATAATCCATCGTTTACTAGCATTTGTTGTAATAATGTTAAAACTATTAGCTTTAAGGATAAATATTATAGCCTGATTTATGGCAAGCATAGATATTTTCAATCCTCTATCATTTTTCTGTGCAATCATTTTGCTGTGGAATCTATGGAAATAATTAAGACATGATCACTTCTCCTCAGGACTTCCCAGTGTAGGAAAGGAGCTGCATATTAGAACAACTTTGATATAAGACGAATAAAAATGTACTATAATATAGAAAGAAGGCTGTGTGTAAATGGGAGAGATAAAAAAATTGAATACAACTGAGGAGATAGGGCAACTTTCTCAAAGATTATAGGATTTTAAGTTAAACCTTAAATACAGAAGTGTCTGAAAAGTCAGAATGGGAGAAAGAAAGCATTCCAAGTAATATCAAAAAATTAAACAAATCCATAGAGCTCAGAATATTCAAGAACTGTTCAGAGAACGGTAAAGAAAACAATTCGTTTAGAGTTGTTTGCATGGGACCTGAGAAAGTTGTAATGACAAGTTGTAGCAAATGGAGGAACACCATAAGTGCTAATTGGTGAAGAGACAAGAAAACTTTTGAACAAGGGTGAGAAAGGAGTAAAGAAATTATCTCAAGAAGGCTGTTCGGAAAAGCATGTGTAGGAGAGATTGGAGGTATGAGAGACTGGAAGTAAAGAAATCAATTATTGAAATTATTGTGGTCATCAATCAGAGTGCTTGCTTAAGGCCTGGATTTAGAAAGTGGAAACAAAAAAGGAAGGAGTGAGCAAAAGATATTTTGCAAGGAACACGAATAGAATTTTGTAGCTGATTAAATTCAAGTTTTTAGAAGAGGCTAACGTTTATTGTGAGATTTTGAAACTAGTGAGAATGGTTGCAAATATAGAAACTTGCACATGTATTATTAGAGTTCGTTCTTCATGTGGTTTTGATATGGATTAACTGGAAATCTTGTGATCTTTTGTTATGCTTTGGAATAATTTAAATACTGTAGAAATTATTATTTTTTAAGCCTGGTGCACAAAATCATTTGAGATTGGTGTACATTTGGTGGAAATTTAATTTCCACTACTCTCTGCAGAATTTATGTTTCTATTTATCAAGAAAAATCATGAATTTCATCACAACTTTCAAGCTTACTTGTTGAAAATTGTATAAAATATTCTATTGCATTGTATGCCATCTATAGCTATCATTCTATTTCTTTCTTCCTTAGACGTACTGTACATTTATATCTCACTATACTAGTGATCACTTAAAGAATTGGTTTTGCGTAGTCTTTTTAAAAATAATTTGACAAAGGGGCGCCTGGGTGGCTCAGTCGGTTAAGCGGCCGACTTCGGCTCAGGTCATGATCTCGCGGTCCGTGAGTTCGAGCCCTGCGTCCGGCTCTGTGCTGACAGCTCAGAGCCTGGAGCCTGTTTCAGATTCTGTGTCTCCCTCTCTCTGACCCTCCCCCGTTCATGCTCTGTCTCTCTCTGTCTCAAAAATAAATAAACGTTAAAAAAAAATTAAAAAAAAAATAATTTGACAAAAAACCACCCTTTAGTAATTGTTGCTAATTTCTTATTTTATTTCATTGGCACCAAGAAATGTGATTTATAAAATGCTTATTTTTAATTTATTGTTTTCTTTCCATGCATTTTTATAAATATTTCATGCAATTAAAATAAGAGATACATTCTCTATTTTATGATTCTATATTATCATTTAATTTACTTATAGTCATTCCATACCCTCAAATTCTTTTTAATCTGTTTGACTGTTCATGGTTTAAAATTGGTAAAATAAAGTTTCCCATCATTGTTCAGATTTTTGTATAGATAGATAGAAAGATATTTTTAAGTTTATTCATTTAATTTGACAGAGAGAGAGAGAGAGAGAGAGAGAGAGAGCAAGGCAGAGGCAGAGAGAAAGGGAGAGGGAAAGAATCCCAAACAATCTCCATGCTGCCAGCACAGAGCCCATTGAGGGGCTTGAACCCATGAACTGTAAGACCATGACCCAAGCCAAAACCAAGAGCCAGACACTTTTACTCTTATATATAATTGTTTCTTATATGTTGTTGAAATTTTTCCAAACACTCATAAATGACCTTCAAATAGTCCCAGAATAAATTTTATTTCACTACATTTTTACAAAGAGAACAATGCCACCTGTACTTCCACAATGTTTTCCTGAAAATAAATTCTTTTACAAATATATGATTTTGCACAGGAGATGAACTAGCAGTCTGGGTGAAAGCTCAAAAAAATACTAAAAATAAAAGTTTAAGAATGAAGTATTATAGCTATTGCATTCATTTTATAGTTCTTAGAATTTTTTCTGTAATTCAGCTCTTGAAAGGACTGCTCATGGTATATTAGAAGCAGAATTAATATGTACTGCATACCAAATTAATGTGGTGAATCCACGTGATTTAAGACTGAGGTTGGCACTTCCCTATCACTATTTTTGAATCCTGTAGCCATGAAAAATGCTTATTTAAACACCTAATATTAAAACAGACTATATTATTCTCCATAATATGTTAGGTTTGTTACACTATTTTTCTGCTTTCTACATAGATTGTTGACTTGTTCTTGATCATTGAGCTATCTCTTACTCATCTTTAAGATCCCAATTTAAGTTCTAAGACCCTGAGGACTCTTACTGGTGAATCCTAACCAACTCAGCTCCTTCTCAACATTCATATAGTATTATATGTTATTATCCATATTTAGTTTCTCACATATTCTTACTCTATACTGTTCCTAATTATTTCATATTCGTTTATAGTATTCTTCCAATTTTCTCAAGGGCATGGACCACGCTTTTTCCCGTAACACCTAGGTCCTCAATCCTACAACTGCAAGGACCTGAATTTGCCCCAAAATATGAATAAACTGGGAAATGAAACTTTTCTCAGGGCCTCCAAACAAGAACTCAGCCCAGCCAACATCTGATTTCAGCCTTATGATACCCTGAATAAAGAACCAAGCTATAGTAAGGACTTCTAATCTGTAGGATTTTGAACTAATAAATAGGTATATTTTAAGTCACCAGGTTATGGTAATTTGTTACATAGCAATAGAAAATAAATGCATTTTATGAAATTCTATCCATACTGCATTTCATAGTAAGCCCACAGTATAAGAAGCTCCATTTAATTCCCCTGGGAACGCATATAAATTATACCGATCCATGCCACTTGTCTGGTGCTTAGCAGATTCTATCATTACTCATTGCTAAACATTTCACGCATTTCTTGAGACTTCTAAACAGGTTAATTGAATAGCAAGAATTCCGTACATTTTTTATCTACCAGTTATTACATAAAGTATAATATATATATTAAACCATCAAATCTTCACAGTCACCCAAAAGCTCTTTAGATAAGGATATTTAGGGATAGGGAGGTTAAATAAATTATCCAAGGTCATATAGAAAATAAATGAGAATGGGATTTATATAATCAGACTCTATTGCCTATGTCCTTAGCCATCACATTATAAGGGCAGATAGCAATGCTACACTTCTTCATAGCCTCAGTCTTGGTCCTATTTGGCCATGTGCATAGGCAAAATATAAGTGAAATATCTAAAAATAATATGAATTATTTTTTTTATTTTTTATTTTATCAAGAAAGAACATTTGCTAAATATCTAACAGCTATGGAATATCCTTGATCAACTCTCTATGGTGTTGAAAGATCCTCCTGATGCTTACCATGTAACTAGTTTTTTTTTAACATAGTCATGAAAATAAAACCCTTTCTCCCTTTCCTAATAACCATTCTAAAATGTGTACAACTCTTCCACAGGGAGAAATTATGTCTATTGTGTACAGGGATGAAAAATATATATTTTCAAATTTTATGTATATAATTATATTTACCCCCAAAGTGTCTTCATCGCATATTTAATGATTCCATGAGCCAATAGAGTCACCTATTTCTTGGTAACCAAATGAAGTTAGAAAGTTGTCATTCTTGCATATACTTTGCATGATGTAAGACAAGTATGAGTGGATATTCCAATGGGGTAGTCAGAAAAAGTCAAGAATGCCCATCCTTTGAAGCATTTACTCAGTCATGTGTTGAGAACTTGGCTGTTGGTTCCTAGTGTCTGCCTCTTTGTGGAGGTGAATATAGTGGCTTTTAAAAAGTCTTACGTTGCTAAAATGATATATTGAAAGACAAAAAAAAAAAATAGAGTAAGATCTTTGAGTAGTTTTCTCTTTGTTTTTGAAAGTTGCATATCTCTGTAGTTAAATGATTTTAAATATGGTTTCAAAGCAGGGAGCCAGCCTCACAATTTGAAAGATTCCAAAACATTGTCCAGACATTTTCTTTTTATGTTTTTGTAAAACATTTAAGAACAAAAAAATTTACCATCCATGTTGACAGGTATTTTTGAAAGAGAAAATACAATAACTATATATACAAGTCTAGTAATATTTATTGGAATTAATATGAACTAAAACTACTCTAATGGTATACTTAATATTCTAAGGGTTGGCACTATTAAAATTATTTCACATGGGTAATAACACATGATTCTTTTTAATTTTGTTTCCTATCTTACATGATTCTTCCTTTCTTATAATATTCCAATAGTTAGAAAATTTGGGTGTATTAACTACTGACAGATGATAGCAATTAAGAGTGATTCCACTCCAGTTGACTATTTGACCCACTGAATGATAAAAAAAAAAATTCGAGGGGGTTCCGGAAGATGGCGGCGTAGGAGGACGCGGGGCTCACAGCGCGTCCTGCCGATCACTTAGATTCCACCTACACCTGCCTAAAGAACCCAGAAAACCGCCAGAGGATTAGCAGAAGGGAGTCTCCGGAGTCAAGCGCAGACTAGAGGCCCACGGAAGAGGGTAGGAAGGGCGGCGAGGCGGTGCGCGCTCCACGGACTGGCGGGAGGGAGCCGGGGCGGAGGGGCGGCTCGCCGGCCAAGCAGAGCCCCCGAGTCTGGCTGGCAAAAGCGGAGGGGCCGGACAGACTGTGTTCCGACAGCAAGCGCGACTTAGCGTCTGGGAGGTCATAAGTTAACAGCTCTGCTCGGAAAGCGGAAAGGCTGGAGGACAAAGGGAGGGAGAGCTGCTGAGCCCCCGGACGGCAGAGCTCAGCTTGGCAGGGAACAAAGGCGCCAGCGCCATCTCCCCCGCCCATCCCCCAGCCAAAATCCCAAAGGGAACCAGTTCCTGCCAGGGAACTTGCTCGCTCCGCGCAAACACCCAACTCTGTGCTTCTGCGGAGCCAAACCTCCGGCAGCGGATCTGACTCCCTCCCGCGGCCACAGGGCTCCTCCTGAAGTGGATCACCTAAGGAGAAGCGAGCTAAGCCTGCCCCTCCAGCCCCCGTGCACCTTGCCCACCCACCCCAGCTAATACGCCAGATCCCCAGCAACACAAGCCTGGCAGTGTGCAAGTAGCCCAGACGGGACACGCCACCCCACAGTGAATCCCGCCCCTAGGAGAGGGGAAGAGAAGGCACACACCAGTCTGACTGTGGCCCCAGCGGTGGGCTGGGGGCAGACATCGGGTCGGACTGCGGCCCCGCCCACTAACTCCAGTTATACACCACAGCACAGGGGAAGTGCCCTGCAGGTCCTCACCACGCCAGGGACTCTCCAAAATGACCAAACGGAAGAATTCCCCTCAGAAGAATCTCCAGGAAATAACAACAGCTAATGAACTGATCAAAAAGGATTTAAATAATATAACAGAAAGTGAATTTAGAATAATAGTCATAAAATTAATCGCTGGGCTTGAAAACAGTATACAGGACAGCAGAGAATCTCTTGCCACAAAGATCGAGGGACTAAGGAACAGTCACGAGGAGTTGAAAAACGCTTTAAACGAATTGCAAAACAAAATGGAATCCACGATGGCTCGGCTTGAAGAGGCAGAGGAGAGAATAGGTGAACTAGAAGATAAAGTTATGGAGAAAGAGGAAGCTGAAAGAAAGAGAGATAAAAAAATCCAGGAGTATGAGGGGAAAATTAGAGAACTAAGTGATACACTAAAAAAAAATAATATACGCATAATTGGTATCCCAGAGGAGGAAGAGAGAGGGAAGGGTGCTGAAGGGGTACTTGAAGAAATTATAGCTGAGAACTTCCCTGAACTGGGGAAGGAAAAAGGCATTGAAATCCAAGAGGCACAGAGAACTCCCTTCAGACGTAACTTGAATCGATCTTCTGCACGACATATCATAGTGAAACTGGCAAAATACAAGGATAAAGAGAAAATTCTGAAAGCAGCAAGGGATAAACGTGCCCTCACATATAAAGGGAGACCTATAAGACTCGTGACTGATCTCTCCTTTGAAACTTGGCAGGCCAGAAAGGCTTGGCACGATATCTACAGTGTGCTAAACAGAAAAAATATGCAGCCGAGAATCCTTTATCCAGCAAGTCTGTCATTTAGAATAGAAGGAGAGATAAAGGTCTTCCCAAACAAACAAAAACTGAAGGAATTTGTCACCACGAAACCAGCCCTACAAGAGATCCTAAGGGGGATCCTGTGAGACAAAGTACCAGAGACATCACTACAAGCATAAAACATACAGACATCACAATGACTCTAAACCCATATCTTTCTATAATAACACTGAATGTAAATGGATTAAATGCGCCAACCAAAAGACATAGGGTATCAGAATGGATAAAAAAACAAGACCCATCTATTTGCTGTCTACAAGAGACTCATTTTAGATCTGAGGACACCTTTAGATTGAGAGTGAGGGGATGGAGAACTATTTATCATGCTCCTGGAAGCCAAAAGAAAGCTGGAGTAGCCATACTTATATCAGACAAACTAGACTTTAAATTAAAGGCTGTAACAAGAGATGAAGAAGGGCATTATATAATAATCACAGGGTCTATCCACCAGGAAGAGCTAACTATTATAAATGTCTATGCGCCAAATACCCGAGCCCCCAGATATATAAAACAATTACTCATAAACATAAGCAACCTTATTGATAAGAATGTGGTCATTGCAGGGGACTTTAACACCCCACTTACAGAAATGGATAGATCATCTAGACACACAGTCAATAAAGAAACAAGGGCCCTGAATGATACATTGGATCAGATGGACTTGACAGATATATTTAGAACTCTGCATCCCAAAGCAACAGAATATACTTTCTTCTCGAGTGCACATGGAACATTCTCCAAGATAGATCATATACTGGGTCACAAAACAGCCCTTCATAAGTTTACAAGAATTGAAATTATACCATGCATACTTTCAGACCACAATGCTATGAAGCTTGAAATCAACCACAGGAAAAAGTCTGGAAAACCTCCAAAAGCATGGAGGTTAAAGAACACCCTACTAACGAATGAGTGGGTCAACCAGGCAATTAGAGAAGAAATTAAAACATATATGGAAACAAACGAAAATGAAAATACAACAATCCAAACGCTCTGGGATGCAGCGAAGGCAGTCCTGAGAGGAAAATACATTGCAATCCAGGCCTATCTCAAGAAACAAGAAAAATCCCAAATACAAAATCTAACAGCACACCTAAAGGAAATAGAAGCAGAACAGCAAAGGCAGCCTAAACCCAGCAGAAGAAGAGAAATCATAAAGATCAGAGCAGAAATAAACAATATAGAATCTAAAAAAACTGTAGAGCAGATCAACGAAACCAAGAGTTGGTTTTTTGAAAAAATAAACAAAATTGACAAACCTCTAGCCAGGCTTCTCAAAAAGAAAAGGGAGATGACCCAAATAGATAAAATCATGAATGAAAATGGAATGATGACAACCAATCCCTCAGAGATACAAACAATTATCAGGGAATACTATGAAAAATTATATGCCAGCAAATTGGACAACCTGGAAGAAATGGACAAATTTCTAAACACCCACACTCTTCCAAAACTCAATCAGGAGGAAATAGAAAGCTTGAACAGACCCATAACCAGCGAAGAAATTGAATCGGTTATCAAAAATCTCCCAACAAATAAGAGTCCAGGACCAGATGGCTTCCCAGGGGAGTTCTACCAGACATTTAAAGCAGAGATAATACCTATCCTTCTCAAGCTATTCCAAGAAATAGAAAGGGAAGGAAAACTTCCAGACTCATTCTATGAAGCCAGTATTACTTTGATTCCTAAACCAGACAGAGACCCAGTAAAAAAAGAGAACTACAGGCCAATATCCCTGATGAACATGGATGCAAAAATTCTTAATAAGATACTAGCAAATCGAATTCAACAGCATATAAAAAGAATTATTCACCATGATCAAGTGGGATTCATTCCTGGGATGCAGGGCTGGTTCAACATTCGCAAATCGATCAACGTGATACATCACATTAACAAAAAAAAAGAGAAGAACCATATGATCCTGTCAATCGATGCAGAAAAGGCCTTTGACAAAATCCAGCACCCTTTCTTAATAAAAACCCTTGAGAAAGTCGGGATAGAAGGAACATACTTAAAGATCATAAAGGCCATTTATGAAAAGCCCACAGCTAACATCATCCTCAACGGGGAAAAACTGAGAGCTTTTTCCCTGAGATCAGGAACACGACAGGGATGCCCACTGTCACCGCTGCTGTTTAATATAGTGCTGGAAGTTCTAGCATCAGCAATCAGACAACAAAAGGAAATCAAAGGCATCAAAATTGGCAAAGATGAAGTCAAGCTTTCGCTTTTTGCAGATGACATGATATTATACATGGAAAATCCGATAGACTCCACCAAAAGTCTGCTAGAACTGATACATGAATTCAGCAAAGTTGCAGGATACAAAATCAATGTGCAGAAATCAGTTGCATTCTTATACACTAACAATGAAGCAACAGAAAGACAAATGAAGAAACTGATCCCATTCACAATTGCACCAAGAAGCATCAAATACCTAGGAATAAATCTAACCAAAGATGTAAAAGATCTGCATGCTGAAAACTATAGAAAGCTTATGCAGGTAATTGAAGAAGATATAAAGAAATGGAAAGACATTCCCTGCTCATGGATTGGAAGAATAAATATTGTCAAAATGTCAATACTACCCAAAGCTATCTACACATTCAATGCAATCCCAATCAAAATTGCACCAGCATTCTTCTCGAAACTAGAACAAGCAATCCTAAAATTCATATGGAACCACAAAAGGCCCCGAATAGCCAAAGTAATTTTGAAGAAGAAGACCAAAGCAGGAGGCATCACAATCCCAGACTTTAGCCTCTACTACAAAGCTGTCATCATCAAGACAGCATGGTATTGGCATAAAAACAGACACATAGACCAATGGAATAGAATAGAAACCCCAGAACTAGACCCACAAACGTATGGCCAACTCATCTTTGACAAAGCAGGAAAGAACATCCAATGGAAAAAAGACAGTCTCTTTAACAAATGGTGCTGGGAGAACTGGACAGCAACATGCAGAAGGTTGAAACTAGACCACTTTCTCACACCATTCACAAAAATAAACTCAAAATGGATAAAGGACCTGAATGTGAGACAGGAAACCATCAAAACCTTAGAGGAGAGAGCAGGAAAAGACCTCTCTGACCTCAGCCGTAGCAATCTCTTACTCGGCACATCCCCAAAGGCAAGGGAATTAAAAGCAAAAGTGAATTACTGGGACCTTATGAAGATAAAAAGCTTCTGCACAGCAAAGGAAACAACCAACAAAACTAAAAGGCAACCAACGGAATGGGAAAAGATATTTGCAAATGACACATCGGACAAAGGGCTAGTATCCAAAATCTATAAAGAGCTCATCAAACTCCACACCCGAAAAACAAATAACCCAGTGAAGAAATGGGCAGAAAACATGAATAGACACTTCTCTAAAGAAGACATCCGGATGGCCAACAGGCACATGAAAAGATGTTCAACGTCGCTCCTTATCAGGGAAATACAAATCAAAACCACACTCAGATACCACCTCACGCCAGTCAGAGTGGCCAAAATGAAGAAATCAGGAGACTATAGATGCTGGAGAGGATGTGGAGAAACGGGAACCCTCTTGCACTGTTGGTGGGAATGCAAATTGGTGCAGCCGCTCTGGAAAGCAGTGTGGAGGTTCCTCAGAAAATTAAAAATAGACCTACCCTATGACCCAGCAATAGCACTGCTAGGAATTTATCCAAGGGATACAGGAGTACTGATGCATAGGGGCACCTGTACCCCAATGTTTATAGCGGCACTCTCAACAATAGCCAAATTATGGAAAGAGCCTAAATGTCCATCAACTGATGAATGGATAAAGAAATTGTGGTTTATATACACAATGGAATACTACGTGGCAATGAGAAAAAATGAAATATGGCCTTTTATAGCAACATGGATGGAACTGGAGAGTGTGATGCTAAGTGAAATAAGCCATACAGAGAAAGACAGATACCATATGGTTTCACTCTTATGTGGATCCTGAGAAACATAACAGAAACCCATGTGGGAGGGGAAGGGAAAAAAAAAAAAAAAAAAGAGGTTAGAGTGGGAGAGAGCCAAAGCATTAGAGACTGTTAAAAACTGAGAACAAACTGAGGGTTGATGGGGGGGGGGGGGGAGGGAGGGCAGGGTGGGAGGGAGGGCAGGGTGGGTGATGGGTATTGAGGAGGGCACCTTTTGGGATGAGCACTGGGTGTTGTATGGAAACCAATTTGACAATAAAAAAAAAAAAAAAAAAAAAAAAAAAATTCGAAGATAGAATCAATTGTTTGTTTCAGCACCAGCTTGGAACAAAATCCTATTAGAATATTGAAATACATTAACTTTTAATAATTATGACATGAATAAATCTAATAGACAAATAATTAACTTGATATCAGAGGAGTAATAGACAATGCTATGCATTTTTGTTAACACATTAAATTTAGAACAGAAATTATATGAACTGTATTCAATTTCTAAAAAAAAACTGAAGTAAATTTAAGTGGATTTTCAATTAATTTCAATTAATAGCTTAAGTGTTAATTGATGTAAATTTAATATATATCTTTTTATAGCTAGAGTTTTAAAATAGATAAGCAGTTGAACTTTAAAAAAATGGTTAGATCAACTTGCAAGAGTATTCTAAATATGTAACTAATATAAATCAATTATTTAAAATAAAATGAAAATGCTTTTTCTTAATTTGTTTTCGTATATTCAGACACATAAAAATATGAATAAAATGAAAATTATCAGCATCTCATTACCCAAAATTAATACTTTGTATATATTTATCCATATATTTCTATACTACCACATGTATTCACCTGTGTTATGGGGAAAATGCTGTTTCTTATCTAACTATTTTCTCTAGGTTATATATTGAATTGTTTTTATCATAACTATCTGTCCATGTCTGAAAAGATATCATTGATAAAATTTTGGAATTCCTGTGCATGTAGGTATATATCATCTAAAAATGTGTATTCATTTGATATTATAAAATCAATATGTGCTTGGAAATAGGCAAATTAAATAATTATAAAGAGTAAGGAGTGTGTACTTTACTTGCCCACTACTAATCACATTTACAGAAATAACTGTGAGATGACAAAATATATATATTGGTCTTTGCACCCAGTTTCCAGCACAGAGCCCTTGAAATCCTCTTAATCTCCAAGGTAATAAGAGTGCTAGGTACATCTTATGTTTTAATATTTGGTCTTTTACCCTGGTTCCTGACACAAGCCTCCTAAATTCCTTGGATTCTCTTGGGTGATAGGAGGTTCTTTTGTTCAAATGAGGCTACTCTGAACAGGCTCCTGGATGGCTTCTGGATGGGGCCTGGTCACCAGAAAGACCAAGCCATTAGAGTTGGAATTTTCAGCACCGTCTGCCACTTCCCTACAGAGGGGAGAAGCCTCAGACATAGAGTTAATAATTGACTATGGCTAAGTGAGGAAGCCTCCATAAACTCCCATATGTATAATATTCGGAGAGCTTCCAGGTTCGTAAATGCATCCACATACCAAGAGGGTGATGCACTCCAACCCCACACACACCTCCCGCTATGTGTTTATTCATCTGGATGTTCATCTATATCCATAACATGGCCTTAAATAAACTGATAAACATAAGTCAATGTTTCCCTGAATTCTGCTCTAGCAAATAATGGAGTTTAAGGAGGGAATTATGCAAACCTCCAATTTGTTGCCAAGTTGGATAAAAGTTATGGGCAAGAGCAACCTGGGATGTATTATTTGTGATTGGCATCTGAAGTAGGAGGTAATTTTGAGGTACTAATCCCTTAACCTGTGGGATCTGACACTAACTCCAGGCAAATGGTGTCAGAATTGGGTTAAATCATAGGACCCCCAGTCAGTGTCAGAGAATTGCTTGGTGGAGAAGAAAAACGCCACACATCAGGTTTCAGAAGTATTGTAATGTGGTAGTAATGTGAGAGTGAAGAAAAAAAACCTAGGAGGGAGACTGAGGGTTTTTCCCATCTCAGTGTTACTAACAGCTTTATTTGCAAGCTTCCAGGTGTCTTCTATGAGTATAAAGGTCATATACATTTAAAATATCCATTTATACATGGTGGAATATTATAAACATACCATTCAGTAATATTTTTCACTAAAAATGGATATTGTTATCTATTCACATCAGACTACATTTATCTATTACTCTTGCAATAGCTGCAAACTTTCAAAAGTATACATGCATAATTCATTAATTTCCTGAATATACACTGGATAGGAATCTAGGTTATTACTGACATTATAGGCAATAATGCGATGGACACCATTATGTTTATATATCTGCATACTTATTCATTTAGGTTTAATTCTCATAAGTGGAATGCGTAATTCAAAGGATATGCATTTTTCACTTTTTATTAATATCTCCAGATTGTTCTTTGAAATGGCCATATATAAAAAAATAATTTTCTTATAAATTTATCCAAAAACTACTGTCATTAAAAACAGTGTTTTCTGGAGCACCTGGCTGGCTCAGTTAGTAGAACATGCAAGTCTCAATCTCAGGGTTGTGAGTTTGAGCCCCACGTTGGGTGTAGACAGTCTTTAAAGATAAAATCTAAAATAAATTGTTTTCTAACATTATCTTATTGCCATTTCAAAATTGTTCTTTTATAAGTAAGAAGATATAGCACTAGGATTTGGAAAGGAGAAGGTTGATATTAAGGAATGAATTTGTGCATTTGTACATCTGTGATTCTTACAAGTCTTAATTTTGCATGTTTGGAAATAGTCTAGACAAGAAGAAATAGATTGCTTTCCTTACTCTATTGATTTCATCAATATTCTCAGTAAAAATGTTTGAATACATAGCATGTGTTAGCCTTTAGGGAAATACTAGTAAATCTGATAGACATGATATTCTTCAACTTTCATAAAATGTGCAGTTTAGAGCTATGGTTTACACTTACTAAAAAAACCACGTGAGGTGTTTGTTAAAAAATAAGATTTCCTGAAGTAATCCTCCAAACTTCTAATTCACTAGAACTGATTTGTGAAGCAGAAATCTATAATTTATTAAGCACATTAAGTGATTCCAATACAGGTAGCCTCAAGACCATAAATCAATAATCAATGCCAATCTTGAAGAAACCCATAATTTTTGCCTCTAATGACAACATATCTACCACCAGAATAATGCCTGTACTTTTTATTCTGTTCAATCAATGTACTCACCAAAATAACAAGTGGCATGGAAGAGCTCATTATAAATTTGCTGAAGTGCTATAGTACTGTAGGTTATATTCACATCATGACCTAGGCACAAAATCTTTCTTGATTTCCTTAATGTGATTCCCTTTATATAGTTCTCCTCCATTAAATATATTGGTAAAACAAAGTTAATATACATTATTATTTTAAATATATTAATTATAGATAATATGAAATATTTTAGAATTCTGAAGGGTTTTCTAGGCCAAATTTTAGAATTTCTATAACTAGACCTTAGTTTTCTCATACAGATCTATCTGTACTTGGCAACTACTATTCAGAGCGCCAAAATCACATCTTGTCCTCATGGAAATACATTCATCATTTTCCATGTACTATCTAACACATTCCATTTCTCTTCCTCCATGTTGTGATAATTACCTAAAGGCTAATTACCTAATGCCTACCTAAAATAGATTATGATATTCTATTGCTACCAGTGCCACTGGTGCTGAGTCTACTAATTCCATACATGGAGAGTTTAGCTTTTTCATGTACTGTATCATAATCTCAGGCATGAACAATTAGTGTGGCTATTAATATATTCTATTTAAAAAAGTCTCTCTACTTTGATTGTTGGAACTAACACATAAAATCTTGGTTGGCAAGCATAATTCATTCCAGAAACTTGCTTATAAATCAAAGCACTTGTATATCAAAGCAAATTTCCCCAAAAGAAATAATGGAAACACAGATGATTTATTCTACAACCCAAAAATATTCATATAAAAATGATTACAATACTATAATAAAATAAAAAATAATAAAGAAAATTCAAAATATAAGGAAAAGTAAACAAATTAACCCACACTTATTTTTCAAAACCTTCGAGGCTGGTGTGAGGGAGACAAGAGAGAAGAGGGTTATTGTGTAGGATGACTTTCATTATCACTAACAGAATCACTGCTATCTATTGGCTCAATGGAATCTTTTTCTTTTCATGCAACTTTAACAAGAACCTATCCAATGACACTTGCTTTTGTCTCCTTTTGAGGTTTAGTGGAAATGTGATATTGCATTGTCATTAAACAGATTCATCGCTCTCACTGCTACAGCCTTATTTGGGTGGTGCTTTTTCACAAAATTTTGCAATGTTTCCCACATTTTACATGTGTCCCTAATCTCACTGAAGTGAGGGATTCCTCCACCTTTTTCTCTTCCCCTGCAGGCAAGATTTCCTTCATAATCTCTTGTTGTTACTCATGATGTAACAGTTGGATGTAACAGTCAGATGCCAGTTGTGGGCACCTTCCAACATTCTGAAAAATCATTGAATTCTGCGACCAAGCATCTAAGCATGGGAGACAATCACACACAATCCCACAGCAAGCAAGAGAGAAGAACCATTGGCTCAGTTGTGATCATGTGACTTTCAGTGTTACATAGTACTCATATTGCAAGACATTGCTCATTTATCAAGTTAAAATTTATTAGAAATGTTTGCTCACCTACCGGAACACTTGCAGAACAAATTATTTGCAATCCAAGGTTTTACTGTACTTGGAATTCCCTCTTACCTCTACTTCTCTTCTCCCTTCCCCCTAAGGAGATATTCCATTTATATGCAAATCAGTCCTTACCAAGTTACTCTCCAGAACATCTATATGGTCACCCATACGTATATATCCCAAACGACAGATTTGCACAAGCTATGCCTCTGCTACATGTCTGTTGCCTCATATCTTACTACTATCCCAGAAAAAAAATTAGCCATAGTCAACTACTTCATTTACTCAAGTTCAGCAGTGTGATTAACTCTTTCAAATCTCCTAAAATTTGGATATTTTTTCTTTATCTAGACTGATACAGATTTACCCATCTTCCTCATCCAAATTTCTACTTAGCTTTCAGGACTAAATTCAAATATCACCTCTGTGAAGTGCTCTTGGTGTCCTTTCTCTCCAGGACTCCCACTGAGATTAGTTCATGTGTCCTGAAATCCAGCCCACATTCTTTTCACTAGCCAAGTCTTGAGCCCTGGTGAATGGAATCTGACAAAAAAAAAGTTGTTTTTTGCTCTTTTACATAGGTGAACCATCTACTTTAAAGTTCATTACAAAGGAGAGTGCTGTTTCACTCAAATTAGGTGCGCATATGGACTACTGGCAACCCAATATAACTTTCCTTCTTCTTTAACCACTCTGTCAGACATCATGAATAGATGGGGGGAAAAATCTGGATGTATACTGTATGTTGAAAGATAGAATGATGGGAGAATTTTGTATTTCTGTGTCTATCTATAATAGCAGGGGCTTATTTTCTCCTATAAAATACATTTTTCAATTTTCATTTCTGTTTAATCATGTGGATGGTTAAGGAAGACTTTCTCAAGCTAATCTTCAAGGCTTTGTGTAATGCTGGTTAATTAAAAAAAATTGGTTTTGATTGAACTGTAAGTTCCCTGAGGGTAGCAGCCACAAACTCCTGAAATTGATATACTCTTGGTTGCTTGTGGAGAAAAAAAGAGTAAAAACTAAATAAATAAAACAGACTGTGCTCCTTATACTAGCTTTCAGTTGCTGTGTAATAATTATGATAAATTTAGGAACTTAAAACAACACAACATTATTATCTCACAGTTTCTATGAGTCAGCAATCTAGAATCAGCTTAACTGGGTTCTTCCTTCAGATCACACAAGGTTGTAATCAAAGTGTTAGCTGGGGCCACAGTTTTCATCATGAGTCTGAGATCATATTACAAACTCAACTTACAAGTTGTTAGCCAAATTCAGTTTCTTATTTTTTATTAAGTTTATTTGTTTATTTTTTTGTGATCTCTATACCCAGCATGGATACCCCAAGATCAAGGGTCACAGGCTCTACTGACTGACCAGCCAGGTGCCCCACTAAATTCAGTTCCTTATGATTATATAACTAAGATCTCTGTTGTCTTGCTAACTGTCCTGGAGACTCCTGTCAGCTCCTGGGTGCCACCTCTCTATACAGTCTGCAAAATGACTGTTTCCCTCCTTTGAGGATAAATAGGTAAAAGAAAGGAACAATGAAACAAACAAACACAAAAATCTCTGCTTTTAAAAGGCTCACCAGGGGTGCCTGGTGGCTCAGTGGGTTAAGCCTCTGATTTTGGCTCAGGTCATGATCTTGCATACTGTGAGTTCAAGCCCACGTTGGGCTCTCCGCTGACAGCTCAGAGCCTGAACCCTGCTTCATATTCTGTGTCTCCCTCCCTCTCTCTCTTCCCCTCCCCTGCTTGCTCTCTGCCTCTCTCTCTCTCTCTCTCTCAAAGATAAATAAACAATAAACAAGAACTAAAAAAAAAGCCATGTGAAAGATCCCAGTGTTTTCTGTTCTTAAAGTAATAAGTAATGAAATATTTCAATGAACAGTACATCATAATCTGAATTCCCTAGAGTCTGAAACAGGTTTATCTGACAATGCTTTCTTGAGGTTTAAGTCCAAAAGAAGCAAGGGGAAAGAAAAGGGGTAAGTAAGGAAAGAAAAGAGCAAAAGTCAATATAAGATGTCTGTAAGTGATAGGGTCCCAACTTCAAAACAAAATACTTCCAATTTCCTGGTTACACAAGACTGTACCTAAGAGGCTGTATGGGGTCACTGAGTCAATAGGGGTTCAGAGAAGATGGGGATAAGACTATTGCAGCAGTCCAAGTGAGAAAATAAGATAGTGTGGTAGTGAAGACAGGGGAGAAGGGTAGAAATCTGTAGACTGCAGGGAAGCAACATGAATGCTTCTTCATGTTTTTTTCATGGTCAAGGTTTTCTGAGCATAGGGAACTGGAACTTCACTTAAAAGAGAATCCTTATAAGTTCAAGGTGACTAAATAGCAAGGTTGAGAGAGTGTGAAACATCCAAGAGATTTCAGAGATTTTTCTCCCTAGAGCTATATGCTTATGTTTCAAAGGGCAATGAAACTCAGATGAGCCATTTCCATTCCAAATGATGGTAAGATATTAGAAAGGCAGATTTCTCCAATACCCTCCCAGCCCCCCAGCTCTCTTCTCTCAGAGGGAAAGGAGTGGGAGCTGTCTAGATCTTCTATAAGTTCCCACAGTCCTAATTTCAGGGTTCCTTTCTTTATTGCAAAAAAATCCCTTTTACATGTTCAAGGTGACATCTGGCTGTCACTACACAACCATAAAAGGGGAGAATGGGGTGTGGGGAACCAATCTATACTAACTCTATCTCTCAGCTGAAAACCTAGTGTTTGCTTTTAGGACAAGATAAATACATATATTTATCACAGACCAACAATTATTTAGTAGATAAGATAAACAACATTGGGTAATGATTCAGAGATAGGAGTTCTTTCATTCTTTTCAAGGTATGTGTTGGGCACAACTATTGCAAGATACAGCCATGAACATAACTGACAATACCTCTGACCGGACAAAACTTACGATGCAGCTAATGGAGTAACATTAGCATCAAAATTTTATTTTACTCACTGATGCAGCAGTCAATTAGTAGATTACATGGATGGGAAAATATGACTTACAGATGCTTTAAGTTCAATATTAGAATATCAGCTGCCACTTCTAGCTATCTTTTCTGTTAAGAATTGAGATTGTCTTGGGGTGCCTGGGTGGCTTAGTTGGTTCAGCTATGGACTGTTGGTTTCCACTCAGGTCATGATCTTGCAGTTTCATGAGTTTGAGCCCTATGTAGGGCTCTGTGCTGGCAAAGCAGAACCTGCTTGGGATTCTCTCTCACTCTCTCTCTCTCTCTCTTTGCCCCTCCCCTACTTGCACCATCTCTGTTTGTCTCAAAATAAATAAATAAGCTTAAAAAAAAGAATCTAAACTGTCTCACACAGCTACTCATCAAAGTAATAAAACTTCCCTCAACATTTAAAAGATATGTATTTCAAGCAATGCCAAAAACTTAGTGGAAGAAGTAGGGGCAGGTTGACTTCAGCTCCAGAAGAGCTGGCTTTGTGTCTTCTTTAAGACGTTCTAGATATCTCAGATGTGTTCCAATCAAAGCAGAGACTCATAATGAACAATTTCATCTTTTTCACTATTTCTATGAATACAGTGTATATAATTGAAAGCAAAATTTATAGTCATATAGGATTGCATAACCCTTTTATCAACCTTATTTGAGAATTTCCATTAAATACTTCTTTTAAGCACCTTGGTGGGAATTTGAGTGCAACCACCCATCTTTAGGAACTGTAACTGAAACTTGTTCCAATGTCATTGCCAATATGTCAAGAATGATGCCTGGGTTTTGTATAGGGACTAGAAATATTTATGGAGATGGGGAGTACTGAGGAAGATCCAGTTTGGTGAAAAGAAGTGCCTAAACTTAGATTTTGATACGTAGGCTGTCCTTCTTTGTTGGTTTACTTCTTTTGGTGCTAGACTTCATTCTTACCCCTTTAACAAAGACCTACACATAGGGGTCACTCTTAATAAATGTTAGTAGACATACGTTCCATCATCCTTTACCACGCAAGAAACATGGTTATATTATAACCATTCCAAGTCCTTTATTTGGCAGAGGTTTCTATACAACGTGCTACATGAGAACACAGTGTCAACTCCACTGCTGTGTCCTGAATTTGTTATCTCTCTACTAGTCCCTCCTTGGCATTTGTTCTCCTTAATATATCATTAATGTATGGATATCGACCCAGTAGTACAGTGGTACAGTGAAGACCTCTCTTCCCTGAGCTAATCAGAGTTTGTTTTCCATGATACCTCTAAGCCGAAGGCTTAGATGAAGGCTTAGATGAACCATAAAACTGAAGCCTGAACGTGGTATCTCTGAGTTAAAAAAAAAGGCAGGAGAGGACTTCTTACAAAGTTTGTCTGACTGAGGGGCACATGAGTGGCTCAGTCGGTTGAGAGTCTGACTCTTGGTTTTTGGCTTAGGTCATGATCTCACAGTTTTTTGGGTTCAAGGCCCATGTCAGGCTTCATGCTAAGAGCACGGACCCTGCCTGGAATTCTCTCTACCTTTCTCTCTGCCCCTTCCCTGCTCATGCTGTCTCTGTCACTCTCAAAATAAATACATTTTAAAAAAAAAAGCTTATGTGATTGGTATTTCTAAAACTTTAATCTTATTTCTTCATCTAAAAGGTTGTTTATTATTAATTTTTAGCAGGATAGTCTCATTCACCAATTCTGATTAAAAGAAAACTTCACCCAACTTGTGGAAGCCCCACTCTCCTTGCACAGAAATTGGCTTGTCTTAGGATTTCTCTCCCTTTGTCTTCTACTTGAAATTAGGCAAGAAATATGAATGACTTTAGCAGGATGCCAAGGGAATGCTCTACCACCTCAATTTTGGCAAGACATGTTAGGTAGTCTTGGACGCTCCACCTCCAGGTACTATTAAGTTGTTCATGTCAGCACGAATAATAAACTTGCCATGTTTCTTTCCACTTTCAGTATTCTGGTAAGCAATGATTGGGCAACCTATACACATTCACCCACACCCTTCCTGGCAGCTAATAATACCCAAAATATGTTATAAATCCATATCTAAAAAAAGGTTTATTCACTTAATGCACAGGTCCTTCTGCCCACGTGGAAGTGTTACCTACATTATTATGCAAATAAGCTTCTAAATGGCGATACTGTTTAAAGACTTCCTAAAATTTTTCTAACATAAACCATCATGCACACGCAGTTTCTATAAGTGGAACTGAGGTAGTTTGTTATATAAGCCTCTATCTTCCTCTCTCTGGAGAACACTGTGACTATCACAACCCCCATTGAGCATACTGCTAGGGATTGGTTTGTCCTATCAGTTTGCAGTTTTCTTCATTTATTCTTTGTTGGGCACCCATTGAACTTCCAAAGTCTCTGATATTATGTGTTATAAGTCCTTGGGGAACCTGAATAGACAGACCCCTCTTAAAGGTTGTTTTTATTGTGTTACTATTTTGTCAGTTATAATCATTATAGTCCCAATATAACGTTGAAAATTACTTAGAATGGGGCACATTTTTGCCACCAAAAATATTTATCCCTATATTCTTATTAAAGCAATGATATAAATGTCTTAGAGTAACATACTGTCCCCTTTTAAGGCCATTAACTGTAGGATTTTGTGAGAAATGCTTTTGACTAAGGGTCTGGACAGATTTAGTTCCGCTCTTCTACTAATCAATTTTGTATTACTAAATATGTACTTTTTTCTCTTGGTTGTATTTCTCTTGTTGCTTTGCTGGTCTTCTGGGACTACTGTGAAGCAAAATATAGCTGGTGGGATAATGCTTTGAAACGGCAATATGAAAATTCAAAGTAGAATCACCATTTTCTATTTATATTCTATAACTTAAACCAACACCCCTCTCAGAACACATATAAACCCATCCTCCCTCACACATATTTTCATGCAGTTAGCTTCTCTCCAACACTTCTTTTTTATAGAAAATATTACTTAGAAAGTCATTAAATGCAGGACCTTTTCTTTTTTTACATTCACCAATGATTCTGACACACAATACCTTTATTTATTCATTCTTTTGACATATCTCTTTCTCATTTTCAATCACATGAGTATCTTGCTTCTTCTTCCATTTTTTTTTTTATCACTTTACTACCTCCATCACCAAGTATTGGTTCACCATCAACCGTACAGTGGAAAAAGTGCATTTCAAGCATTCCTGTCATTATCTTCTCATTTCCCCAGTAAATACAGTCACACTATTACCCATCTGTACCTGCAGCTCTTGTATTGCCAAATGAAGTAGGAATTTTTTTTCATCATCATACTTTCTTGCCTTTCTGTGGAGTAAACAATTATTGATTATTGCAGTTTTTCCCCTCTTGGGATATTTTGTTTATCTTTTCCTCTATTTTCATAATACATGTTTTTTTTTACAAAAAATTTCACATGTAACTTCAAGTTTTGTAGTATAACCAGTTGAGAAGTCAATAAGACATTTAGAAATATAGAAATAGAATTTGAAGGAGAGATCACAATTGAAATATATATCTAGTAGTATCTCAATTTTAAAAATGTGGAAACTGAGATCTAGAGAAGTCAATTAACTTTTCCAAAATTAGAATCATTAAGTGGCAATTAAGTATGTCTGGTTCTTGAATTCAAATCTTAACTATCGTAACTATTAAGCTATGCCCATAAAGACTGAAGTATCATCTAAATGAATGAATGTGCTTGCCCCAATTTGCTCTTAATATTTTTTAAAAGTCTTTTAGGGGGGAGGAGCCAAGATGGTGGAAGAGCATGGAAGGTTTTTGTGTGTCTCGTGTCCATGAAATACAGCCAGACCAATACTAAACCATCCTACACACCTATAAAACTGATTGGAGGATTAACACAGCAATCTGCACAACCTGAACCACAGAATTTAGCAGGCATGTGGTGTGGAGAGGTGAACTTGGGGAGAGAGAAGCTGGCGACGGGCAGGGAGCCACGTTTGCAGGTGGAGAGAGGACGGAGACTGGGGCAGGGGAGAATACAGGAAAAGCACCCCTCCCCAAAAGCAGTTGGAGAGAAAGTGGAAAATTGGAAACTGCTGCAGGGACTAATCTAAAAAGGGAGAAAGGAAAAAGGAGAGGGTTTAAATTCCATTAAGACTGTAAATAAGGGAAGCGCAAAGGCTGTAACTCCGCAGCTCGATACCTGGTGGTGCTCTGGTGGGAAGGGCGAATCCCCAGGAAGAGAGTGGGCTCCAGGATTTTCGGGCCACACGGGGAAAAACGGTTCCACTGCTGGAAGGACATTTGGTAGAGACTGTTGAAGCCACCTGGTCCCAGCAGACCCCAGAAAACGGCCACATTCGCTGGTGCTGAAACAAGGTCATTAAGTGTGAAGCCGGGTGCCAGATGTGTGTTGTGATTTTCCATAATCCCTGAAAAGCTGCTGCTACACTATTTCGCAAACTTTTTCTTGGGTGGGCTGGCACCTGGCCACAGTCTCAGGGTACCGGCAGCAGCAGGCATTGCTGGGTGCAGCTGGCATTCGGCCACTGCTCAGTGAGACCCTCCCACAGATGGGCAGAATGGGTCAGAGCCACAGTCCTTCAGAAGTAAGGGGCTGGGGAAAACAGCCACATCTGAGACAAAACTCGGGAGAGAGGCACTGCCTGAGGCTTGGTCATGGACAGTGAAGAAGCAGGCAGTGGACGAAAGAGGAAGTGGAAGACAGAGGATGGGTGTACAACTGCTGATCAGGGAGAACACAGTCCCCATACTAGAGACTGGGTAGCTGGGTGCCGCCATTTTCACCACTCCCGTGCATGCGCATATGCAACTACAAGCGCTGCAACAATCCACCCCAGTAGCCTAGCAGCGCCATCTGGTGGAGAACGGAGCCATCACACTGAGCCCTGCCCAAATGGGCCAACCTCGCTCTTCAAGCACACAAGTCTTACCGCCTACTTAGTTTATGGACTATAAAGCGCTACATAGTCTGACTTCTAGGGGAAAACAAAGTAATTTCAGTCCTATTTCAATCTGTTAGCAACTCGGTTTATTCAATTTTCTTTCTTTTTTTTCTCTTTTACAATATTCTTTTTCTTAAAGAAAAAATTCATTTTTATTTTCAATTTTTATTAAAAATATTTTTAATTTCTTTCTATATTTTTTACGTTTGTATACATTTTTTCAAATTCTATCTTACTTCCATAATTCTACTTTAGTCTACTTCAGTGTATACCCCTTTTCAAATTTTCAAACTATTTCCTTGTTTTCTCTTTTTCTTTTTTCGCTTTTTTGTATCTTTTCTTTTTCTTGAATGCAGAAAGTGAAAAATTTCATTTTTACTTTCAATTTCTATTAAAAATATTTTTCTTTAAATTTTTTACTATATATTTTGCTTTTATGTAAATTTTTTCGAATTCTATTTTACTACCATCCTTTTATTTCAGTCGACTACAGGGTATTCACTTTTTCAAATTTTCAAACGATTTATTTTTTATCTATTTTTTCTCTTTTTCATTTCTTTTCTTTTTCTTGAATACAGAAAGACAAAAATTCATTTTTTATTTTAATTTGTATTAAGACTCTTTTTCTTTAATTTTTTTCCTACTATATTCTTTACTTTCGTGTAAGTTTTTTCAAATTCTATTTTACTCCTATCATCTCATTTTAGTTTACTTCAGTGTATTCTATTTTTCAAATTCTCAAACAATTTCGTTACTTTTTCCCCTTTTTTTTCTCTAATCTTTCAAACCACGTTCAACACCAAGACAAGAACACACCTAGGATCTAGCATCATTTATTAGATTTAGTGTGTGTGTGTTTAATTTTTTAATTTTAATATTTTTTTAATTTTAATTTTTTTTAATTTTAATTTTTCTAATTAATTCTTTTTCTCCCTTCAAAATGATAAAATGAAGGAATTCACCCCAAAAGAAAGAGCACAAAGAAACGACATCCAGGGATTTAACCAACACAGATACAAGCAAAATGTCTGAAACAGAATTTAGAATCATGATAACAAGAATACTAGCTGGAGTCAAAAATAGATTAGAATCCCTTTCTGCAGAGGTAAAAGAAGTAAAAAATAGCCAGAATGAAATTAAAATGCTATAACTGAGCTGCAATCATGGATGGGTGCAGCAGCAGCAAGGGTAAATAAGGCAGACAGAGAATCAGCGATATAGAGGACACACTTATAGAGAACAATGAAGCATAAAAAAAGAGGGAGATTAAGGCTAAAGAGTATGATTTAAGAATTAGAGAAATCAGTGACTCATTGAAAAAAGGAACAACATCAGAATCATAGAGGTCCCAGAAGAGGAAAAGAGAGAAATAGGGGTAGAAGGGTTATGTGAGCAAATCATAGTGGAAAACTTTCCTAACCTAGGGAAAGACACAGACATCAAAATCCAGGAAGCACTGAGGACCCCCATTAGAGTCAACAAAAACCGACCATCAGCAAGGCATATCATAGTCAAATTCACAAACTACTCAGGCAAGGAGAGAATCCTGAAAGCAGCAAGGGAAAAAAAGTCCCTAACCTACAAGGGAAGACAGATCAGGTTTGCAGCAGACGTATCCACAGAAACTTGGCAGGCCAGAAAGGAGTGGCAGGATATATTCAGTGTGCTGCATCAGAAAAATATGCAACCAAGAATTATTTATCCAGCAAGCCTATCATTCAAAATAGGAGAGATAAAAAGTTGCCCAGACAAACAAAAATTAAAGGAGTTTGTGACCACCAAACCAGCCCTGCAAGAAATTTTAACGGGGACTCTCCGAGGGGAGAAAAAAATGAAAAAAAAAATATATATATACACACACATATATATATGCATACATATACATATATATGTGTGTATACATATATATATGTGTGTGTGTATGTATACTTATATACACACACACACATATATATATGCATAATATATATACATATATACATATACATACATATATAATAAGTATATATATAATATATATAATAATATAATATTTTTGTATGTATATATATAATAATATATGTATTATTTTGTATGTAAAATATAATTTTGTATGTATATATATATAATAAATATATATATAATAAACATATATATATAAATACCAAAAGCAACAAAGATTAGAAAGGGTCAGAGAACAACACCAGAAACTCCAACTCTACAAACATCATAATGGCAATAAATTCATATCTTTCAGTACTCACTCAACGTCAATGGACTCAATGCTCCAATCAAAAGACATAGGGTAACAGAATGGATAAGAAAACAAGATCCATCTATATGCTGTTTACAAGATACCCACTTTAGACCTTTTGAAAATAAGGGGATGGAGAACCATCTATCATGCTAATGGTCAACAAAAGAAAGCCAGAGAAGCCACACTTATATCAGACAATCTAGACTTTAAAATAAAGATTGTATCAAGAGATTCAGAAGGGCATTATATCATAATCAAGGGGTCTATCCACCAAAAAGACCCAACAATTGTAAACATTTATGTGCCAAATGTGGGACAACCCAAATATATATTAATTAATCACAAACATAAAGAAACTCATTGATAGTAATACCATAATAGTAGGAGATTTCAACACCCCATTCACAGCAATGGACAGATCATCTAATCAAAAAATCAACAAGGAAACAATGGCTTTGAATGACACACTGGACCAGATGGACTTAACAGATATATTCAGAACATTTCATCCTAAAGAATATACATTCTTCTCCAGTGCACACAGAATGTTCTCCAGAATAGACCATATACTGGGACACAAATCAGCCCTAAGTAAGTACAAAAAGATCAAGATCATACCGTGCGTATTTTCAGACCACAATGCTATGAAACTCGATATCAACCATAAGAAAAAATTTGGAAAGGTAACAAATACTTGGAGACTGAAGAACATCCTACTAAAGAATGAATGGGCTAACCAAGAAGTTAAAGAGGAAATTAAAAAGTAGATAGATAGAAAATGATAGAACCACAACCCAGAACCTCTGGGATTCAGCAAAGGCAGTCATAAGAGGAAAGTATATAGCAATCCAGGCCTTCCTCAAGAAGGAAGAAAGATCTCAGATACACAACCTAACCTTACGCCTTGAGGAGCAGGAAAAAGAACAGGAAATAAAACCCAAAAACCAGCAGAAGACAGGAAATAATAAAGATTAAAGCAGAAATTAATGCTATCGAAACAAAAAACAAAAAACAAAAAACAAAACAAAACAGTAGAACATATCAATGAAACCAGAAGCTGGTTCTTTGAAAGAATTAACAAAACTGATAAACAACTAGCCACTTTGATCAAAAAGAAAAAGGAAAGGATCCAAATAAATAAAATCCAGAATGGAAGAGGTGAGATCACACCAACCTCACAGAAATAAAAACAATAATAAGAGAATACAATGAAAAATTATATGCTAATAAATGGGCAACCTGGAAGAAATGGACAAATTCCTAGAAACATATACACAACCAAATCTGAAACAGGAAGAAATAGAAAATTTTATCAGACCTATAACTAGTAAGGGAATAGAATTAGTAATCAAAAATCTGCCAAAAAACAAGAGTCCAGGGCCAGATGGCTTTCCAGGGGAATTCTACCAAACATTTAAGGAAGGAAGAGTTAATACCTATTCTCTTGAAGCTGTTCCAAAAAACAGAAATGGAAGGAAAACTTCCAAACTCTTTCTATTAAGCCACCATTACCTTGATTCCAAAACCAGACAGAGACCCCACTAAAAAGGAGAACTACAGACCAATTTTCCTGACGAACATGGATGCAAAAATCCTCAACAAGATATTAGCCAACCGGATCCAACAATACATTAAAAAATTATTCACCACGACCAAGTGG
Source organism: Panthera pardus (assembly GCF_024362965.1). Classification (NCBI taxonomy): domain Eukaryota; kingdom Metazoa; phylum Chordata; class Mammalia; order Carnivora; family Felidae; genus Panthera; species Panthera pardus. The sequence continues at coordinate 70,347,488 of NW_026526821.1, read as the reverse complement.
GATTTATACTTGGGATGCAGGGCTGGTTCAATATCCACAAAACAATTAATGTGATTCATCACATCAATAAAAGAAAGGACATGAACCATATGATCCTCTCAAGAGATGCAGAGAAAGCACTTGACAAAATACAGCACCCTTTCTTGATAAAAACCCACATGAAAGTAGGGACAGAAGTATCACACCTCAAGATCATAAAAGCCATATATGAACGACCCACCACTAATATCATCCTCAATGGGGAAAAAGTGAGAGCTTTCCCCCTAAGGTCAGGAACAAGACAGGGATGTCCACTCTAGCCACTGTTATTCAACATAGTATTGGAAGTTTTAGCCTCTGCAATCAGACAACACAAAGAAATAAAAGGCATCCAAATCGGCCAGAAGGAAGTCAAACTTTCAGTCTTCGCAGAGGACATGATACTGTATCTGAAAACGCAAAAGATTCCACCAGAAAACTTCTAGAATTGATTTATGAATTCAGCAGTTGCAGGATATAAAAAATCAACGCACAGAAATTGGTTGCATTCCTATACACTAACAATGAAGTGGCAGAAAGAGAAATCAAGGAATCGATCCCATTTACAGTTGCACCAAAAACCATTAAATACCTAGGAATAAATCTAACCAAAGAGGTGAAAAATCTATACGCTGAAAAGCATAGAAAGTTTATGAAAGAAATTGAAGAAGACACACACAAAAAAGGAAAAAGATTCCATGCTCCTGTATAGGAAGAACAAATATTGTTAAAATGTTGATACTACCCAAAGTGATCTACATATTCAATGCAATCCCTATCAAAATAACACCAGCATTCTTCACAGAGCTAGAACAAATAATCCTAAAATTTGTTTGAAACCAGAAAAGGCCCCAAATAGCGAAAACGATCTTGAAAAAGAAAACCAAAGCAGACTTCAAGCTATACTATAAAGCTGTAATCTCAAGACAGTATGGTACTGGCACAAGAACAGACACTCAGATCAGTGGAACAGAATAGAGAACCCAGAAATGGACCCACAAATGTATGGCCAACTAAACTTTGACAAAGCAGGAAAGAATATCCAATGGAATAAGACAGTCTCTTCAGCAAGCAGTGCTGGGAAAACTGGACAGCCACATGCAGAAGAATGAACCTGGACCACTTTCTTACACCATACACAAAAATAAACTCAAAATGGATTAAAGACCTCAATGTAAGACAGGAAGCCATCAAAATCCTCGAGCAGAAAGTAGGCAAAAACGACTTTGATCTTGGCCACAGCAACTTCTTACTCAACACGTCTCAAGAGGCAAGGGGAAAAAAAGCAAAAATGAACTACTGGGACCTCATCAAAATAAAAAGCTTCTGAACAGCAAATGAAACAATCATCAAAACTAAAAGGCAACTGACAGAATGGGAGAAGATATCTGCAAATGACATATCAGGTAAAGGGTTAGTATCCAAAATCTATAAAGAACTTGTCAAACTGAACACCGAAAAAACAAATAATCCAGTGAAGAAATGGGCAAAAGACATGAATAGACACTTCTCCAAAGAAGACATCTAGATGGCCAACCGACACATGAAAAAATGCTCCACATCATTCATCATCAGGGAAATACAAATCAAAACCACAATGAGATACCACCTTACACCTGTCAGAATGGCTAACATTAACAACTCACGCAGCATTAGATGCTGGAGAGGATACGGAGAAAGAGGATCTGTTTTGCATTGTTGGTGGGAATGCAAGCTGGTGCAGCCACTCTGGAAAATAGTATGGAGGTTCCTCAAGAAACTAAAAATAGAACTACCCTACGACCCAGCAATTGCATTACTAGGCATTTATCCATGGGATACAGGTGTGCTGTTTCGAAGGGACACATGCACCCCCATGTTTATAGTAGCACTATCAACAACAGCCAAAGTATGGAAAGAGCCCAAATGTCTGTCGATGGATGAATGGATAAAGAAGATGTGGTATATATATGCAATGGAGTATTACTCGGCAATCAAAAAGAATGAAACCTTGCCATTTGCAACTACGTGGATAGAACTGGAGGGTATTATGCTAAATGAAATTAGCATATGAGGACTTTAAGAGACAAAACAGATGAACATAAGGGAAGGGAAACAAAAATAATATAAAAACCGGGGGGTGGGGGGACAAAATAGAAGAGACTCATAAATATGGAAAACAAACTGAGGATCGTTGGAGCGATTGCAGGTGGGGGGATGGGCTAAATGGGTAAGGGGCACTAAGGAAAATACTCCTGAAATCATTGTTGCACTATATGCTAACTAATTTGGATGTAAATTTAAAAAAATAAAACATAAAACAAGTTAATAAAAAAAAATAAAAGCCTTTTAAATATTTCTATAATCTTGGTCACCACCTCTCACCTATGCTGTTGTAATAACCTTCTAAACAACCTTTCTGCTTTATAATTTGCTTTCTGCAGTCTGTAGTCTATTCTCAATATCATAGCCAGAGTGAACCTTTGAATATATTAGTCAGATAATTTTACTCCTCTGTTCAAGTCCATGCAGTGGTTTTCCATTCCTGCAGCATAATAGCCAAACTTCTTACAATGGCTTACCAAACTCCACATTATTGGGACCTCCATAACTTTTGTGGACTTTTTCTTTAGTTTACTCACTGGACCATACTAGTCTCCTGTTGATGCTCAAGTAAGCTTAATCCCTTCTTTGGCCCCTCCCCAGGCATGTGCCTGCATTCCCAATTCACTGAACTCTTTCAAATCTTTATCAAAAGTCATTTTGTTAATGAAGCTTAGTATTGCTATTTTTATCAAAATTCCACACCACATTATTCCAACCCTTACAGCTATTATTTTTCCCATAGAATTTATCAACTCCCTACATACTACATAATTTATGTATTTATTAGTTTTATAGTGTATTGTTTATTTTCTCTTCCTGACTAATGTAAACTTCATAAGGACAACTACTATATTTTCAAAAATATTTGCAAATAGTTGTTTTTGAATAAATAGTAAGGTAAGGAAATAATTGAGAAGCAAAGTAAGATAGGAATGAGGAGACTTGAGAGTTATAAGGATATTTTACTAGAGGATAAACATATCACTATTCTCTGATACTTAGACAAAGTATTTTATGAGACTAAATCTACCCTGAAAATAATAGAACTTAATGTGCTGTTTTCTCAGTGCACTTTTAGCTCTGAAATGTGAAATATGAATGAAAGGGTACAGTAAACCTCTATTTTTCATTAAGCCCATAATATTAGAAAGGACCTCCTGGAATTGAAAGTAGTGGTTTTGTAACTCTGTATAGAGTAACCACTTATTTTGCACAGTAGGTAGAAAACATATGGGACTTATGTTCACAGGACCTGGTCTGACTGAAAATTCCACTAAATTGAAAAGAGTTTAAAATACCTTTTTAGATTATGTAATCATTGTTGCTGCCAATCTTTGAAAACCAGCTTCCTAAATATCAACCTTCTACCCCGCACTGTGTAAAGACATATTACAAAAGCTGTATCTTGACCTAATCCAGTGAAATATTTTTACTAAGCAAAAATAGAATCTTAATAGATTTTTAAAAGATGCAATACATGTACTATTCCCTGTTTGTGTCCTGGGAAGGAAAATGTCCACCTATAAGTGATGCTCATATCTTAAGGAAATCAGAATCAGGCAAGATTATTCTAATGTTGTTACTCAATAGTCTTTTAATTATTTTACTTTGCTTAGTCTATTCTCTCAATTGAGTTTAGTGGCTGGTGACTTAAATTTGCCATTTGTATTTGAGCAAATTTTATTATAGTATGAATTCTGTCTGCCTTAAATCAGTATATGAACAGTGTCTGAATTCTAGGAAATAAAGATTGTAAAACATTTTAATATACAGTAAATGATGAGCTCCTGGTAAAATTTTAGAAATATTCTTTGCAATCTCAATTATTCCCTAAAATGCTAAATTTTATCCTAATTATGCACATTTGGAAGAATAAGAGCTGTATTGTCAAAACAGATATTATCATCTTGGAGAACTGAATTTGTCCTGTCCTAAAATCTACTGCATATTATTTGACCTTTATCTTAACTTTAAATCTCTGCATTCTTGATGATATGTTAAAAACAAAGGAACTTGATCAGCACAGAGAAAGTGTGAGATGTGACAAAGACTTACATGAATATATACAGCATTCTGAGATCCTTGAAAGGAAACTGACAAAGTGGATATCATAAGAAATATTCATTAATAGAGACCAAGCAAATCTGATTTCTAAATCACCTTTAATTTAGAAGGCAGTGAATTGGTTTGCTTTGTACAATATAGGATAAAAAGAGTTTTCTCAATAAATATTAATCATGCATATGACTACATAGGAAATGTTTAAGCTTTTCAAACTATCTTTTTTTAAATGTTTATTTATCCATTTTTGAAAGAGAGAAAGTGTGTGCATGCACACATGAGCAAAGGAGGGACAGAGGGAATGGGACAGAGAGAGAATCCCAAGCAGGCTCCATGCTGTCAGTATAGAGCCTGATAGGGGCCTCCATTTCACAAACCATGAGATCATGGCCTGAATTGAAATCAAGAGTCAGACACTTAACCAACTGAGCCACCCACATGCCTCGCTTCTCAAACTTTCAAGAAAAATCTAGAATATTTATCATATCAGTTTTGTGATGAGGTGACTAATAAGTAAAACTTAACAACTAATTAGTGTAGATATCTGTTAAATTTTTCACAAAGTCAAAGATTTATAGCACATTTAACTCACATATGATCTCATTAATGAGACCAGTTGTGGATCCTTTGCTGTGATGCATTGCTGAAATATCTCAGGCCAGATAGTTTCTGATGAAGGTAATAGAGTTTAATTGTGTTTTGTTTGAAAGATTAGTGAAGTCTGTAGTCATGATCTCTAGCAGTTGATCAAAAGTCTAAATATAAAAACACAGCATATCTTGAATGTAGAGCATGAGTCATCCAACAATTTCTTAAAGGGACAGATAATAAGTGTTTTAGGCTTCACAAACCATATGGCCTCTGTTGCAACCACTTAACTCTGCCTTTTCAGTGCTAAAGCAGACAAAAAAATAAATAAATGGGTGTGAATATGTACCAATAAAACTTTCCTTAAAAATGCAGGTGGCTGGGCTGTGGGCTGCAGTTTGCCAAACCTTGGTCTAGAGAGTTGGTGGGGCGGAGAAAAAGGTGATGATTCATTATACCTAAAATCTGATGAGGTTGAATCAAATATGTCCATTCAATTTTTAAATTATTGACATCTTTATTTTCAGTTTCTGCCAATTCAAAAAGAGGTAGTTGATATTTTACTGATGACTCTCAAGACTGATTTAAATATTGCATTTTCTTACTATATTCACTCTTGGAGATATTTCATCTTAATTAATGGTATAATTCCCCCCATTTATGAAATTGACATTGAGAAATTTAACATATAATAAAACACAATTAAAGGATGAGGGAGAGGTCCTCAGCCCTTTATTTATTTATTTATTTTTTTAAATTTCCTTCATAAACAGTGTCCAAAGTGTAACTTTAGCAAAAGCCCTTTTTCCATAGGCCTATTTGGAAAAAGAGTAAACGTTTTCAAAGTGTCTATTTATTAAAGCTTTGGCTAAGCTTATTAACAATAAGAAAAGTATTATGTCCCTTTTTACAATAACTGAAATACAATTTTTTAAGTTCTGAAAGTCTTTACTAGAAAAAAAATCTCCTTGATACTTCAGAGAATCATGAAATTTGCTGGGATATCACTGTGGCCCAAATCTTGAACCTCTGCTGCTGAACAGCCTTATGGCTCCTTAACTATTGTCTGTAAGACATGATGATGTGATAATGTGATTGATGCTAATTTGATGTCTGCCTAAGAAGAAAGCATTTTTCTGTTTCTTTTTTCTTTGCTTTGCTTTGTTTTGCTTCTTTCTTTCTTTCTTTCTTTCTTTCTTTCTTTCTTTCTTTCTTTCTTTTAGAAAGAGAGAGCACAAGTGAGAAAGGGATAGAAAGGTAGAGAGAGAGAGAAAAAAAAAGTGGGGCTCACCTGAATCGGGGCTCATGCTCACCCAAAGCAGGGCCCAAGCTCACTGGATGCAGGGTTCAAGGGGCCTTGAACTCACAAACCATGAGATCATGACGTGATCCGAAGTCCGATACTTAACCAACTGAGCCACCCAGGTGCCCTGAAAGCATTTAACATGGAATGACAACAGAGATGAAATCATAGAACTTGTTTAAGTATATAAATTGGAACATTTAATAGTGAGGACTATTATTGTAGAAGAGAAATGGAAACCAGTAGTACTGTCTCTACCTATGAAAATGGTAGGCCAAAACCAATCCTGCATACTTAAAGAATTGCAGATTACTGCCACCATTAATCACTTGGAAGATGTAGGGGTAGTGGTTCCTATCACATCCCTTTCAATTCATATTTTGGTCATGGCAAAAGATAAATGAATCTAGGAGAATGACAATGGATAATCATAAACTTAATTGGATTGCGACTCCAATTGCAACTGTTGTTTGAATTATAACTTTTTACTAGATAAAAAGCAAGAAATCCCCTAGTAACTCATATATAGCCATTGATCTAGTAGATGTGTTTTGTTTTCACATATAATTGATAGTAAAGACTATCAGGAGAAACTTTCTTTCAAATAAAAAGGCCTGCAATGTAACTTCACAGTCTTATCTTGAAAGCATATCCTCTTTTCAGTCCTATGCCCTGTCTAGCTAACAAAAACTTTGCCTTTCTCCTCAATAGAAAATAATGCCAATCTCTACCATTGAATATATTACACTTATTGGATCTATTGAGTAAGAATTTGGAATTATTCAAGACACATTGACAGGACAATCGTGGGCCAAGGTATAGATATTAAAACCTACAAAAATTCAAGAGTTTGCTACTTCCGTGAAATTTTTAGGGCTCCAGCGACTTGGATTGCTTCCCCTTCCTTTTTCTTCACTTTTAATTTCCCATTATTTGATATTCAGAAAATGTAAAACCAACAATGACAAAATGTTAAGGAGGACTTAAACTGTGGGTAAAAAATAACAATAAGAGCTGGGAAGGAAATATATTTATTTACCATCACGAGTATTATTAATGTAAGTTCTATATATCACATTTTCATGGCATACTTAAGCTTAGCCAGACTGTAAAATAAGGCAAGTAAAAGCCAACTTTTGAGAAACACAAATAAAAGTGAAAATCTTACAAAAACATAGTTACAAAGTCTTTTCTAAAATATCTGGATGGCACTGCCTAATAAATCAGTCATTATATCTTTGAAATGAATGAAAATGTCTGTAATGTGAAGTGTTGCAGCATTTTAAGTGAATCATACAATGAGAATGTTACATTGAGTGTAGCCAAATATGGATTCCATTTATTGAATTTACATTATTTTTTAAGTCAATGTATGTAAGAACTCATGACTGCTTCATAGCTTCTGTTCTTTAGGTAGCTTCACAGCCTCTGTTCTTTAGGTAGCTGAGGAAATTAAGTATAAGGGAAAAAAAAGTAAAAATTAGCATGGTTGAAAAATGGTTATATTACATCTTTCCTTGAGCAACACAGCTTCTCTCTAAACTGTTGCAATAACTACCATCAAGATACCAAGTTGCTTAAGTTGTATATGCAAAGCAATGAGTTACAGAGACTGATCGAATTATAATAGTCTCCTTTTTTGAATAAAATTGATCTATATAAATATGCGTCTAAATTTAATAACTGTCAGAAGTCACTACAACCAAATTTGTGATTCTAAATCTTACGGAAGCCTAAATTATCTCGGGGAAGAACTTTAAAAGCAATCTTCTGGGATGTCAAGTGATCTAATTAATTCCATTTTTAGTTTTTCAGTCTGTTTTCATTTTAAATCCTTCTTAATTTAAAAATAATTAATTTTTTTCTCACAAAGAAGTAAAAAAAAGAATCAAATTGATTCTTGTTCTGTAGCATCACAGGGGATACTGTGCCAAATTGTTGAATTGTTGAAGATGGCTTTACAAAAGGTATATATTTATTAAACATATTGTGTTGGCTTTTGTATTTTTGTAATATATGATCTAATAATTAAAGATATGTGTATCACTCCTCATTCACAAGAGTTATCAGTGTTAACATTCTAGCATTTGAATGTTTGATGCTTCTACAACACATACATATATCATTTTTTTTCCAAATTAAGTTTTGTTTCATCAATAGTATTTTCCAACTTTTTTCCCAGTTCATCATATATTGTAAAAATATTTCCATGTTTATATAATTATATCTCTTATTTTTTAGGCATTTTACATATTATTACATTGTAATGATAAAAGTTACTTTTGGTTTTGTTCTATATACCATACACTATTGTACGGGCCTTTTGAGAAAATATGGTGGATTTTGTGGATTTGTTGCCAGTAAACATTTGTATACCTTTCTTCTGCGGTAGAGTCTAGAAGCAAAACATCCAGTTTCCAGACTAATATACCCAGACAGAAGCACTCTGTGAAATCCAAAAGGCGGAAGTAAGATGGTGGCCATACTTCTGAAGTTTCTGTTAGTACAGTGAAATACCTGTGGATACAGTATTTCTGGATATATTGTTGCAAGTTCCTGATTAGAAAAACTTCCTAAGAGTAGCTTATTTTGTAAAAAGAACAACAACAAAAAAACCTGATAAGTATAAAGGATGTATGACCAGTCATATGAAAGGTCACTATTAGTTCTGACACTTCCTAGCTCTTTATCTTGAACACATTAAATTACTTTACGGTGTTTGTTAAGAGAATCTAATATTCTTGCATGGATATTGAAGGATTTACTTGTAAACTATCTTCCATAGTTTCTGAAACAGAGTTGTTCTCAACTACTCTATTTAAGGCAATTCTTGGATATGAAAATATATAATTTATGTTTCTGGTTTTGACTTGTAGCTTCAAACAACAGATAATGTGTTTCAGCTTTAGTCTCAAGAAAACAATTACAGGGGCTCCTCAGTAGTTCAGTTGGTTAAGCTTCCAACTCTTGATTTCAGTTCAGGTCATGATCTCATGATTTGTGAGATCGAGCCCTGCATCAAGCTCCAGGCTAACAGTGCAGGGCCTGCTTGGGATTCTCTCACTCCCTCTCTCTCTGCCCCTCCCCTTTCTTGTGCAATCTCTCCCCCTCTCTCTCAAAATAAATAATAAACATTTAAAACTTTATGTCTTTTGAGAGACAGAGAGTGAGTATGCATGTTTATGAGTCGGGGAGAGGCAGACTTTTAAATGCTTATTTATTTATTTATTGAGAGGGAGAGAGATAGACAGAGAGAGAAAGCAAGAGAGAATGCACAAGCAGGGGGAGGGGCAGAGAGAGAGGGAGTGAGAGAATCCCAAGCAGGCCCTGCACTGTTAAAGTGGAGCTTGACTCAGGGCTCCATCTCACAAACCATGAGATCATGACCTGACCCAAAATCAAGAGTTGGATGCTCAACCGACTGAGTCACCCAGGCACTCCATGAATAAATAATCTTTATTAAAAAAAAAGAACAAAATTATAACTTTAAGTTTAAATCAATGTGGTTTTTTTTCCTAGTAAAATAAAGAAGAGCTGTCAGATCCTCTTATTTCTGGCAGCCTTCTTTTCTGAAGACTTTGTCTGATCCCAGGAAATTTCAATAAATTTCAGTGCTCTTCTGCTGATTTTCTGTTCTTTTTTCCTGTTCCACGGAAAAGACTTAAAGGACAATAATCTTATTTATGGAAACAAACAATTGTTCTTGCATGCAATAGGTGCCATGCACACTTCATGCCCCAGTAGACATTTGATCAATGCTTCTTGATATAGTTTTTAGGAAATTATTTTGTACCTAAACATTTTTCTGCCCAAATGGTGCTTTTCCCATATATCACAATATTTTATTTTGCAAATTTGTTTTGTTTTTGCTTACTTTTATATTATTGATGATTCTGCCAGATTAACATACATGTTAATATATATATATTTAAATTACATATATGTATATATTTAAATTACATATATATATTTAAATTACATATATATATATTTAAATTGTGAAGAGAAGATATTTTTTCTTGAATTCCTCTTTATCATCCAATCTTAACACATCAGAAGGAATTCTTAGTGTCCATCCACCCCACTTTTGGGTATTTATTCAAAAGAATTGAAGAGATGTTTCCACTTCCACAATCACTGTAATAACCCAAATGCACATTGACAGATGAATGCATAAAGAAAATGTGGTTTATACATACAATGTAATATTATTCTGCCTAAAAAAAAAAAGAAAGAAAGAAAATCCTGCTCCATGCTACAGCATGAATCAATCTTGAGGACATTATGTTAAATGAAATGAAACGGTCACAGAAAGAAAAAAACTGCATGATTCCACTTACATGAGACATCTTTAATAGTTAAACTCACTGAAGTGGAAAGTAGAATGGTGGCTGATAGGATCTGGGGAAAGAGGGAAATGAGGAATTTATGTTCAGTGAGGGAAATTTCAGTCATGGAAAACGTTAAAGTTCTAGGGATATGTTGTATAACACTGCGCTCATACTTAACAATACTATATTATAAAGTTAAAAATTAAGTAAGGGGGTAGATCACATGTTATGTATTTTACCACAATAATAAAAAAAAATTCTAAAGGTATAATGTGATCAATGCAGCTGGTAATACACTTACTTGATAAAAACTGTATGGCACCCACAATGTGTTACAAATCAAGGTAAAAAGGTTTCCTTAACATCGTGTTTTATGTTATTTATTTAAAAAATATTTTTTATTTAAAACTTATTTTATTTTTCCAACTGCATTGAAGAATAATTGACAAATATAATGAATTATATATATTTAAAGTGTATAACATGATATTTGATATACATATACATAGTGAAGTGATTGCCAAAATTAAGATAATTAACATATCCATCACCTCATATAGTTAACTCTGATATTTTTAAATGCTAAAGATCTTCTCTCAGCATATTTCAAGCATACAAAACAACATTCTTAATTATAGTCAACTATACTATACATTAGATCCTTAGAATTCATTTATATGATAACTGAGTTTGTAACCTTTGTCTTACTTCTCCCCACTTCCTCCTTCCCCCAGCTCCTGACAACCACCATTCTATTGCTTCTATTTCTACAAAATCAGACTTTTTTTCTTTCAAATTTCATGTACAAATGATAACATAATACCACAGTGTTTGTTTTTCACTTAGCATAATACCTTCCAAATCCATCTATGTAGTTGCAAGTGATAAAATTTCTTTTTTTCTTGTGACTGAATAACATTCCATTACATACATACCACATTTAAAAAAAATTAGTGTTTATTATTTTTGAAAGAGAGAGAGAGCAAGCCAGGGAGGGGCAAAGAGAGAGGCAGACACAGAGTCAGAGCAGGCTCGAGACTCCGAGCTGTCAGCACAGAGCCTGACACAGGGCTCGAACTCACGAGTTGTGAGATCATGATCTGAGCTATAGTCGGATGCTCAATCAACTGGGCCACTCAGACACCCCTTTACCATATTTTCTTTATTCACTCATCTGTTGGAGGACATTTAGGTTATTTCTATATGTTGGTAATTGTGAATAAGCTGGAACAAACATGAGAATACAGATATCTCTTTGAGATACTAATTTCATGTCCTTTGGATATATACTTAAGAATAAAACTTCTGGATCATATAATAGGTCTATTCTTTAATTTCTGAAAAACTGACTCTGTCAGCTATGGTTAATAGCTATACCATAAACACTGTATTTTTAAAAGGTTTCATTATATTACAAAATTTACTTATATTTTTCCTTTTAAAATATTATAGCTGAGGGGCGCCTGGGTGGCTCGGTCGGTTAAGCGTCTGACTTCAGCTCAGGTCATGATCTCACAGACCGTGAGTTTGAGCCCCGCGTCAGGCTCTGGGCTGATGGCTCAGAGCCTGGAGCCTGCTTCCGATTCTGTATCTCCCTCTCTGTCTGCCCCTCTCCCGTTCATGCTCTGTCTCTCTCTGTCTCAAAAATAAACGTAAAAAAAAAAATTAAAAAAAAAAATAAAATATTATAGCTGAAGAAATGATAGGATTTTGACCAGGTCCTATGTTAAATAGAATGGTATACGTTTTGTACCTCTGTAAACCCGGTCCTTTTACAAAAAGTTACATTATACCATTATACCAACAATCTTTCTGTCCTATACTTCAATGCCCTATTTTTGTGAGGAGTTCCCAGGACTGTCTCAGCGACAGAGAATTATAGGTTTAGACTGACCAAGGCCTTAATTCAGTTGATTATAGTTTATGTGTCAGTGCAAATTATATGGAAGCCATTACTGAATAATTTAACAATAATGTTTTCAATAGAATGTAATACTAATGTTTGTAAATATTAAAAACTATTTAAATAGTAATTTAGTTTTGTTTATTTAAATCAGAAAAAAATGCTATGTCAAAGTCTATATTCTCCCCATTACCATGGATATGAAATAATTTAAATGTCAAATGATACATTCTTAGTGATCAGACAATACTAATTGAACACAAGATGAAATGGTGTCCTTGAGTCCTTAGAAGTGGAAACAATGAATTCTGGGATTTTTTGACATCTTAATGCTGATCAAATGTCAGGAGCAATGAGGCTAGAGGTAAAATTGAACAGACAGAGGCATCCTGTGGCACTGTAGATATAGTTTCGGTCAGAAACCTGTTATTTTGCCTAATCAGGAAATTGATTTATGATAAGGCTCAAAATCAATTAGAGATTACATGAAAACTGCCCATCTTCCAATTGGATATGCATTTCGACCAACCTGACAACTTATTGCATGTTATTATACACGTAAACAAATCCACCATGGTTGGGCTTTTCTTTGGTAAAATGATAAATCGATAATAAAATAAAGCTTCACCTGAATATATTCACCAAACTATATCTGAAATTTATGAAAGCAAGTCGCATATTCAGTGTTATTGATTAATTGATAAAGATACGTTAAAAGCATGCCAAATATACAACAATGTATTAGGAGCCATGGAGTAGATAAATAATTATAAGAGATGACTCTGCATTCAAAGAAATTTATAATCTAATTACAGCTATAAGGCACATGAGGACTTATGTAGAAATATAAAAATAAAATAACAAAACAAACTATGTCTGATACCCAATTAAGGAGCAAATGAATATTATCATCCAAAATGAACTTAGCAGGGAGAAAAGTAAACCAAATCTAATAATATGAAATTTATCCAGGGTCATTTTAAAGTCTAAAGTTAGCTAGGCATATCTCAAAGTTGTCCAAAAGATCATCTTTATTTGATCATAATCAGGTTAATGTAAAACAGTGTCTAAAAGTGGTAATCCCAACGTGCTACTCTATTTTCAGACATTTGAGGTGTTGTGTTCAATTACATTACAATATCAAGAAAACAATAGTATGTTCATGCAATAATGGTCATGATTCAAAGTTAAGGATTCTCAAAGGTATTTTACCATGAAATTAAAAACAAAAGAATCATACAGGCATTGATAACATTTTAGAAAAATTGTCAGGTGGAAGACAGATGAGTGTTGATTTTATTACTCTAAAAGACTTTACACCAATGAATGAAATGTGCATGAGGCACATATTGATTTAGTACATGGGATAATTTTTAGTTTTTGAACTTGGCTGCAATTTCCATATTGAGAACAAATGCATTTTTTTTTTGTAGGGTGAGTGAAGAAACTGAATGAACACCATTATAAGAAGTTGTAGAGAGAATTTGTTTTCAATATGGAATTGGCAAAAGAACATGCTTCCATAGTTTATTCTAACTATGAAAGTCATCTGTCCTATGAATTATGGTATTAGTTCACTACTTTTAGGTTACTAGAATCAGAATCACATTCAAGTTTACCTTGAGTGATAAAAATGTATTGAAAATTAATTCAAAAAGTTTGCCTCAGCAGCTTCATGTAAAGGGTTTTTGGCAAGAGAGCAGCTCTTTTCCAATGATGGACCACTCATGGTCTACTTTCTCTTTGTTTCTACCTGTCTGTATATAGTCTTGGCTTTTTACTTTTTATTTTTCTGGTACTATCCCTGACATTTCTGTAGATGCACTCTTTCTGTTTCCACTACCCTTAAACTGCTTTATTTTTCATTTCTCCATGAGTGAAGATCTACTTGAGTCACTATTTAACATAAAATGTTCTTTCTGAGAGTTTTTACATAAAACACTCCATAGTCTGCTGAACTCTTTATATCAGGTCTATAAATATCTTTGTATCATTTGAAGATTTGAGTTTCATGTATTGTGACAACAGGGTGAGGTATTAGAGCTTAGTGTCATAGGCAGAAGAAAATCATGTAGTGTCTTTCCATTAAAGAAGGTTGTTCTGAGACAAGTCCACGGAATTTCAAGTACTTCTCTCCATTCTAGTCACAGATAGCTGATGTGAAGAGAGAGATCATCATGGATTGGATTGTCCTCAATTCATGAGTGTAAGTTATGGAAGAAGAAGAAATCCCTGTATTCAAATCATTCCGACTCTTCCGAGTGTCTTAGAAAGAAATGGTTAGGTTTTTAATCTGAAATATCTACAGATACTTGACAATTTTTGCTCCTCCACAGTGACTTATAAAATGATAGTCTGGCCTCAGACTTTAATGAGTTATTCATTTTTATAAATATATTTTCTAAATGTAGTATCTGATATATGTAGGAGTATATATGTAACATATATATATATATATATATATATATATATATACACACTCAAGTTCTATTAATAAAATATGTACACACATCTATTGCTCTACTTAAGAATTAAAGTGACACCTAGCATAAATAATTTATTCTTTAATCAAACTCCTGCTTAGTGGTAGTGCAGTGATAGCCATACTGTGACTTGTATTGTGGACATTGGTCCTACATAAATATTTGTTGTTTTACAAAGAGTATGGATGGCCAGTTGATAAATAGTCAAAGAGAACTGCACATTACTCTCTCCTTGGCCTCCTTGTATCTTAATTTATAATTATAAACATATATATTAACATATAGCAATATGAATAATATTTAAGGTAGGGGGTAAATTTGGAGAAAGATTATCAGGAAGGAGCATCATTATATCTTTATCCAGGTTTATATGACTGTTGTTTAGCTAATATTTAATTTCTATTCCTGGTCATTGCTTTGTGTGCCCCTTCTAATTATAATACTTAGATTTTAGAATCCTTCTGCTACTTGGAAATCTAGGGTGTTATGTCTTATAAGAAAATTGCTATTCTTACAAGTCAGAAATATATTAAGATATAAACATACAGGTCTTTGATGCTGGTGGAAGATGTGTGGAGTTTAGGAGAAGAAATGCAGATGGAAGAATAAAGAAAATATTACAATGATGTTAAGAAAGTTAAAAAAATAATATTGCATTAGAATGTTATGTAAAGTGATAAATAATATTACTTTTTATCATTAGGATGGATGAACATTTGGTAAACTAAACACTAAGATGAAGTCCTGCCTGCAGTGCAACCTGTTTCACAAGTTATGTAAATGTTCTGTGGCTCAATTTTTTCACCTTTATAACGTAGGTAAGAGTATCTAACGCAAGGGCTGTCTTCATTATTAAGTAAAATACTGTGTGTGAATGGCTTAAATGCGGGTCTAACAAACAGAACACACTCAATATATACGTTATTACTATTTAGTTTCTTTAAGATCTTTTGGAAATCATTTATTTCTCCAGGTTTATTTTCCCATGCGTGAGTATACATGGTTAATTTTCTACACAATTTTATTAAAATTTTCTTTCCTAACCTGCAAAGATTCTATGGAAATTGATGAGATAATTCCTGAGTAAACAATATTATTCTAATCATTTTAGGAAAAAAGACTCTATATCTATTAATCACTGCTATAATATATACTCCCACATACCACGGTTATAGATAAATTAGGTTGATAATACAACTAGTGTGCTATAAGTATTTATTAATGATAATACATAAAATCTTATCTGGATGATCAATAAATGAAATCTTGTGTTTTGATTATTGCCATTTGATCCACTGATGTAATGAACCACTCAATGGAAGCAATTCATTTGCTTGTGCTCAAAGTGATATATAGACTAAGTTATCAGTATGCTTCAGGAAACTGTATACACTAAACCTATTTCTTTCAGAGTGACTTCTCCTATGCATCCCTGGACTTCGTATATTCACATCATTTAAAAACAAAGAAAAGATTATCTAAGAATCTTTAAGCCTGTATTCCAGAAATATATTGACCTATGAGAAGAATACAACAGGCAAAAAAATAATGCGTTGGTGGTGCAGGCAGGAACTTTGGAATCAATGGGATATAGACCAAGCAAACCGCAAGAATGCCCTGTCATCACAGAATGCCTAAACTAGTACAAATGTCAGAGCCATGCAATCCATATTACAGATGAGGAAGCTGAAGTTCAAAGATTTTGAGGTGGAAAATAGAAGACACAGAATAGGTAAGTTTCCTGCCTGATAGTTCTCTTCCACCTCTCCACCCCATATACCCTGGAATTGCCCAAGTTGAAAAAGATATGATTATAACAAAAGGAAATATGAGAAGAAAACCAGAAATTTGTTGTTCTAATTGTCTTCCTTCTTACAGGTTTTGAGATTTAATGGCTTAAAAAGTAATACTTTGTCTCTATTTGAATGGCTATTGCCATTATAAATATAACAAACTTGAAATAAGGATTTGTATTATTTAGTTTCAGAAGGTTAGAGAAAAGATTTACTAGACCTTAAGCATAAATTATCTTCCCTGTAGATGAATAAATCCACATTATTTGGCTTGAGATATTGTTCCTTTTCAAATTAGGTAAATCTTATTCTACCAACAAGGGTTCTTCCAGCCTGTGTTATCTCTTCTAAGTTCATATGTATGAAATTCACCATCTCCATCATCAGATATAACTGCTGACTGCACATAAATTCAGGTAACTAATGATGTAATGTTTAAAACTGCTAGGTTATTTTCCAGGTAAATTGTAACTGAGATCAAATCCATTCCTCACATGTTAACTGCTTCACTTGGAGATAAGGCTTTTGGAATTTAGCAAGTTTGGAATTCATTCATAATTGTGCTCTGTCTGCTTTATCCCTACAATTTATAAGGGATTGATGGATTTTTAAATGTTTTTCAAGTCTGTATGAGTTTTTTTTTTTTTTGTACTGTTAGCAAATGACATCAAATTCAAAGTAATGCAACTATATAAAATAAGAACAAATGTGATCAGAAATCTGAGAATCTAACACAGAGTTTAACTTAGAACATTTCTACTAAATCTTGTTAAAGAAGAGGTTAAAAAGAAAACATGACATTTAGTTCAATGAGGTACTTTTTACACCCCAAATGCAATTTACTGATTTAGAACAAGACAGACACTATCAATCACTTCTTAATTGTACAGTGAAGGTATATTCAGGAATGACAAGGAATATAATTTTCTCTGTTTCGTGGTAAGCACCTTTCCTAATTTTTCTTAAGCACAGTTCTTAAAAGAATAGAACTACACATTGAACTTAAAAACTCCTTCATTAGAGAGGATTTGCTTTCAACCTTTGCTTATTTTTCATTTTGATCACTAAAGAATTTGAAACCTGAAAGCATGTTCAATTATATTCAAATATAGTGTTGATAGTCAAGGAGTTTATACTTCAGACTAGCAAGGGCAGTTCCTGATTCCTTTGAGATATATTAGAAATGGTTCTACTATAGGCTTCTGGAAAATATTTTCAAATCCAGATATTTTTACTTCAAACTGAAGATATTATGTTTCTTAAAAATAGTTCTAGAGAACTTTGGTAGGCTTTATGTGTTGTAAATTCATTTGTAAATTCTGAGCTTAAGATTAAGTAACTAAGATATAGACAGGTAAGTAGAACAGAAGTAGCATCAGTCCAAAGAATAAGAAAATAAGCCTGAAGTTTATATAAAGGTAGGATATGCCAGGAATTTTCTAGAGACATCTAGTATTAAAAATGTGACAAACACTCATTACGAGTTAATACCTGGATTAAACAGTGCACATGAAAGCTTTTATTCTGGGGGTGCCTGGGTGCCTCTGGTCAGTTAACTGTCTGACTTGATCTCAGCTCAGGTCATGATCTCATGGTTCCTGAGTTTGAACTCTGCATCAGGCTCTGCAATGGGATTCTGTTTCTCCTTTTCTCTGCCCCTCCCCCACTCATTCTCTCCCTCTCTCTCTCTCTCTCTCTCACACACACACACACACACAAAATAAATGGATAAACTTACAAAAATAAATTTAAGATTTTACTCTGATTTAGACTGAAGTTTGTTAGAAGATATTAACAACAAATTACATGAAACAAGACAAAGGAAAATATACTATATTAGGGATAAATGTAAAGAAGATTCAAGTCTTTGTAGAAATAATGCCATTGTATACCTGGTATTCTTGGGAAAGTCCTAGATTATGCTTTTTGTCTTGGGCTTTATTGTTAATCTCAAACTTGCCAGGTTTGGATTGTAAATGATACGGCTAAACTAGTCTTGGGAAAAAATTATCTAAATGAAGAAAAAAGTATGTGTGTGTGTGGGAAATGCCAGAACCTTTTCAACTTAAGGTCGTATGTAACATGAAAATGCATGGTATCTTTGACACATTAAAAACAGTCTGTCATGCTGACTCACAGAATGGGAAGAGGCACACACAAAAAAGTGGAGATGTAGATAAATTAGATTCTGAAATCTCTCTGCTGTAAGGATTTTCTATTTTATCCTAAAGCCAATGACAAAGGAAATAAATATTTAAACAAAGGAACTGTATAGCTGGATTTGAATTGTAGAAAGAGATATAAACAAATAAACAAAAAGCCTGGAAATTTGATATTATGGTCATTGTCAATAATTTAGGAAGGATAGTATTAGAGCTTGAACTAAGGCAATGACATTTAGGATTGACAGGAGAGGACACACTCAAATGATGTCAGAGAGGCTGAATTATAGGTCAGAAGTTTCTTAAGCTCCATATTTTTTAAAAGGCATTATTACATTACAAAAATCATTGTCCTTTAAAATACCATGACTGAAAAAATAATGAAAAGCTTGGATGGATCTTATGTAAAATACAATTATAAATATATAGGCATCTATAGCACTGGAGCACCTAAATATATAGCAAATATTAATAGATCTGAAGGAAGAAATAGACAATATAATAACAGCAGGGACTTCATATTCCACTCTCAACAATAGGTAGATCAAACAAAAAGAAAATTATCAATAGCATTGGACTTAAAATATACTTTAGACCAAATGGTTTTAATAGACATATCCAGAACATGCCTTTGAACAGCAACAGAATACATATTCTTTTCAGATACACACAGAACATTCTTCTGAATACATCATATATGAGGTCATAATCAAGCCTTAGCAAATTTTAGAAAACTGAACTCATACCAAGTATCTTTTCTGACCATAATGGTATAAAACTAGATATCAATAATAGGGGGGAGACTGAAAAATTCAAAAATATATGGAAGTTAACCAATACGGTCCTGAACAACCAATGGATCAAAGAAAAATTTGAAAGAGAAATAAAAATATCTTGAAACACAAGAGAATGGAACCATAATGTACCAAACTTACAGAATTCAGTAAAAGCAGTTGGAAGAGGTAAGTTGATAGTGATAAATGTCTGCATTAAATAAAAAAAAATCTTGAGGCACCTAAGTGGCTCAGTCAGTTAAGTGTGATACTTCAGCACAGGTCATGATCTCATGGTTTGTGAGTTCAAGCCCTGCGTTGGGCTCTGTGCTGACAGCTCAGAGCTTGAGGCTCACTTTGGTTTCTGTGTGTGTGTGTGTCTCTCTCTGTCCGTCCCCTGCTCACACACACACTCTCTCTCTCTCAAAAATAAACATTAAAAAAAAGAAAAAAACCCTCAAATAAAAACCAAACTTTGTACCTCAAGGAACTAGAAAAAAAGAAGAAAAAAATAATTCCAGGGTTATCAGAAAGAAGGACACAGCAAAGGCCAAAAACAAAATGAAAAGGTAACCTATAGATGGGAGAAAATATTTGCAAGTCATATATCAAATAAGGGGGAAATATTCAAAACATAAAATAACTCCTACAACTCAGTATCAAAAACAATCTAATTGAAAATTGGGCAGAGTAGGGGCGCCTGTGTGGCTCAGTCGGTTGGGCCACCGACTTCGGCTCAGGTCATGATCTCATAGTCCGTGAGTTCGAGCCCCGCATTGGGCTCTGTGCTGACAGCTCGGAGCCTGGAGCCTGTTTCAGATTCTGTGTCTCCCTCTCTCTCTGACCCTCCCCCGTGCATGCTCTGTCTCTCTATGTCTCAAAAATAAATAAACGTCAAATAAAAAAAAAAAAAATTAAAAAAAAAAAAAAAGAAAATTGGGCAGAGGACCTGAATAGATATTTTTCCAAAGAAGCCATACAAACGACCCAACGTCACTAATCTTCAGGAAACAGCAAATCAAAACCAAAATTAGATATTGCCTCACATCTGTTAAAATGACTATTATCAAAACGGTAACTGATAAGAAATGCTGGTAAAGATGTCGAGAAATTGATTGAATGGCAATTTTTTAAAGTGAGGTGTTAAAGGCCCCCAGTATTATTATATTATTATCAATTACTTCCTTTATGTTTCTCATTAGCTGCTATATGTATTTGGGTGTTCTCACGTTTGGTACATAAGTATTTATAATTGTTATATCTTCTTGTTGGATTGTTCCCTTTATGATTCTATATTGTCTTTCTTGGTCTATTATTACCATCTTTGTTTTAAAGTCTGTTTTGTCCAATATAAGTATTGCTACCCAGGGTTCTTTTCACTTTCATTTGCATGATAAATGCCTTCCCATCCCTTCACCTTCAATCTGCATGTGTCTTTAGGTCTAAACTGAGTCATTTGTAAGCAGCATATAGATGAGTCTTGCTTTTTTATCCACTCCATTACCCTATGTCTTTGATTAGAGCGTTCATTCCATTTATATTGAAAGTAATTATTGATAGGTATGTGCTTATTGCCATTTTGTTACTTATTTTATAGTTGTTTCTGTAGTTCTTTGTTCTTTTCTTCTCTTGTTCTTTTCTCTCATGTTTAGCTGGCTTTCTTTAGTGATATACTTGGATTCCTTTCTCGTTAATTTTTGCATATATATTACAGGTTTTTGATTTGTGGTTTATACATAACACCTTTGCATATCTATTAGTGGTTTTGTTTTGTAGGTTTATACATAACGCTTTCTGCATATAGCAGTTGATACTAAGTTGATGGTCACATAAGTTTGAACCCATTATAAAAACATTTAAGTATTAGTCATCTCCCTCTACCCCCAACCTTTAGGTATATGGTGTCATACTTTGCATCCCTTTATTTTGGAAATCCCTTGCCTGATTTATATAGATATACTTAATTTTGCCGCTTTTGTGCTTCCTACTTGTCTTACTCCTATTTATGGTCTTTCCTTTCCACTCATGTAGTCCCCTTAACATTTTTGTAGGTCTGGTTTAATGGTGATGAATTCTTTTAACATTTGTCTAGGAAATTGTATATCTCCTTCTGTTCTCAATAATAGCTTTGCTGGATAGAAAATTCTTGATTACAGGTTTTTCTTTCTTTTTTGTTTGTGTTTTTGTTTGTTTGTTTCTTTCAGCATTTTGAATATATCATGTCACTCTCTTCTGGCCTGCAAAGTTTCTGCTGAAAAATTAGCTGATACCTTATTGGGTTTCTCTTGAATGTAACTATTTTCTTTCCTCTTGCTGCTTTAAATATTCTCTCTTCATCACTACTTTTTGCTATTTTAATTTCCATAAGTCTTGGTGTGGAGCTCCTTGGGTTGATTTTGTTGGGGGCTCTCTGTGACTCCTGGATATGGATTTCTGTTTCGTTGCCGGGATTTGGAAAGTTTTTAGCTATCATTTCCTCAAGTAAATTCTCTGCCACCTTTTCTCTCTCTTCTCTTTCTGGGATCCCTATAATGGGGATATTATATGCTTCATGGTGTTACTGAGTTTCCTTAGTCTATTTTCACTTATTATGTTTTTTCTTTCTTTTGTTCATTTTGATTGCTTTCCATTACTCCTTCCTCCAGGTTGCTGATCCACTCTTCTGCTTTCTCTAGTGTACATTTATTCCATCTAGTGTATAGATGGTAAATTTGTAAAACCACTTTGGAAAAAGTGTTTGACAGTGTCTACTAGAATTAAATATACCCATACCTATGACACAGCAATTTAATTACTAGATATATTATCAACAGAAATATATACCTATATTCACCAAAAAATATGGTCAAAGTGCCAAAAATATGGCACTTGAATGGTCATTTCAATGCTATTCACAACAGCCTTGACCTGGGAAACTACTCAAATGTGAATCAACAATAGAATAGACAAATACATTGAGGTATAGAAACATAGTGGGCATATTATATAGCAGTGAGAGTGAATAAACCACAATTTCACAGACAGTAGGAATTACTTTAAAAACATAATATTGAACAAAAGAAGCAAGAAGAAGGGCTAATATTATATAATTCCGTTTATATTAAGTAAAAAAAAATAGGTAATACTAATTTATGCTTTTAGAACTAGGATAGTGTTTACTCACTTTGGAGTTGGCTTGAACTGGGAGTTTGATAAGTGGTAAAAAGAGTTTAAAAATTCCTCCTAATTAGTAATTAATTTACAAACATACCTTTTTCTAAACTTATATTTCATTAGAATAAAAATATTTTTAAAAGCAATCATGTTATTGAGTTACCTAAAATGTGAAGATATTGGTATTATCATACTTGCTGATGGGTATATAAAATGGCAAAGCCAATCAAAGGTCCATTTAGTATAGCCTTATGAAAGGGAAATCTATTCATTATACCCTATCCTCAAGACTAGTTACACACATGCAGGAAGGCTATGTAAGAATATCCATTTCAGATTATTTTTAAAATTGTATACTAAAACCCTTTATACCTACTTACAGGGCTTAACTAAATTAAATATACTATATCCATTTCACACATGAAATATACTTTGTAGCAACTAAAATAATTAACTAGACATGGACAAGCAAAATACTCTATGATATTTTGATGGGAAAAAAATGCAGATTTTATAAATAAAGGTAACTATTTTAATAACTAAAAAAACTATTCAAATTATAAGTTTGTTATGGTTATAATTTAATTACAATTTAAATATAAACATACAAAACATTAATTTTTATTTGACCACAATTTACTAATTTAGACTATACAATAGTCATATACACAATTTAAAATTAGAATAGGCAAAATTCATAAATAATAGTATTAGAAAACATATACATGCATATACATAACATACAGATATATGTACATATACATATGATTATTAACATTATAAATATTGCATATAAATGTTATAAACATTAAATTTTTAAAGACAGCATTGTACAAGATAATACTGATTTACACAGTTTAACTGTGTTTTTTAAATATTATTCTTAAATTTTAGACTACAGAAAACAGAACTGTGATGATGTAAGATGTTGAGAAACATAAATGTACATTTTAAATTTTATACCATGAACAAATCCATATATACTTTATGTTTTTATAGAATGAGGAAGCATTATTTAATAATTTGTCAAAAATTTATAAGTAAAAGAGTTTATTAAAAATGCCTAATATATAAATACCATATGTCTAAGGAAATTTTAAAAAGTGAGTGAGCACAAAGGGATAATAATGAATTATAATGAACAAAAAATAAAACATGAAATGTGATTCAAATTTCATAAAAAACATTTTCATTTCCTAAAATTGTAAATGGGCTAAAATCACCACTAAAATGGAAAGCTTTTAGGTTTGAAT
Organism: Panthera pardus; assembly: GCF_024362965.1. NCBI lineage: Eukaryota > Metazoa > Chordata > Mammalia > Carnivora > Felidae > Panthera > Panthera pardus. The sequence goes on along the minus strand of NW_026526821.1, from coordinate 70,323,582 downwards.
TAAAGTTAAAATTCATGTAACTTTATATTTTATAGTCATCATGCATATATTATGCTAATGATTTACATATAATGTATATTTGTATATACAAACATAAAAAAGAAAAAGAAGTAGTGACTAATGTGCCAATGTTAAGAATGAATTCTAAAGGATTTATTGATATTGATAACATATGCATGTTTTAACAAGCAAGACAAAGTTACTTTTTAATTTGAGAAATAATAGCTCACATAATTCTTAGGTTAGAGAAGAAATACACATTCAAGTTGCCAATTCTTTATTAACTAATAAGATGAGAATCAGGAATTGAAAATCTACAGTATATATTCTAGATACATTTGTTAGCAAACACATAACATTAAATTAATGTATTATTATATAAGAAAAAAAAGAAGCTATGGATTCACTTTTAGAAATGAATTAAAGACCAAAAATAGACCATAATGAAGAGTTATAATAAAAGAAGACGTCAATATGAATGAACTGGAAATAAGGAAAAAAGCTAGTCTTAATAAATACTAGATGTAGACCTTTTTAAAATGAGATTTGGAAAGTCAAATCAAAACAAGAAGAGATAAAAATAAAGAATACTAACAAGGACATAGGAAATAGAGTTAAATTATATTTGAGTATTGTACAACTCTGGTTATCTTGAAAAATCTCTGTGAAGTAGCTTTAAAAAAACATAAGGAACTAAAATCAATTGGTGAAATCAAAAATAATGAAATTTACCAATATTCAAATGAGAGGTTAACAAAATATTACAGTATTATCTCCAAAGTGAATCTGGGTGGATATATTTTTATCAGCAAATTATCCAAGTTGAGGAACTCTTTCATTTCTCAAAAGAAAGAAAAATCATTTGTATGTATATTGTACAAGCATATACTTAATGTGGAACAGGATTGTAAACTCACAAATAGTCTTATTTAATGTTTTTATTTATTTTGAGATGAGAGACAGAGGATGAGCAGGGGAGGGGCAGAGAGAGAGAGAGACAGAGAATCCGAAGCAGGCTCCACGCTCTGAGCTGTCAGCACAGAGCCTGTTGCGGGTCTGGAACTCATGGACTGTGAGATCATGACCTGAGCTGAAGTAGGATGCTCAACTGACTGAGCCACGCAGGCGCCCCTCAAGTAGTCTTATTTATAGATACAGATGTACAAATACTTCATGAAAATACTACTAATTTGATTTCCACAGAATAATTGCAACATAATAACATGATTAAGTAGATTTACCTCAGGAATGTAGAGGCATTAAATATATCAAATACTATATCGGAAAATTAAATGCCGAAAAGGCCTTTAGTTTTAGCTCAAAACCTAATATTGTTAATGTTTTAGCAAACTAAAAAGTTACTATTACTGTACTATCACTAAGAAAAGGATGACATTATACTAATAGATACATTTTTTTCAAAATGGGGATGGATTTCTTTTCCAAGGTAATATTGGCACTTAGCTGATTATACTCTTCTATTCCAGTGTCAAAACTCATAGGGAAGTGACCCTAAGATATACCAAAAAGAACACTCCCTATTTTTATGGCTCTTTCTCCCTCTATAAGAAAATAGTGCTAACACTTGGGCAATGGTTCAACCCTTGTACTCATTAATTATACAAAGGAGAATTAGCTAGTTAACACAAATGTTTAATTCAATTATATGGATCATGATAATACAATATTTTGTGGGTAAATGACAGTTAAAAATCATTAGATAGTCTTTTGTTCTCCAGGGTGGCATTAACGGTAATAGAAGGCCAAATAATTTTAACCAAACACTAAACAAGGGATTCTGTGTTTAGTTTATTGTCCAGTAGTACAATCCTAACTAGGAATTACAAAATCAAGGTGTGGATTTTAGAACAATTTTATTTGCAGTATCCTCTGATACTTTAACACTCACAGAAGCCTTTTCCAAACATTAATAAAACTCACTTAAAATACTCTGTGATAGGCTCTCCTCCATGAGTCAAGCAGCAATAACCTGTGGTGCTAAGAGAGCCTTTTACAGTAGGGGCTTTTCAAATGTAAAAAGGTATATGGGGATGGATAACTTGGTCAAATTAATTTGAGAAATTCATGGTCAACCTGAATTAAACAAGTGTATTGTTGAAATTATTAAAATATGTAATGTTTCATCAAAGACACATGTATGTTATAATATGCACATTTATGAATTTTCCTTGGAGATATCTTTTTTTCAATGATTATCACTTGGGATTAGTGTTCCACACAATACATTATGGAAAACACTTGTTTAGACTTGTTCACACATATAAAGACCAGGTTTTTATGCATTCTGATAACAACCATAACTTTATATATAACATGCTGTGTGCTTTACTGGAATTTAATATACTCAAAAAAGAAATAACATTAAGAAAGAAGTACTTTTAAAATATATGTTAATTCTTGGGGCATCTGGGTGGCTCAGTCGGTTAAGTGTCTGACTTCAGCTCAGGTCATGATCTCATGGTTCATGGGTTGGAGCCCCATGTCAGACTCTGTGCTGACAGCTCAGGGCTTGGAGCCTGCTTCAGATTCTGTGCCTCCCTCTCTCTCTGCCCCTCCCCGGCTCTCTCTTGCATGGGCGCTCTATCTCTCTTTCCAAAATAAATAAACATTAAAAAAAATTTAAGAATAGAATAGAATAGAATAGAATAGAATAGAAGTTAATTCTTCCCTCATTTCTCTGATGTTGATCTTCATATTCCAAATATCCATCCCTCCCTTCCTCCCTTCCTTCCTTTTCTAGCTTATTTAAGCAGGAGGAGATAAACTGGAAGGGGAAGTGACAGGAGGACAGGAGCTCCAGTGTTTTCTGGTGCCTCCCAGGAAATAGTTCCCCCATGAACCTACAGCTTATTAGCTCAGGAAAAGTGATTACAAAATTGGGTTTGGTTTAACTTGAAAATTGCCTTTTTGTCTCCCTGGATTCAGCTAAGTCTATTAGAAGTGGACTTGAACAATTCCTTCTTGCGATTCTCCTTAAGTTCTGACGTTTCATTATATGCATCTTTGATTTTTTTTTTTTTTAACAAATGAAACCAAGAAAAATATCATGGAAATTTTGGGGAGTTTTGTAGTTGCTGTTTACATCTCTTGTTCAGATTCTTAAGAAAAGTATTTCAGGAATTTTTAATGAACGTATTTGTAGGCCAAACATGAATGAGGATAAAAATATGCCTGACATTAAAAGTAGGCTTCCATATGCCTGCAAATAGCAGACAATAGCACACACACAAAAAAAGGGTTGATATATAAGTATAAAAGCATATGAAAACATAGAAAAACAAGACTTTAATTACAACTCAGAACATCAAGTTAGACGTGGCATTTGAATTGGGCCTGGAAGCTGAGAGATCTGGTGTAAATAACTGGGGAGCAAAAATACAAACACCTCTTGGAGCAGGAAACGGGCCACATGAGGAAAAGTGGCAGGGAGAGCAGGATATACTGTCAGGGCAATAGCAATTAGAATCTCAGCTCTGACACTCTGCACCCTATGACAAATTTCCTGTCCCATGCAAATAACAATGAATGTAACAGTGGCATCTAAATAATAAGAGTGCCATGAAGACTATGTGAGATAATGAATTTTGAAAGGCTTAACATAGTTCCTGGTGTGCAAGGAGCACTTCCTGGACTAGAGCTGTCATTCTGGCTGGAGTTCAGAAAAAGTGAGAACTTTGGTGCATGTGAGTTAGAGTTGTTAAGAAATCGGCATGTTCAGGGGCCCCTGGGTGGCTCAGTCAGTTAAGTATGTGACTCTTGACTTTGGTTCAGGTCATAATCTCAAGGTTCATGAGTTCGAGCCCCATGTCTGGCTCTGTGCGACAGCACAGAACATGCTTGGGATTCTCTCTCTCCCTCTCTCCCTGCCCCTCCCCTGCTTGCTCTCCCTCTCTCTCTCTCAAAAATAGAGAAGTAAACATTAAAAAAAAAAATCGGCATGTTCAGAAAATTAGAATGGAGTTAAAGGTGCCTTGAATATTTTATTTATTGAGTGTAGCAATGGTATGGTCACATACATGTTTATCTTTTTTTAAAGATGTTTAGATTTTTTAAAAATGTTTATTTAGTTTTGAGACAGAGAGAGCTAGGGAGGGGCAGAGAGAGAGAGGAGGACAGAGGTTCCAATGTGGGCTCCATGCTAACAGCAGGGAGCCCTATGCGGGGCTTGAACTCACAAACTGTAAGATCATGACCTAAGCCAAAGTTGGACACTTAACCAACTGAGCCACCCAGTTACCCCTAAAGGGTAGTCATTGCGAATATCTGTCATATCTAGAATAGGTGAAAGATTCGTGACAAAAATCAGATGAAAAGTGTCTAAAAAGCCTGGAACAGTCAGAATAAAAACAGAACAAAAATAAAAGTCAGTAAGCATGAGTGAGTGAATAGGTTTGTGGTAAGAAAAGTTTCAGTATTTTAGGGTGATGAGGATAATAACGTTTTCCTCTAGCACTCATTTAAAAGTATTTCTTGAGCTCTTGCTATGTAGTATATCAATGCTGTTCCAGGAGCTGGTGATGTAGAAGAAACCCATATACTCAATGCAGTTTGCATTTAATGAGAGGACATGCATTAGACATACAGTTAATATATGAATAAATAATTTCAGATACAGTAAGTATCGTAAAGATTTCAACAAAACATTTAAAAGAGATAAATAATGTCATAGATCAGCAAAACGTTATATTAGAGAGCCTGGACAGGTTAAGAAGACATATATTTTATATTACACATGTAATTGAGGAAAAGTTCTATAACTATGTAAATAATTTTCCCTTCAGTTTTACTAGTCTCATAAGCAATTCACATCCTCTACTAAAGGCCATAACACACGTCTTCAGAAGTTTGCAGTGAAGGCACTGGGAGCTAAGTAGAGGTAATATTATGCCCTATCCAACTATGCTGAGATATTGTTTTACTTGCTCCAAATAATTTTATGGACCAAAGATAAATAATGAATCATTTGTTTGGTCTTACATTTCCAAGGTTCTGCAATTTAATATAGTCTATCTTCTCCGCTGATGTTCACAGTGATCTTTTCTAAGATGTTCACTGTGGATGTAAAATGGAAGGATACAGGTCCTACATTATATAAACTATATGCATTTTATCAAACTTTTTCCTGAGGTAGCCTCTTTCATATTCCTTATTATTTAACACTTTCCAATCAATCTTTCCTTTCTTCCTTTCTCTTTCTCTGTACTGATCTTTTTAAAAGGCAAATTTGGTTTTATTGCTTTCTGGTGTTGTTTTTCTATTTCTTATTTTTAAAAAATGTCTCCTCTAATCTCTATTATTTCTTTTGTTCTGCTAGTGTTTTGTTCAGTTTGTTCATCTTTTCTATTTCCTAAAGATGAAAAGTTAGTTATTTATTTGAGATATTTTTTAACCTAGGTATTAACAGCTACACATTTCTCTTCCAGCACTGTTTTTACCACATCCCATTAGTTTTGATATGTTATGTTCTCATTTTAAGTTGTCTCCATTCTCTAATTTCCCAAGTGATATCTTCTTTGACCTACTGATTGTTTAAGAAAAGTGTAGTTTAATTTCCACATATTTGTGAATTTTCCAGTTTTCCTTCTGCTCTTGATTTCTAGCTCCATTCCATTTTTGTTGGAGAAGAGACTTTACAATTTCATTCTTTTTAAATTGAGACTTGTGTGTGGCATGACATATGATTTATCTCAGAAAACATTTCATGTGCACTTGAGAAGAAGGAGATCTCTTCTTGTTAAAGGGAGCACTCTGTACATTGTTATATCAAGTTTGTTTATAGTGTTGGTCAAATCCTGTATTTCCTTATTGAACTTTTATATGAACATTTGATTACTGAAAGTGGTATATGAAGTCTCTTATTGTAGATCTATTTTTCCTTATAATTCAGCAATTTTTTTGTGTTACATATTTTGGGGTTCTGTCATTTGCTGCAAGTGGCTTTCTAAATACCCTGTATTTACAGGTGCTTTTGAATGTCCTAATTTCTCAAGTAATCTCACCCAACTTTTCCTCCTTTGCTTTGATGGTCAATTGTGGGTCTCAAACATAATCTGTTGCCCCAGGCATCTGCAGTTTTTTTTTACTTCACCTTGCAGCATTTTCTAGCCATACTTATCACTTTTCTGACTTGAGTTCTAGGCAAAATAGATAGCCCCAGACAGTGTAGAACAGGCAAGCCCAATAATCTGCCAAATGAAATTTGTGCTCTTCACTCTGGTACCTGAAACTAGAGTCCCGCACTGAGAACATGCTGCCCCTGATTCAGAGCTGCCATGACTTCAGGGAAGGAGTGAATCAAGGGCAAATTAAAACATGAGAAAACTTTCCTGATGTTTGCAAGCTGCCTTTTTCTTGATTCAACATTCACTTGGTTGCTACCAACCTTTAACTGTTTTCTAGGTTCTATCAAAGTTGGTTCTGACATTTCCTGCTTTTTCTTTTCTTTTCGTTTTTCTTTTTCTGTTTCTTTTTTTTTTTTCTTCTCTTCTCTTCTCTTCTCTTCTCTTCTCTTCTCTTCCCTCTTCAAGAGTTTGGAGCAAACTGCTACACCATTATGCTATTGAAACGGCTCCAGAAATCTGTGTTTTAACTGGTCTGTAGTTGTTACCGCTGCCTACTAAATTTTGAGAAATGCCAAATACTGGGTAACAACCTTAGTTTAACAACAGAAATTATGGATTTGCAGGTCTCTCATTATAAACTGTGTGATCTTGAATGGATTATTTACTCTTTGTGACTTAATTGTTCAGTGTAAGTAATCTATAGTGTTCTTTATAGATCAGGTTAAGAAAGAAAAAAAATAATAAAGTACCTGGAAATAAAAGTATTCAATAAATGTTATTTCTCTTTTCTATTCTTCTCTATATTCTAAGACCATAAGCATTCACTTCTAAACCTTCTCTGCCCTTCTCTGGAGATGTCATAGAGAAGTTTTTGAATAAGTTAATAATATTTGTTTGAAAAGCAACTAGAAATAATTGAGAGAACCTTTATCTTAACTTAGAAGATTAATTTCCCAATTCCTTCTTTCTCATTTACTGGACACCTGTCTTTAGGCTACCAACTTAGCTCTTTGGTCCTTCTTTCTCATCTGTGAAACAGAAGTTATTGTATCTACAGCACACATTTTTAAGGGAATTTTAAAAGAGAGATAAATTTGCTCATCAAGATACATGGTACAGAATACACTCAGGTATTTTTAAAAACATATGAATGAATTAATGCCTGAATGATTCTGAAGCCTAGTAGTACATGACAAGAAATAGTTTATGAAGATAATGTCCAGTTGTTCCTACTTAGTAAATACCCACACAAAGAAATGAAGAAACGGAGATGATGAATAGTGAAAACAGTGTTATCACCGATTTTATACATCTGTGGAATAATTTCTAAGCAGGAGAGAAAAGTCAATACAGATTTCAAAAAATAACCTTTAACAAGTCAAACAATGCATCTGCACATTTTCTGTGAAATGGAAATTAAGACACTTCACCAAATGTCTACAAAATTTATTATGATATACGCCACCCTCCACCCTATGTTGAAAGTCATTCCCTCACAAAAGATATGAATTATGCTGACAGCAAATTTGAGCTCAGAGTTAAGAAAAATTGGTGACAAATTATTCTCTTTTATAATAGGAATTAAACACCTTATGGTTATAAATATGCTGGTGTTATTTTTTTAATGTTTATTTATTTTTAAGAGGGAGAGAGAGCACAAGCAGAGATGAAGGAGAGAGGGCAGTGAGAGAGGGAGAGGGAGAATCCCAAGCAGGTTCCACACTGTCAGGGCAGAACCCAACACGGGGCTTGATTCCACAACTGTGAGATCATGACCTGAGCCAAAAATCAAGAGTTGGACACTTAACCAACTGAGCTACCCAGGCACCCCTACACTGGGGTTATTTTGATGAAATTTCACAACGGTTAAATTTCCCATTTGTTCATAAATGGCATTTGCAAATAGGTCATTACCTACATGAATTTTCTTTTTTCTGTCAGTGTCACACATCTCACAATTACTTAAACATATGATAAAATTTACCATTTACAAACAAGTTCCTGGTTAAGAACATATTTAGTATTCTGCCACACCATTCCTTTAACTGTGCTATGTGCAGTATGGATAAAACTCTAGTACCTGGTGAAGTAGAGTTGCTACTTTAAGTGTTCTGGTTACACAAATCCTTACTTTTTTCATTTTCAAAGCAGAACAGTTCCCCACAAAAGGTAAAAATAGAAAATATGTTTGGTGTGTATAAATTCACCTAAAGCTCAATAAGGAATATGTACTACTTCTTTACCAGTAAATACATGGCCTTCTGAATAGCATTACCATCAAGATACACTAACAACAGGAAAGGAATATAAAGAGATTTTATGTGCAGATGGTGCCTTGATATTTATCACTGAGCCACAAACAATTATCCTGGAAATATTGAGATTAATAGGCCCATTTAGTAAAAGAGCTAATTGTGAGAGGCATTGGGATAAATCTGAGCTATTTTCCATATCAAAAGTTTTCTCTAGGGCAACTGCATTTTCTACAGAGTTAACCTATCCACCAATGGTAGAATTTTTTTTTCTATAGTTTTAGGATGCTTCATTTTATGGGAGTGCAATTATACTGGGATTATGGGGTTATATGCAGATAAACCTGGAAGGTGGCACTGTCTAAGGGATGCCAATTACTTGCAATACTTTCAGAAGTTTGGCTTCTCTCATGCGTCTGAATTTTGTCTTCTCTTTATACTTTAGAGCCTAATACAACTCAGCACATTTTGGTAGTAGTTTCCAAGTAATGAATATTCAAGAACAGTGAACATTTGAAAGGGTTTGGATTTTTACAATGCTGATAATTGGGGGATTTGATATAGCTTCCTTAAATCAATAGGCTGTAAACATAGCCAGACAAAGAAGCTCTACGGCAAGGGCATAGGCAACGAGATGGCAAAGTAAATTTGAACAACAGAGAAACAGGAGACTGTTTTTAAAAAAAAACATAGATTCAAGTTCCAGATTTTTGCTACTTGTAGGATCCTGTACCAGTTGACCATTGCCTCTGCCCCCTTTCTGTGAAATGGGATTTAAGATCCGGTAGAAAATGGGATCATATATGAAGCACTTCATAAACACTAAAATAAGTATTTAAAAAAAAAGATATAAACACTAGCTTTGGCTGTTTCCTGCAAATTGTGCAGTTATGCTCATCTCACTCAGAAGCAAGTATTAAACATCCTTCTACTAAACACCTCAGGCTGGACTGTAAATTCCAGTAGGAAGAGCTGCCATGTTAGAAGCTAGAATATTCTTAGAATTGTACTAAAACGAAAGCATTTGCAAGTTTAATTTATTTGACTATGTATTAATACATCATATTCTTTTGAAAACCCATAGAAGATAAAGTAGAACAAACACTTCTTATTTTGAATGCTATAATATCACTCCTCACATAATGTTCAATACAACAATATTCCAGTTGGAACAATTTTGTAGAAGGAGTGATGGAAGAAAATTGAAATCATTAAAGCTAAATGTCATCCTGTGTAACTTAGGCTACCTATTAAATGACAACTAGATTTAAATTTTTTGATTAGCTACAGCTAGACAGAGAAGACATTCACAAATAATACCATATAAAAACATTTAGAATGATATTTTCTTCTGCAGCTGTATAAAAGCTAAAGATGATAATAATAAACATATTTCCTCATGGCTATTATATTAATCTGATCAACCAAATTCCTCTTGCTCTATCAGGGTCTGTCTTTGAAAAATTGAACTAAACTGGGAATGAATAGATAAATTCTTCAAGAAAAAAACCCATAAAGGAACATTTACTTCATGGGAAAGTCCAGGTTTAGCCAAGGAACAAACTCTGGTGACTCCTACACTGTGTGATAAATGAGAGGGTTTTTTTTTTTTTTTTTCCATTTTCTTCATTTTATTTTATTTTTATTTTTTTTAACATTTATTTATTATTGAGAGACAAAGAGACACAGAGCGTGAGGAGGGAAAGGGTAGAGACAGGGGGAGACATAGAATCTGAAGTAGGCTCCAGGCTCTGAGCTGTCAGCAGAGCCCTACGCAGGGCTTGAAATCACAAACTGTGAGATCATGACCTGAGCCAAAGTTGGTTCAACCAACTGAGCCACCCAGGCGCCCCATCTTTTTCTTCATTTTAATCTGGTACTTCCATAATGTGCAATAACCATTATCAGTAAAATAAAACTTTTTATAAAGTACAAAAACAGCCCCATTTTTTTGGTTACGATTAAATTCAAAGACATGCTATTAATCTGTCAAATCATAATACAAGTTTCCAAAATGTTTACTCTCAGTTTCTGTACTTAATCCTCATAAAAACAAACATGTTGGGGCTAGTTACTAGACTGCAGACTAGACTCACTAGCTAACTTTTCTTATGCAAATGGCCAGAAAGTAAATGTTTTAGACTTTGTGTGTCACATGGTCTCTGTTATGACTACTAAATTTGGCTGTTGTAATATGAAAGCAGTAATAGATAAGGCATAAATAAATGGTCATGCTTCTCTGTTGCAATAAAACTTTATAAAAAACAAATAGTGGTCTGGATTTGGCCCATAGGCCACAATTTTTTGATTATTTGCTTTAAGCTATGACATTTGTGATATCTCTCAGTGTAATACATGAGAGAAAATCCTAAGAAATTGGCATAATAGATTATCAGAAAAATTCTTAGGATGGACAGAAACTTCTATTAGGATTAATGTAATGGGTGAGGAAAACCAACAATTGCAGAAACAAAGGCCTGATTTAGATCAAAGCAAATTGAGAATCGAAAGCAAAAAGCAGGCTGTCACATAAAGAAAACAAAGGATAGTTTCTATGACTGGATCGGGGGGATTTATTTGTGCTAGATGGAAATTATGAACTAAGACATTGAAACCAGTCAGTTCTGAGTGTGAATTCTGTCTTTACTATTTATTAACCTACCGGAAAAGAGGAGCAATGACCTTGTCGAAGTTTCTCATCCCCCTTAAGCCTTTATTTACATAGCAGGTTGGAAAAATATACAATTTAAAGGGTTGTTGAGATAATTAAATGAAATACATGCATTGCATTTAGCACTCTCCCTGACATAATAGGCACTCAAAAAATTTTGACCACTATGATAGGTAGGTCTTGCCTATGAGAGATTAATATTCAATTAATATTATTATATTGTATGGACCCTTTGGTGTGCTGTAGTTAAGATGGTGTTTAGGGGTGCCTGGGTGGCTCGGTCGGTTGAGCGTCCCACTTAGGCTCAGGTCATGATCTCGCTGCTCGTGGGTTTGAGCCCCAAGTCGGGCTCTGTGCTGACAGCTCGGAGTCTGGAGCCTGTTTTGGATTCTGTGTGTGTGTCTCTCTCTCTCTTTCTCTCTGATCCTCCCGCATTCATGCTCTGTCTCTTTCTGTCTCAAAGGTAAATAAACGTTAAAAAAAATTAAAAAAAAAGATGGTGTTTAAAGTCTTAAGATGTGAGGAAACAAACTTTGTACAGAAGTAGCAACTTGCTGGTAATCATGAGAACTGACTGTATTCCAAGACAGTGGCCACTATCTTGCAACTTTGATCAATTTCGTTTCAGTCTTTTCATTTTTAACATAAGGTGATCTAATCTAATATTGCTTCCCTTCCCAATGTAGAGGTTTTGTATGGTGGAAGGATCACTGGATTGAGATGGATCTTTTAGGTTCTAAGACTTCCTCAGCCATTGACTGGCTAAGTCTATGATGAGTTACTTAAGTGTTCCAAGCATTACTTCCTGATCTATTAACATGAAGCTTTGAATTGAGGACCTATAAGGACTCATAAAAATAAATTATTTTGCATCTGATTTACTTTGTGGGTAATTCTCTATATGGATATACAGCTGTTGACCCTTTCAACTGTGGCATACTCTCTGCTAAGTATCAGCAGGATTTTGTATATCTCATTTTGTTTTCAGCTAAGGAGATGATATTAGGAAGATCTACAATATTAGAAAAAAAGATAAATTATGCTTTCATATAATATGGGGTTCCAGTTTGAGTGATAGTAACTAAATTACTTAAAGCATACAAAGAGAATAACAGAGAAATTATTAATGTCTATTGAAAAAGAAGAAGAATCTAGGAGATCAGTGTGCAGGGTAGTAGTCCACAGCAGCAGGCAGACACTACAATTTTTTGGTAAAAAGTTGTAGGGTTAGTGAATTTGGAAGGAAAAATAGAAAATAATTTTTAATCCTCTTCTAATATTCTTTATTGCCAAGTCAGATTGTGTTTTAGTTGCTTTAGTGCGATCATTATAAACTAGATAGATAGATAGATAGATAGATAGATAGATAAAAACTTCATCATGAAAGCTCAAGAATGAATAATAAGATTTACTGAACCTGGAGTCTTAAGTTAGTTGAATTTTAAGTTAGTTGAATCTTATCACTACCTTGAGAACTACTGCACTCATAATAAGAAATTATTATTGTTCACCCCTACCAGTAGTTTATCTTTTTACACTTATCTTTATATCTCTAGTAACATAAGAAATTGTAATATTTTAGAAATTTTCTATTTTGTACACTATTTCAGTTTCCCATTATTTAGTTTTTTTTTTACCTATTCTCATATGTTTTAGTTATTGCTGCTTTAGAACATAGGATGCATTTATTTTTTGATGTGATCATTGTAAAATATATTCTTTTGCAGTAGAATTAAACTTAACCATGTTATGAGGCAATTAATTAATGTGTTTACTCTTTTCTCACTGTTCTAAAGATTACTTGATATACAGTAGGTTAACAAATAATATTTATTTCTGAATATGTTTACATTTGTTAATTTTTTATCTTGATTATTGATCATATTTTCTTGCTTCCTTTCATGTCTGGTAATTTTTTATTGTGTGCTCCACATTTTGTACATTAGATTGTTGGTTTCTGTGTTATATTAGAATACTGTAAATAGTATTGTACTTTGTTTTGGTATTCAGTTATTTGGAAAGAATTTGGAATGAAGAAAGGATCTAGATTTGTTTTTCTACTTGCTTAAGGTGAATTCAGAGCACTCTTTAGTCTAGTGTTAATCTACCTGTCTATCTAAGGTGATATCCTTCTGAGAACTCTAACAGATGCCCTGTGTATCACATGATCTTTCAACTCTAGCTGGAGGGAACAAATTATACCCATCTCTGTATGAACTCAAGGAATTATTTGGCCTTTTACTTTTTGGTGTTTTGTTTGTTTGTTTGTTCCTTTGTTTTCTTCCAGCCTTGTTAAGTAACTGTTTAGTCATGCATAATTAATAGTCAGTTTAAGACTTAATGGGGATCATTCTTTTGATCTCAAGTGCATTCTACCTCTCTCAATTTCTCCTTCTTCCATCCTCTTTCTGTGTCTGATTGTGGTTTTGTTTTGGCTTGATTTGGTTTCTGATTTTTCTTGGTTTGAGTTTTTGTTTTTGCCTATCTATATATAATCCAATAAATACATGTATTGTTGAGAAATATGATCAACATTGTCTGAACTGAGTAGTATTTTCTTCACCTTTCTCTTTGTTCATCAGCAAAAGTAAAGCTAGAGAATCCACTGTCTGCTAAAATGACTATGGATTAGTTGATACAATGTTGTTGGAGCTGAAGCCTAGCCATGCCACTTACGAACTCTGGGATCTTAAGGAATCTGCATAACTTCTCTGAGACACACTTTCTTTGGCTATAAAATGGGGATGAAGGGGCACCTGGGTGGCTCAGTTGGTTAAGCATCTGACTTTGGCTCAAGTCATGATCTCACAGTTCTTGAGTTCAAGCCCCACATCGGGCTCTGTGCGACAGCTCAGAGCCCAGAGCCTGTTTCACATTCTGTGTCTCCCTCTCTCTCCCCCCCCCCAGCCCCTGCCCACCCCTGCTCACAGTCTGTGTGTCTGTCTGTCTCAAAAATAAATAAACATTAAAACAAATTTTAAATGGGGATGAAATACAAATGCTTATTTTGAAATATTCACCTTTAAACAATGAATTAATTACATGAAATATAGTGTCCATCATATAGATGATACAAAAAATATGAGATAGAAATCTATGTGCTATACAAAAGGATAGGGAAAAATTTATATAAGAACAGTGTGAAATAGAGAAACCTTGCACAGAATTTATGTGTAGAAGGGCACTAATCTTAAGTCCCTTCTTGGAAAATTTACTTGACCTTTATAAACCTCATTTTTCTCATTTTTATAATGAAATGGTTTAAATTGATAATTTTGAAAGTTATTTATAAAGGTTAAATTATAGGGTCTAGGTCTGCCTAATATCACACCTTAACAAGAGCTAACCAGTCACATAAAAAATTTAATTTTTGCTCTTTTTTTCTTACTTTTTTTTTAATGTGAAGCACCAGCCAGGAGTAGATTTTTGTGATTATCTGTTATCATCAAAAGTGGTTACTGTATTATTGTATCTTGTATTTTAAAGCAAATAACTTCTCTTCTTTTTGGGTTCTACCATGTAAAAGATTCCATTAGTCAGCTTCATTTTATCTCATAAAACATCTATGAGGCATTTACTTGTGCTTACTTATCTCTGTATCTTTCTCTGAGTGGGATTTCTCTTCTGGGACATTATTCAATAAATCTCCCCGCTCCCCTCCCCCTCCCCCCCCCCCCCCCCAGTATTTTCAGTATGGAAGCAAAGAGATCCTGGAGATTGGCTCTCCAACATTTCAAAATAGAATTAGTGAGGCTGTAGAAACTTATCTGAAGTTAAATTCTTATTTTTCACAGCACTTAACCAGAGGAAATTGTCAATCCACATGGGATTTAGGGAGGTAGGGAGGTAGGGAAAAAAAGTCATTAAAAACAAAAACCACTTACGGTTTTGTTAATCCAAAATGTGGACACTACTTATACAATATGTATTGTTTTTTGATGTTGTCTGTGGGCTACTGAGATCTTGAAAGTTGATAATGAAAATGCCCACACATAAAAGAGACCAAGTTAGAAAAAACTTTGTAATTTAATACTATACACCATTCTGCAAATATGTGCCATTTTTCCCCCTCAATGCTTCCATCTAACACACATTTGCTTTGTGTTGAATTTCCTCTCCACCAGCCTGGCCAAGCAGGATGTAAGGTTGCTGGTCTTAGGAGCCTGTGCAGGGAGAGTGAGGAGTACACCTAGTTTTGTTAGTAGAGATCAGATCTGACTGACAGTCCATGACCAATGCAAAGTTGAAACCACAGGCACCTGTGCCAATATCATTTCAAACGGGCTAGGCAGGACCAGGCCCTAGGTCCAGTGTAAATGTTAATAACTAGGGATAACTAAAGAGAATCAGGACAAAGTTGAAGAAAAAAAATCCTGTGTCCCAAGATAGAACCACAAATAGTTTCACCAAGCATATTTTCATTTTTAAAAATAAGTTTTGCATTTTAGTAAAATATAATTGCTTTCATTTCATCTGATATAATTAAAGTTTGGAATTTTGTACCTCTATTTTGATATGGAAAGCATAATTCTTTGCAATTGTATCTCACCCTTTCCATTATTGATATGCGACAACATGAAATGGAGATCTGAGAGAATTTATTATCATTATTTTTGCCTATAATCTGCATTCTGTAGAATATATAAGTTAAAAGAATTAAATAGTATGTGAATATATACAAATCAAAAATTAAAAGAGAAATGTTTTGTAAAGGAGAGTGCAATTTTTGAAATAATCCAAATTAGAAATATACAAAGGATCTGAATCGAGATTTCTTGAAAGAAGATTTACAAATGGCCAATAATCATATGAAAACTAAGTATTATCAGTCTTTAGGGAAATGAAAATCAAAACCGCTATGAGATACCACTTCCCACACACTTTATGAGGACTTCATCATCATCATCATCATCATCATCATCATCATTGGATAGGAAATTACAACTATTGGTGAAGATGTGGAGAAAGTGTATCTCTTATTTACTTTTGGTCAGAATATAAAATGGTGCAGTTGCTTAAGAAAACAGTCTGGCTGTTCCCCAAAAAGTAAAACCTAGAGTTATCTTATGATACAGCAATGGCACTCCTAAGTTTATGACCTAGACAGCTTTAAAGTTCCCCTCAGCTTTACGAAGCTTTACTGTCAGCTTTAGACAGGTTTCTTCCTGACTACAGGACATTGACCTCCCTTTTCTTAAAGACTTTACTTTAGAAAACTTATAATTGAAATTTTTTTTCTTTGCCCCTTTGAAATGTAAGTCTTCTATAACGTTCTTGCCAGGTTTAGAACTCAGCATGAGTTTAGAACTCAGCAATATCCTTCTCAAGGACCTGGTAGCCATCCCTTTGAAATATAACCGTCTAAGGAGACAGTGTTCCTATGTCCCAGTCCTTGTGTGGGAATAGGAATCTTACTTTCATAAAAGACAGTTATCAAACACAGAAGGCCTAATCACATTGACCAACTTCTATTAGCTCACTCTAACATTTAAAAATACTCTTGTGTTTTGTTTCAGCAGAATTGAGTTGAATCTCTCTTCCCTTCTGTAGTAGTCTTACAAAGGTCTCCCTTGCCTATTGAACCCCATCAGGGACAATTTGTCTTTAACATATATATCTAGGAGAAATAAAGAGATGCATCCACACAAAAGCTTACACATGGATGTTCCTAGCAGTTTTATTTATAATAGCCAAAAAGCTGAAACAATCAAAATGTCTATCCACTGATGAATTGATAAGGATATAATATATCCAAACATAGGAATTTTATTTGGCAATTAAAAAAAAAAACTATGTGCAACAACATGGCTGATACTGAAAATATTATACTAAATGAAAGAAGTCAGTACAAATGATCACATATTGTCTGACACCATTTACACGAAGTGTCCAGAATACTATCTAGAACAGAAAAAGAAAGTAAACTGTTGGTTGCTTAAAGTTATGAAGCTGACAGGCAATGGGAAAGTGACAGCTAGTGGACATAGGTTTTCTTTCAAGAGGGATAAAAATATTCCAAAATTAGATTATGACAACAATAGTTGTACAACACTATAAATATGCCAAAAAAATTGAACTGTGCTCTTTAAGAGTGTGAATCATATAGTATGTGAATTATATCTTAAATGTTCTTCAGTATTAAGATTCTCTGTATCTTACACTTACTTATTTTTATTACCTTTATATCATATATGCATTTCATTTGTTTATTGAAACAAATATTTGTTTCACCTCCTCACCATATTGAAAATTCTCATAGGCAGGAGTTTTGCTTGTTCATTTGTTTTAGAATTTGTAAGTCTTAAGATTTTTTGGCACACAGTACAGTAGCTATATTAGTCTGGCTTAATCAGAGGCAGAGACAAGGTTTTGTGTGTGGTGGTTTATTTTGGGCCATATTCTTATGACACAGAATGAAATCGTGGAGAAAGAAAGCCAATAGAAGGAAGAGTTCTAGAGTAGCTCTCCTCTGTGGCAAATGGTACTCAATGCAAATGGGACCTTCTGGGGAGATTTATATATGGAGTTTCACAATCGACCACAAAAAGAACAAAAAGAGAAGTACTACCATTAGTTCTTATCTCCCATCATACAAGGGTTGTCCCATTAGGATGTTCACTGCAATGAGCTGTTAGTAAAGCATGCATAAGTGCAAAGTGCATTCATGCAAATTTCCTTGAAACAGAGTTATAAAAGCCCAGGACAAAAAAGCAAGAAAGAGTGATTGTGGTAATGCTAAGTGCTATTAATTAACGTATGTATGAATCTGTTTGCCTCAGCAATGGCCAGAATAGAGAGGATGTGATATAGGGTAACATAAATATCCAAAACACCAATAAACTTGATGGATACCTCGGTTCCCTTGGCTCCATTTAAAAGAACATGATCAGTAAGACTAGAAGAGCCTAACATATTCAGTGGGATGCTGAATCTCTCCCTCTAATATTTCCCCTCATCTCTCCTGTCTGAAGAACTACTGTTCTTTGCCCTGGCTTTCTCTGGCTCCACAACATCCAGGTATTTCCACACCTCACCTTCTGATTCTTTCCTGAGTCGTCCTCCTAACCATTTGTTTAGACAAATTAACCTTCAAATTTCTGAATTTCCTTGGAAAAGATATTCACAAAAGTCACAGTGTAAAGGTAATCCAATATATAGTCATAGACCATTAAAAATTTCACTCATTTTGTTAATGGTGGATAATAAATCAAACAAAACTAGATAAATTTTGGTAAGTGGGACCATATTTTCCATATGTATTGAAATGCTTAGACTGTAGTCAAAACACTATTGAATATATATTGAATATTGAGAATGTAAGTAAAATCTCCCAGCCTGCCTTCATAATCCATTTTTAATATAAAATAATAAGCTACTTTCTATTTTTTACTTCAGAAGTCTGCACATTTGTAGGTGCCTAAGTGGGAATGGGTCCCTACCAGCCTTTTTGTCTCTTGCCTATGGTATTCCAAGCTCATGGCCTTAAGTGACTTACATAGATCATGTGAATCTGGTCTGTTCACAGAAATCCTGAGTGCCCTTGTCTTTGGAAATCCAGAAACAGTATCAGTAACATCTCAATCAAAAACTTCCATTCTAACTACCATGTCATCTGGACCTAATATCTGAGTTCCCAATAGTTTTTACTCCACCAAATGGCCTGGACATTTGCCAGTGTTTGTATTACAGACACTATAGAGTCTTTCCAGAAAGTTTTGTCAAACAACAAGACTAACTGCCATCTTCCATAATTGCTCTCTCTGACAGGGCTGGAAGTGGTTAACCCTGACTCCTTAATAGTACTCTTTCATTACACAGACTGAAGTGATCGTCTCCTTAAACTTATAAAAAAGATCCACTAGTTAACCTGTTAATATATTTTTCCCAGAAAATGCCCCCACAATATTATTATGATAATAAATAGGCGCATGCCTGCTTTCCAGTCAAATGATAAAAATCAGGACCACATATCTCAGGGCACATCTGTGGTTTGTTGAAAGTTAATTTCTTTCTTATAGGTACAATGCATTAGCAAATATATTCTGCTATATTTTGAGAATTGTCTAGATGGTAAGGGTACATTTTCCCTTATAAAAAACACATATTCTTCCATTATTATCTGTGATACAATAATCATCCATCCAGTTATGCAGCAGATCATTTCTCATACTACATACTTTGATACATTTCTTTAAGGTACTTGCAATATAGTTGACATATATTTTAATATAGTGGCTATATCATAAACCATATGTTTGACTCTAACCACCTACTACATTGGACTTTATGTAAGAAAATACATTTTGGGGCGCCTGGGTGGCTCATTTGGTTAGGTGACTGACTTTGGCTCAGGTCATGATCTCACAGTTCGTGAGTTCGAGCCCTGTGTTGGGCTCTATGCTGACAGCTCAGAGCCTGGAGCCTACTTCAGATTCTGTGTCTCCCCCTCTCTCTACCCTCCCCTGCTCATGCTCTGTGTCTCTCTGTCTCTCAATAATAAATAAACATTAAAATTTTTTTTAATTAAAAAAAACACATTTTAATCTCAACAACTTCTCTCAGAGAAAAATATAAGGTTTTATATTTCATATCATATCCTCATAATCAATAGAACAAATTATTAGTACATTATAAGTTCCACTCTTATCCAAAATCCAGTTTGTAATGTGTGATATGAGAAACAATGGTACTGGCTGTGATATTTCAAATTCAGATACACTGATCCACTAAGGCATAGGTTAATGAAGGATATATATAGGGAAAGTGTTTGATACTTAAGGGAGGGCCCTGTGATGTGTCCCAGGCTTGGGAAACTAATCTGTTTCTTTCCGACATTTCCAGGTAATTTGCAAACAACGACCTCATCTCTCAACTTGGCCAACAGGCATGTTAGTAAGACATGTGTTCCCATGCATTTTCTCTAGTTTCAGAAATAAAATCCTTTCATACATAATCAGTTTTTTTTCTTTTCATCTGTTTGCTAGCTGTGGAATTACATTATTATCCTTTCATTCATACTGAGGGTTTTGCATAAATTGGTGCCAGCTTAATAATTCCTTACTCTGCTATCGTTGTGGAATGAGGAGTATGCTTCAATCTCTTAAAAATATAAGATTATGTGTATCAAACACCAGGACTGATTAATTACTATGATATGTAGCCAAGCATCCACATTAGTTTTTCTAGTGTAAGGCAATTTTTCTCTATCCAGGGTTCTGAATCACTAAGGAAGTCCCTAGTTATGAATATTCCTTCATTTGACCCCTCAATAAACCATTGCTTCTGCATCACAGTGAGTGCTCTAAGGTGACTGGCTGAAAACATCCCAATCAGAGTCAACATGCCCATCACTCACTTTCCTTTATGTTATGTGTCTGGCAGGTATCATTCTATCCCCCTATGTGTTTTCAGGCTCACAGGTTTTTTGCAAAGCTAGTTCCAAAACAACAGCCATTGGTGTCATTCAGTGTTGCTGAAGCACCAAGCAAAGTCTGTTCTATGTTCACAGTTTGCAGAGTCCGAGAAGTAATCACTCTGGATTACCCTTCTGCCCTGGCAGCCAATTTCCAGAACAATAAAGTATACACATGCTACTTTTTATAAGACTTTCAAATAAAGCCAATCTCAAAAACTTGACCATTATAGGTAGTGTTTTTGAGGGGAAAAATAAACTGTAATGAGTTTTGAAATCTTCTTCCAGTTCTCCCCAGGAAAACTCTTAAGGTTTATATCAGTAACGGTAGTTGTGAAACAACTAGTGTCTGAAATTGGCATAGGATGCTTGTGTGAATGATACAGGATAAGCAGGATCAGGATTAATAGTATCTTTCCAGGCTTAGTGTGCATAAGGCAGATGGGCCTTCTGGTCTCATCAGCATTTTCCAGTGCCCGGCAGACTAAGTGTTCTACGTAACTTGCTGATTATTAATCTTGGAAGGAAACATTATTAAACCTTCCCCTTTGCTGTTAGCCATTTCAGTGTCTGCAGAGGAACATCCAGCAATAAAATGGGCATATGTTCCCTGAACCTTCCTCATCATTCACTAGAGTGTGTATTGTGTCATTGGATTTATGTGACCACTACATATTAGACTCCACAGGAAAGAGTGGTTCTAAGTGTCCTCTTTCTTTTTTTTTTTTTTTTAATTTTTTAAAGTTTTATTTTATTTTTGAGAAAGAGAGAGAGAGAGAGACACATAGCACAAGTAGGGGAGGGGCAGAGAGAGAGAGAGACACAGAATCCAAAGCAGGCTCCAGGCTCTGAGCTGTCAGAACAGAGCCCGCCGCAGGGCTTGAACCCATGAACCGTGAGAGCATGACCTGAGCCAAAGTTGGATGTTCAACTCACTGAGCCACCCAGGTGCCCCTAAGTGTCCTCTTTCTTAGGTTTGTATCTACTTCAAATAAGGGCATTAGTGCTTGTTATTAACATCTTAATCAATAAATCAGCACATTATTTACCAGTTTACTCAGACTCAATTTTAAGGTCCCAAATAAGAACTGTGAATGATATATCAAGTTCGATGAATTTCCCTAAACTATGCTTGCAAGTAGTGGAAGGATTTTCCACTCTAGGAGCCTCCTTAGTAGCAGTCCTAGGCAAGACCTGCTACACTATTTCTTCAGATCTTGTGAAAGAGAAGGAACTTGTGATTCCTGTCTATATATAAAGTGACTGGGAAACATGCATGGGACTGGAATGAACTTTCAAAGTCATTAGTTGTTAAAAGTTTAGCTAGGGGCGCCTGGGTGGCTTAGTCGGTTAAGCATCCGACTTCAACTCAGGTGATGGTCTCACAGTCTGTGAGTTTGAGCCTCGCGTCTGGCTCTGTGCTGACAGCTCAGAGCCTGGAACCTGCTTCAGATTATGTGTCTCCTTCTCTCTGCCCCTCCCCTGCTCATGCTCTGTCTCTCTCTGTTTCAAAAATAAATAAAAACATTAAAAAAAATTTATAAAAAGAAAAAGTTTAGCTAAACTACTCCATGATATTGTTGGCCTGGCATCCATTTTGTATGATCAAGCAGCCTACAGGGATCTTGAACTGACACCTCTCCTGTGAGCATATGCCCTAGATAACAGCCAGCAGAGTCACAAGTAAATGTAACTTATAATACAACTCCCCAGCTGCCCTTGGAATAAGCGCTCACCCCTACGTCCCACAGCCTTTTCCTTGTGCACCTTTTGTGCACCCCCTGAAGTTTACCAAAACTCTGCTCTTTTTTATTTGAATTGACCAATTGGGTCTTATCCCAGGAACTTCAAAGCACTCCACCCAAGGCCTTTAATAAAGGCATGTGTTCCAGTTGCTGTTGTTATCTGCCTCTGTGTGTGTGGCCCCTCTCATGTACCTGGAAGCAAAAACCTTTTCTATTTCTGTTCCTTGTGATCTTTTGTTAATATGTGGTTCACCATCTTATACCCCAGGAGTCTATTTAACAAATGTTAATTTAACAAAGTCACAATACCACCTGTAAGGACTTGTGCTAAATATGCATGGTACTTGGGGTCTAAGTAAGTATTGTTTTTAACTTGAGAAACTGAAGGATATACAGTCAAGGAGATGAACTCAAATACTGGTCAACAAAGAGAATCTGATATCATCAGTAAAGAACCACATACAAGGAACTGGTCTTACATTTCAAATGAAATTTTAAAAAGTGTATACAGGTATAAATAAAGCAAAAGGGATCTGGAGTATACAAGCAAAAAAAAAAAAAGCTAATATAAAAAGGGTCAAGATGTAGGTCTCTGGACCTAGAACATGGTAAATACTGGTAGCTGCTTGTAATGATGATTATCTGGAATGGAGGCAGACCTGCTGATCTGGAGAAGCTATGAACCTTGTATACACAATCACTGTTCAGTGTTTTAGTGTTTTCTTCTTTACCTGGTGATTATCCATTGTCACTGATTGTAGAGCTTCTCTCTTTATTTCCTAGGTATGGCAGTGGGTTTTATTTGTTTGTTTAATTTTTTTAAATTAATTTTTGTTTTTTAACCAGAGAGAGGTAGGGAGGTTGTTTTAACACAGTGTTCTCTATGGGGGCAACTTGGTAATATCTGGAAACATTTTTGGTTGTCACTGGACTGGACTGGAGTGTGCTACTGGAATTTAATGATTAGAGACCAGGAATGCTTCTTAAAGAAGCTACCATACACAGGGAAGTCCCCTACAACAAAGAATTATTCACCCCTAAATATCAATATCAATAGTGCAAACGTGGACAAACACTGTTCTTACAGTAAATATATAGATGTCTCTTTATGATTTTTGTAGGTACTTGTGAACACAAATAATAAATGAGATAACAACAGTTTTCATATTTGATTATACATCAGAATTATATAGCAGGGTTTTGAGAATGATGGATTCTAGGAATCCTCTCTAGACCTGTTAACTCAGAGTTTTAATGAATATATTTTATATTTTAAAGGACTAAAGAGTTACTTATGTTAGTGATGAGGGAGCATAAGGCAGGCTGAGAGCAAAGCACAAGCTAGCACCTCCCCCCAAGGTGAGACATATGTGACATTCCTCAGGCATTCCTGGCTGCCCAAGGACAAAGAAAAGGAAATAAAACAAATGGTTAACTGATAGAGATCACAGTCATGCAGGACTTGAGTCTCCATCACTTTATAAAGATCTTAGATAATTACAAGAAAAAGGCCATCTTATCAATAGCCTAATCTCCAGAAATCTATACACTCAGTTTCCTGGAGACACCAGTATCACCTTCCCCTCCATAGTGATGTGGGGAAGGAAGGCAAGTAGGAAATAGCAGGTAAAATTAAATTTCCTTATAACGTGCAGCCAACTAACAAATACTTGAGACTGGTAGAGTAAAATGGTGCTCTAGGAACTCCCCACTTTCTTAATGTCAATGTTTTGCTAGAGGGAAAAAACAACCTTAGCTTGACAATAGCTAGGTCTCCACTAATCTGTGTCTTTAGCATATGAAACTCTTTGGAAACCTCCTTTTTAACTTTACCTCCTCCAGCCCTATAGGATGAGCCACTCTTCATAACCCCAGGGCAGCTCTTCCTGCCCACAGGTCCTGTCCCCATGCTTTAATAAAGTCACCTTTTGTACCAAAGATGTCTTCAAGAATTCTTTCTTGGTTGTCAGCTCCAAACCCCACCACCACCTCAAAACCTCATCATTAGGTACTCATGCTTGACAGTAACTAAAGTATTATCTCCATTTCTGGCTTACTAGAAAAAAGGGATTTTGTTTTCTTATTCTCTTTATTCTCACGGAAAGTTCTTATTGATCTGTTTGTTAAATTCTGCCTCCAAGCACGCATGGAAAAAAAAAAAATAGAAAAATGTATTCTACATCAAAATTTGTCATCTCTACACATGAATTGAGGGATCAGCATAATGATTCAGATTATTAAAGTAATAGATATCATAGGAATTGTTGACAAAGCTGTAGCATACTGATACTTAGGGTTCAAACGATTTCTTTTTCCATGAGGCTTACATCGATTGTCACAGTGATGAAAACTAAGAAAACATTTTCAACTTCTATTAATATTAGGCTTCATCTTTATTGCCTCTGCTATGTTTTTTTAATTAAAATAGTACTCTAACTCAAGCACCTGAGTAAAAGTAACAAATATTTCTACCTTTCTCCTGTTAAAGCATTTTTATTTTTTTAAATGTTTATTTATCTTGAGACACAGAGAGAGAGAGAGAGAGCAGGGAGGGGCAGAGAGAGGAAGAGAAAGAATTCCAAGCAGGCTCCATACCCAGCATGGAGTCCAACTCAGGGCTCTATCCCATGACTCTGGATCATGACCTGGGCCAAAATCAAGAGTCAAACGCGCTTAACTGACTGAGCCACCCAAGTGTCCTATTTGTCTTGTTAAAGCATTTTAAAAGAAATAAATCTCACTGCTTTTCTGACTAAAAATTATATGTGTTTTTCTGAAAACTAAATTGGATAGTACATAAGAATATAAAGATAAAAGTAAATAGTCACTGAATCACTTTTCCAGAGTTAAAAAAACCATTTAAAAAATATATCTTTCAGTGTAACTTATATGTGCACAAAATACATTAACAATATTTCCTTAATTTAAAAAAGAATTGAAATAGTTTTCTGCCTGGTCATCATAGAGTAGCATATATTGAACTAATTCTACTGCCAAAAATTATTATGAAAGCTGAAAGATTCAGTAGCTGCTAATGTAAAAGAATCTGTATTCCAAAAATTTCCCCAAAAGACAGAAAGCCAGAAAGGCAGGCAGGAAGTAAAGGAAGAAGGAAGAAAGAAAGGCAGAATTTCCTACTTTTAGATGGCTTCACCAATGAATTCTTTCGAATAGTGAAAGGAGAAATAATATCAATATTACGCACATTACACACATTAAAAACATGAAAATGCAATCCCAGACAAACAAAAACTAAAGGAGGTCATGACCACTAAACCAGCCATGCAAGAAATATTAAAGTGGACTTTGGGTAGGAAAAAAAAAAAGACCCAAAGCAACTAAGACTAGAAAGGAACAGACATCACTAGAAACACCAACTTTACAGGTAACACAAAGACACTAAATTCATCTATCAAAAATCATCTGAACATAAGTGGATTAACACTCCAATTAAAAGACACAGGGTGTCAGAATGGATGAAAAACAAGTCCCATCTATATGCTGCCCACAAGAGACTCATTTTAGACCTAAAGACATCTGCAGATTGAAAGTGAGGGGCTGGAGAACTATCTTTCTTGCTGATGGAGGTCAAAAGAAAGACGGAGAAGCCATACTTATATCAGACAAACAAGATTTTAAACTAAAGACTGTAACAAGAGATGAAGAAGGGCACAATATTATAATTAAGAGGTCTATCCCTCAAGAAGATCTAACAATTTTAATTATTTATGTTCCCAAATTAGAAGCAGGCAAATATATAAATCAATTAATAACAAATATAAAGAAACTCATTAATAATAATAAAATAATAGTAGGGACTTTAATACCCCACTTATAACAATGAACAGATCATCTAAGCAGAAAATCAACAAGGAAAAAATGACTTCAAATAACACACTTGAGCAGGTGGACTTCACAGATATATTCAGAACATTTCATCCTAAAGCAGCAGAATACACATTCTTTTTGAGTGCACATGGAACATTCTCCAGAATAGATGACATACTGGATCACAAATCAGGCCTCAGCCAGTATAAAAAAAGTGAGATCATACCGTGCATATTTTTATACCACAACACTACGAAACTTGAAGTCAACCACAAGAAAAAATTTGGAAAGACTGCAAATACATGGAGGTTAAAGAACATCCTACTAAAGAATGAATGGATTAACCAAGAAATTAAAGAAAAAATTAGAAAGTGCATGGAAGCAAATGAAAATGAAAACACGACAGTTCAAAACCTTTCAGATGCAGTAAAGGCGGTCGTAAGAGGGAAGTATACTGCAATACAAAAAATGAAAATGCAACAGTACTATCCAGCTTACTTTATGGAGCACAGCTCTGACTTCAAAAGTCACAAGAAAGAAAACTACAAGAAAGCAATATTAGAGACCAATATCTCTCATGAATCTATAAATACAGTACTATATAAATATGATAAAACCATTACCAATGAGGTTTATTCCAAAAATCCAAGGTTGGCTTAACATTTGTAGATCAGCAAGGATAAAAACCATGATC
This sequence comes from Panthera pardus, assembly GCF_024362965.1. Lineage (NCBI taxonomy): Eukaryota > Metazoa > Chordata > Mammalia > Carnivora > Felidae > Panthera > Panthera pardus. Next base: position 70,296,897 of record NW_026526821.1, on the reverse strand, counting down.
ATCTTAATAGAGGTATAAAGTTCTTTGTTAAAAACCTACAACTAACATCATATTTAATGGGAGGAATTATTGATTTTTTTTTCTGCCTTGGTCAATAAGCAAAGATGTCCATGATTACCATTCTGTTCAACATTTTAGATATTCAACATTAGAGGTATTAGCCAATAAAATAAAGAAAGAGAACTAAGAGGTATAAAAATTAAAAAGGAAGAAGTGATACCACCATTGTATTCAAAATGTCTCTATTACTTATTTAAAAATTCCAGAAGGTTCCATAAACATTACATCCATAAACATACACACTAAATTGCAAAGCTAAAAAAATTGTTATCTCCATACACTAGCAAACAAAAAAGTTGGAAATTATATAAAACATCACCAGTTAAAATTGCATCAGTTAGCATAAAATACTTAGAGCTCATCTAAGTAAAACTGGGCAAGTTACCTGCACTGAAAAAGGAAACATTTTTCTAAGAAAAGTAAAGAACTAAATAAATGCTCACAAATGGGGAGACTCATAACATTTCTATTCTCCCTAAATTGATCTAATAGATCTTTGTAGGTATTCAATTCAATACCAGTCAGTTTTTAATGTCCAAGCCAAGATTTGGAGATGCAAGGAATATAAAATAGCCAAAGCAGTCTTTAAAAAGATGAATAAAATTTGAAGACTTAAACAACCAAAGATATACTATAATAAGTAAAATAATGTGATATAGGTACATGTGTTTACAAAAATCTACAAAGAAATATTGGAGGTCTCAGAAACAAACCCACAGATATATAGTTACTTGATTTATATAAAGACTTTTCTATAATTTAGAATATACTAGAGGTTGGTCTTTTCAATAAATGTTACTGGAACTATTAAATATTAGCACAGAAGAATTTTTACTACTATCTCTCACTATTCAAAAAGTTGTCCAAGAAAGTTTATGATCCCTTGTTCATAGTAAAATAATAAAGACTCAAGATAAAACATGAGTGCAATAAATTCAAGGGCTTGAGAAAAACAAAGGTTTTTTTAAATAGAACATGAATAGCATTAAGCAAAGAAAAATTAGTATTTTAGAACTTCATCAAAAAGACATCTTTAACAGAGTACAAATGAAACTTTCAGAGTGGAAAAGACAGCTGTAATTTCCATATATGACATAGTACTCACACCTAGAATATATAAAGAACTACAGGTTAATTTTTTTTCTTTTTTTTAAGGTAAAGTACAAGACAAAACCTGGCCAAAACCTTAACTAGGAACTTGATCAATGAGAATGTCTAAATAGCCAAGATTATATACATTTGGTCAGAATTATTATTCATCACAGAAATGCAAATTTAAACATTGAGATGCTGAACACCCACCAAAATGGTAAAAATAAAAAGATTAAAAATGCCTGTGTTAGTAAGGATGTACATCAATTTAAGCTGGCATATGTTACTGCTGTAGTGTAAACTGGCAAAACAGTCTTAGAAAATGCTTTGTCAGTATCCAAAAAACTAAATATACATTTACCCCATAATTTAGCACATCCACCCTTAGTTATATACCCAAGAGAAATAAGTACATATGACTACAAAAGTCATTTTTAAGAATATTCATAGCATCTTTATTCATAGTATCTCAAAACTGAAAATATCTGTTAACAGTGGCATGAGTGGATAAACTGTAATAAATTAAATGTGTATTAAATTGCAATAAAAGAACAGTATACTGATATGCACATTACAGATTAATTTTATAGATATTATATTGCCAATCAATATTAACAGAAATAAAAATAAATGGTCAGTTTAGGTTGATTTTAGTTACAGTGTGAAAGGTGTTAGGTAAGCCTGGGACATTGGTCTGTGACATAAATTACAGAGTTTATCAAATACTCCTGAGGCCATTTCAAAAGGAAACAGGAGCGAAAGTTGAGAAAAATGACTACATAGGAGGCTTCTGAACTCGATTCCTCCCATGATCCCACCAAATGTACAGCTACACATTGGGCAGAGTCACCTCCAAACTCCCAGATCCTCTCTGAGGTGTGGAAGGCCTTGAACCCCTTACTTTAGCTGGTAATACTTTATAATATAGGTGAAATTTGCCAAGAGAGTAGACTTTAAATGTTCTCACCCCACCCCCCCCAAAAAAATAACTAAGATGATGGATGGATTACTTTTAATTTGTAGGGAAATCCTTTCACAATGTATATACATATCCAATCTTCATGTTGTGTACTTTAAATATCTTACAGTTTTGTCAACTTAATCTCAATAAAGCTGAGAGAAAAAAATTAAAATATTGGCAGAAACGTTAAAAAAAAAAAAAAAAAACAGCCACCATGAAAGGTTTTTCACTGGCCAAAGTCAATATGAAAAGCATAGTGACAACAATAGACTGAAATACTTCATATATGTAAAAAAATATACTTGTTCATAATGATACCAAAATACATTTATTAACTCTGGAGTTTTCTAAAGCATTATATCATTGTTCTGAAATTAATAAATAATGGAAAATAATTTAGCATTTAATTACCCCTACTTTTCCAGATCAACTGTTTCAGAGCATCCTAATATTTGATGAAGAAATGTCATTTCTTGCCTCTCATCAGATAATTGCAAATTAACTGATGTAAAAGAAATGATAAAATTAGAAAATCACTATTTGCAATCACTTAAAAATAATAATAAATCTAGTCAATGATTATCAATGGTTGCTAAAACCATTAGGTGAAAGGTTAATGGATAACTTTACAATGGATGGATGCAGCTGAAAACACCTGAGCCTACTTATCTATCTTAACTTCACAATTATAAGGACAGCAGACATGAATTTCCTGACTTAATGCAAAATAGAATGCATCACCTATAGAAAAATATTGCCATCCCCCAATGCATCTGAGTCTAATTAAGCCTGTTTTTTAATCAATTGAGAAAATGAGGAAGCAATCAGAATACTCTGCAGATCAAATGGACCCACTTTAAAATAAAAGATTTAGAGGTTAAAGTCTGGGATTGTGATGCCTCCCATTTTGGTTTTCTTTTTCAACATTACTTTGGCTATTTGGGGTCTTTTGGGGTTCCACACAAATTTTAGAATTGTCTATTCTAGCTCTATGAAAAATACTGTTGGTATTTTGACAGGGACTTCATTAAATGTGTAGATTGCTTTGTGTAGCATAGACGTTTTAACAATATTTTTTCTTCCAATCCATGAGTGTGGAATGTTTAAAGTTAAAATGTTATTTAAATTGACTTTAGTATCAGTAAGGTAAAAATTAGTTTCTTTCTCTTCTGATAGATATTAAAACCTTTGTAAAATATAAATGTTATTGAAATATTTTTTAAATGTTTATTTTTTTTTGAGAGAGAGAGAGAGAGTGTGAGTGTTAGTGGGGGAGGGGCAGAAAGTGAAGGAGAGAGAATCCCATTGAGGCTCCACGCTGTCAGCGCAGATCCTGACACAGAGCTCGAACCCACAAATTGTGAGATCATGACCTGAACCAAAGTTAAGAGTCAGACTCTTAACTGACTGAGCCACACATGTACCTCTAAAATACATATTTTTAATTAACCATCCAGAAATATCTACTGTTAATACTTCATGAATGATATTCCAGTTTTCTTGAAGCATATAAAAACTATTATGCATTATATTATCATTTTAGTTAATAATTATTATTTAATATACAGTGCTATTAATAACCAAAGAACTGAAAATATATATGCCAAGCCAAATAGTATATGTGTTTTAGGTATTGCACATAAATTAGGTCATTTATCCACGTGAAATCCCTATAATGAAGGCATTACTACTTTGGTTACTTTACAAATTGAGCAACCTGATTTACAGTGGAGTTAAATAACACACTTAAGGTCACAGCTACTAAGTAAAGATGCTAAAAATCATACCCAGGCAATTTGACTGTGCAGGCTAATTTCTCTTGACAATATTTTAATAGAAAAAGACACCAATAGGAATTAGAGAATTAACTGATGAAATTAAAAATAAGTTTTGTTAAATCATTTTTACATTAAAAAAAACTTTAGTTTGGTCAACTTTTTAAGATGCTGTTTTGTATGGTTTAATAACATTTCATGTCAAATGAAATGTAGCATTTCATGTCTGTATATGAGATTAGTGCATAATGAATGCATGTGTGTCTGCTTGTGTGTGCAGATTCTTTGCCAGGTTTTTATCATTAGTTTCAATCCTACACCTTAACTTCTATCACATGACTTTACTATATATTTACTAATTATATTCATAAGCCCCAAATTACACCTTTTATGATGTATTCATTTTCCATTTCTGTGTCTCTCTGTCTCTCTGATGCACACACAAACATACATACATACACATACACAGGTAGGTGATATGAAGACAGACATGCATGTAATTCATCTATATTTATTTTTAATATTTTAAAGTTTATTTATTTAAGTGATAAAGAGAGTTAGAGAGTGCAAGGAGGGGAGGGGCAGAGAGAGAGGGGGGAGAGAGAATCCAAAGCAGGCTCCACACTGACAGCTTGGAGCTGGATCTCACCAATTGTGAGTCCATGACTTGAGTCTAAATCAAGAGTTGGATGCTTGACCAACTGAACCACTCAGGTGACCCAATCCTTCGACTTTTAAAGAACAAAAAGGTTGCCCACCCTTTGGGGGAGGAAAATGATTACAGATGTATATTGAGTATCTTGTAGAATTTCTATAATGTTTTTAGAATTTTCCAGTAGAAGGAAACTGCATGATAAAATGATTTGGTTTGTTTAAAAAAATGCACACAGAATTAGGTATTACTAGCACTACTTAGAACTATTATATAGTTCAGGAAAATTTAATGGACTGAATTGCCAAAGTTTTTGATGAAAAAGTGGCAGAATTAGGATTAAAATCTATGCTTGAATGTCAAAACCTAAGCTTGTATGAAACAAGCTATATCCTTTCATTTTTTAGTTTTCCATCTTATGCTCTAGAACCATTTATATATTAGAGTCATTTTATCCTTCACAAAAAACAGCTAATGATGGCTGTTTTTAATTTTAATGTCTTCATGGGTCTTTTTTCCACTCTAATTTTATATTTTTTAGTTTACTTTTGCTAATGTACAGTATTTATATCATACATTTCACCAAATTTTATTTCTTATTAATTTATAATTTTGTTAAGTTAACACTGGGAGTTTTAAAAGTTGATTTCACCTGGAGGAGGAGCCAAGATGTCAGAACAGCATGGAAGCTTTTTGTGTGTCTCGCATCCATGAAATACAGCCAGACCAACACTAAACCATCCTACACACCTAGAAAACTGATTGGAAGATTGACACAACAATCTGCACAACCTGAACCACAGAATTCAGCAGGTACATGACATGAAGAGCTGAACTTCGGGAGCAAGAAGCCCTGAAAGGTAGGGAACCCCTTTAGCGGGCGGAGAGGGCAGAGACTGGGGAGGGAGGGAGCATACGGGAAAAGCGCCCCTCGCAAAAGCAGCTGGAGAAAAAGTGGAAAATTGGAAACAACTGCAGGGACTAGACTAAAAAGGGAGAAAGGAGAGGGTTTAAATTCCATTAAGACTGTAAACAAGGGGCGCCTGGGTGGCGCAGTCGGTTAAGCGTCCGACTTCAGCCAGGTCACGATCTCGCGGTCCGTGAGTTCGAGCCCCGCGTCAGGCTCTGGGCTGATGGCTCGGAGCCTGGAGCCTGTTTCCGATTCTGTGTCTCCCTCTCTCTCTGCCCCTCCCCCGTTCATGCTCTGTCTCTCTCTGTCCCAAAAATAAATAAAAAACGTTGAAAAAAAAAAAAAAAAAAAAGACTGTAAACAAGGGGAGCACAAAGGCTGCAACTCCACAGCTCAATACCTAGCGGTGCTCTGGTGGGAAAGGTGAATCCCCAGGAACAGAGTGGGGTCCAGGAGATTCTCGGGCCACACGGGGAAAAGTGGTTCCACTGCTGGAAGGATATTTGGTAGAGACTGTTGAAGCCACCTGGTCCCAGCAGACCCCAGAAGGCAGCCACATTTGCTGGTACTAGGGCAAGGTTGTTGAGGGTGAAGCCTGTTGCCAGATGTGTGTGTGCGATTTTCCATGGTCCCTGAAACGCTGAGGCTACACTGTTACGCGATCTTTTCTGGGGGGCGGGCTGCCACCTGGCTGCAGTCTTGGGGCACCTGCAACAGCAGAGTCCAACGGGCATTCCTTGGGTGCAGCCGACATTCGGCCATTGTTCATTCAGCCACTGCTCGGTGAGACCCTCCTGCAGAGGGGCGGAGCAGGTCAAAGCCGCAGTCCTTCGGAAGTAAGGGGCCGGGGAAAACAGCTGCATCTGAGATAAAATTTGGGAGAGAGGTACTGCTTGGGGCCTGGTCACAGAGAGTGGAAAAGTGGGGAGTGGTCAAGAGCTGAAGATGGAGGACCAGTGTGTGATTGCTGATCTGGGAGAATAGACTGGGTGGCTGGGTGGTGCCATTTTTCACTGCTCCCCTGCATGCGCATGCACACCAAGGAGCACCGCAACAATCCACCCCAGTAGGCTAGCAGCGCCATCTAGGGGAGAGCGGAGCTGTTACACCGAGCCCTGCTCAACTGGGCCAACTTCGCTTTTCAAGAACACAAACCTCACCACCAGCTTAATTTATGGACTATAAAGAGCTATATGGACTGACATCTAGGAGAAAACGAAGCAATTTCAGTCCTACTTCAATCTGTTAGCAGGTTCATCTATTCAATTTTTTTTCTCTCCCTTTTTCCTTTTTCTCTTTTACAATTCTTTTCTTTTTCTTGAATACAGAAAGAGAAAAAACTCATTTTTATTTTCAAATTTTATTAAAAATATCTGTCTTTAATTTTTATTACTATATTCTTTACCTTTGTGTAAATTTTTTCAAATTCTACCTTACTTCCATCGTTTTATATTAGTCTACTTCAGTGTACTCACCTTTTCAAATTTTCAAACAATTTCCTTTTCTTTCTTTCTTTTTCTTTTTTTCTTTTTCATTTATTTTGTTTTTCTTGAATGCAGAAAGAGAAAAACTTCAATTTTACTTTCATTTTCTTTTAAAATATTTTAATTTAATTTTGTTACTATATTTTTTGCTTTTATGTAAATTTTTCAAATTCTACGGGGCACCTGGGTGGCTCGGTCGGCTGAACGTCCGACTTCGGCTCAGGTCATGACCTCGCAGTTCGTGAGTCGAGGCCCGCGTCGGGCTCTGTGCTGACAGCATAGAGCCTCGAGCCTGTTTCCGATTCTGTGTCTCCCTCTCTGCCCCTCCCCCACTCTCTCTCTTTCAAATATAGACATTAAAAATTAAAAAAAATAAATAAATAAAATTCTATCTTACTCCCATCATTTAATTTCAGTCTACTACAGGGTATCCACTTTTACAAATTTTCAAACGATTTCTTTTTTTTGTCTTTTCTTTTTTCTTTTTTTAAATCTTTTTCATTTCTTTTCTTTTTTCTTAAATACAGAAAACCAAAAAATTCACATTTCTGTTTAATTTTTTTTTAATTTTTTTTTAACGTTTATTTATTTTTGAGACAGAGAGAGACAGAGCATGAACGGGGGAGGGTCAGAGAGAGAGAGGGAGACACAGAATCTGACACAGGCTCCAGGATCTGAGCTGTCAGCACAGAGCCCGACGCGGGGCTTGAACTCATGAACCGCGAGATCATGACCTGAGCCGAAGTCGGACGCTTAACTGACTGACTGAGCCACCCAGGCAACCCTTTTCTTAATTTTTATTAGAAATATCTTTCTATAATTTTTCCTACTATATTCTCTACTTTTGTGTATTTTAGTCTACTTTAGTGTATTCATTTTTTCAAATTTTCAAACGATTTCCTTTTTCTTTCTCTCCCTGCCCATTTTTTTGTTTGTTTGTTTGTTTGTTTCTCTAATCTGTCAAACCACTCTCTGCACCCAGACCAACACACCTAAGATCTGGCATCATCTATTCGATTTTTGTGTGGGTGTGTTTTTAATTTTTAATTTTAATATTTTTTTATTTTAATTTTTTAATTTCAATTTTTATACCTCAGTAATTCCTTTTCTCCCTTCAAAATGACAAAACGAAGGAATTCACCCCAAAAGAAAGAGCACGAAGGAACGAAAGCCAGGGATTTAACCAACACAGACACAAACAAGATGTCTGAACCAGAACTTAGAATCACGATAATAAGAAAACCAGCTAGAGTCGAAAATAGATTAGAATCCCTTTCTGCAGAGATAAAAGAAGTAAAAAAAAGCCAGAATGAAATGAAAAATTCTATAACTGAGCTGCAATCATGGATGGATGTAGCGGCAGCAAGGATGGACGAGGCAGAACAGAAGAATCAGCGATATAGAGGGCAAACTTATAGAGAATAACGAAGCAGAAAAAAGAGGGAGATTAAGGCAAAAGAGCATGATTTAAGAATTAGAGAAATCAGTGATTCATTAAAAAGGAACAACAACAGAATCATAGGGGTCCCAGAGGAGGAAGACAGAGAAATAGTGGTAGAAGGGATATGTGAGCAAATCATAGTGGAAAACTTTCTTAACCTGGGGAAAGACACAGACATCAAAATCCAGGAAGCACTGAGGACCCCCATTAGAGTCAACAAAAACCGACCATCAACAAGGCATATCATAGTCAAGTTCACAAAATACTCAGGCAAGGAGAGAATCCTGAAAGCAGCAAGGGAAAAAAAGTCCCTAATCTACAAGGGAAGACAGATCAGGTTTGCAGCAGACCTATCCACAGACTTGGCAGGCCAGAAAGGAGTGGCAGGATATATTCAGTGTGCTGAATCAGAAAAATATGCAGCCAAGAATTCTTTATCCAGCAAGGCTGTCATTCAAAATAGAAGGAGAGATAAAAAGTTTCCCAGACAAACAAAAATTAAAGGAGTTTGTGACCACTAAACCAGCCCTGCAAGAAGTATTAAGGGGGACTCTCTGAGGGGAGAAAAAATGAAAAAAAAATGTATATATATAAATAAATACCAAAAGCAACAAAAGATTAGAAAGGGCCAGAGAACACCACCAGAAACTCCAACTCTACAAGCATCATAATGGCAATAAATTCATATCTTTCAGTACTCGCTCTAAATGTCAATGGATTCAATGCACCAATCAAAAGACACAGGGTAACAGAATGGATAAGAAAACAAGATACATCTATATGCTGTTTACAAGACACCCGCTTTAGACCTAAAGGCACCTACAGATTGAAAATAAGAGGATGGAGAACCATCTATCATGCTAATGGTCAACAAAAGAAAGCCGGAGAAGCCACACTTATATCAGACAATCTAGACTTTAAAATAAAAACTTTATCAAGAGATGCAGAAGGGCATTATATCATAATCAAGGGGTCTATCCACCAAGAAGACCCAACAATTGTAAACATTTATGTGCCAAATGTGGGAGAACCCAAATATATAAATCAATTAATCACAAATATAAAGAAACTCATCAATAGTAATACCATAATAGTAGGAGACTTTAGCACCCCACTCACAGCAATGGACAGATCATCTAATCAAAAAATCAACAAGGAAACAACGGCTTTGAATAACACACTGGGCCAGATGGACTTAACAGATATATTCAGAACATTGCATCCTAAAGCAGCAGAATATACATTCTTCTCCAGTGCACACAGAATGTTCTCCAGAATAGACCATATACTGGGACACAAATCAGTCCTAAGTAACTACAAAAACATCGAGATCATACCGTGCATATTTTCAGACCACAATGCTATGAAACTCGAAATCAACCACAAGAAAAAATTTGGAAAGGTAACAAATACTTGGAGACTGAAGAACATCCTACTAAAGAATGAATGGGCTAACCAAGAAGTTAAAGAGGAAATTAAAAAGTATATGAAAGTCAATGAAAATGATAGAACCACAACCCAAAACCTCTGGGATTCAGCAAAGACGGTCATAAGAGGAAAGTATACAGCAATCCAGGCCTTCCTAAAGAAGGAAGAAAGATCTCAGATACACAACCTAACCTTATGCCTTAAGGAGCTGGAAAAAGAACAGGAAATAAAACCCAAAAAACAGCAGAAGACAGGAAATAATAAAGATTAGAGCAGAAATTAATGCTATCAAAACCTCAAAAACAGTAGAACATATCAATGAAACCAGAAGCTGGTTCTTTGAAAGAATTAACAAAATTGATAAACCACTAGCCAGTTTGATCAAGAGGAAAAAAGGAAAGGGCCCAAATAAGTAAAATCAAGAATGAAAGAGGAGAAATCAAAACCAACAAAACAGAAATAAAAACAATAATAAGAGAATATTATGAGCAATTATATGCCAATAAAATGGGCAATCTGGAAGAAATGGACAAATTCCTAGAAACATATACACTACCAAAATTGAAACAGGAAGAAATAGAAAATTTGATCAGACCCATAACCAGCAAGGAAATCGAATTAGTAATCAAAATTCTGCCAAAAAACAAGAGTCCAGGGCCAGATGGCTTTCCAGGGGAATTATACCAAACATTTAAGGAAGAGTTAATACCTATTCTCTTGAAACTGTTCCAAAAAATAGAAATGGAAGGAAAACTTCCAAACTCTTTCTATGAAGCCAGCATTACCTTGACTCCAAAACCAGACAGAGACCCCACTAAAAAGGAGAACTACAGACCAATTTCCCTGATTTTTGGATGCAAAAATCCTCAACAAGATATTAGCCAACCAGATCCAACAATACATTAAAAAATTACTATTCACCACGACCAAGTGGGATTTATACTTGGGATGCAGGGCTGGTTCAATATCCACAAAACAATTAACGTGATTCATCACATCAATAAAAGAAAGGACAAGAACCATATGATCCTCTCAAGAGATGCAGAGAAAGCATTTGACAAAACACAGCATCCTTTCTTGATAAAAACCCTCAAGAAAGTAGGGATAGAAGGAGCATACCTCGAGATGATAAAAGCCATATACGAGCGACCCAATGCTAATATCATCCTCAATGGGGAAAAACTGAGAGCTTTCCCCCTAAGGTCAGGAACAAGACAGGGATGTCCACTCTTGCCACTGTTATTCAACATAGTATTGGAAGTCTTAGCCTGTGCAATCAGACAACTCAAAGAAATAAAAGGCATCTAAATCGGCCAGGAGGAGGTAAAATTTTCACTCTTCGCAGATGACATGATACTCTATATGGAAAACCCAAAAGATTCCACCAAAAAACCGCTAGAACTGATTCATGAATTCAGCAAAGTTGCAGGATATAAAATCAATGCACAGACATTGGTTGCATTCCTATACATCAACAATGAAGCGACAGAAAGAGAAATCAAGGAATCGATCCCATTTACATTTGCACCAAAAACCATAAAATACCTAGGAATAAATCTAACCAAAGAGGTGAAAAATCTATACACTGAAAACTATAGAAAGCTTATGAAAGAAATTGAAGAAGACGCAAAGAAATAGAAAAAGATTCCATGCTCCTGGATAGGAAGAACAAATAGTGTTAAAATAACGATACTACCCAAAGCAATCTACATATTCAACACAATCCCTCTCAAAGTAACACCAGCATTCTTCACAGAGCTAGAAAAAATAATCCTAAAATTTTAGGGAACCAGAAAAGACCCCAAATAGTCAAAGCAATCTTGAAAAAGAAAACCAAAGCAGGAGGCTTCACAACCTCAGACTTCAAGCTATACTACAAAGCTGTAATCATCAAGTCAGTATCGTACTGGCACAAGAACACTCAGATCAATGGAATAGAATAGAGAACCCAGAAATGGACCCACAAACGTATGGCCAACTAATCTTTGACAAAGCAGGAAAGAACATCCAATGGAATAAAGACAGTCCCTTCAGCAAGCGGTGCTGGGAAAACTGGACAGCCACTTGCAGAAGAATGAACCTGGACCACTTTCTTACACCATACACAAAAATAAACTCAAAGTGGATAAAGACCTCAGTGTAAGACAGGAAGCTATCAAAATCCTTGAGGAGAAAGCAGGCAAAAACCTCTTTGATCTTGGCCACAGCAATTTCTTACTCAACACGTCTCATGAGGCAAGGGAAACAAAAGCAAAAATGAACTACTGGGACCTCATCAAAATAAAAAGCTTCTGCACAGCAAAGGAAACAATCAGGAAAACTAAAAGGCAACAGGCAGAATGTGAGAAGATATTTACAAATGACATATCAGATAAAGGGTTAGTATCCAAAATCTATAAAGAACTTGTCAAACTCAACACCCAAAAAACAAATAATCCAGTGAAGAAATGGGCAAAAGACATGAATAGACACTTCTCCAATGAAGACATCCAGATGGCCAACCGACACATGAAAAAATGCTCAACATCCCTCATCATCAGGGAAATACAAATCAAAACCACAATGAGATACCACCTTACACCTGTCAGAATGGCTAACATTAACAACTCAGGCAACAATAGATGTTGGCAAAGATGTGGGGAAAGAGGATCTCTTTTGCATTGTTGGTGGGAATGCAAGCTGGTGCAGCCACTCTAGAAAACGGTATGGAGGTTTCTCAAGAAACTAAAAATAGAACTACCCTACGACCAGCAATTGCACTACTAGGCATTTATCCATGGGATACAGGTGTGCTGTTTCGAAGGGACACATGCACCCCCATGTTTATAGCAGCACTATCACAATAGCCAAAGTATGGAAAGAGCCCAAATGTTCATCGACTGATGAATGGATAAAGAAGATGTGGTATATATATATAATGGAGTATTCCTTGGCAATCAAAAAGAATGAAATCTTGCCATTTGCAAGTATGTCTATGGAACTGGAGGGTATTATGCTAAGTGAAATCAGTCAGAGAGAGACAAAAATCATATGTCTTCAGTCATATGAGGACTTTAAGAGACAAAACAGATGAACATAAGGGAAGGGAAACAAAAATAATATAAAAACAGGGAGGGGGACAAAACAGAAGAGACTCATAAATATGGAGAACAAACTGAGGGTTGCTGGAGGGGTTGTGGGAGGGGGGATCGGCTAAATGGGTAAGGGGCATTAAGGAATTTACTCCTGAAATCACTGCTTCACTATATACTAACTAATTTGGATGTAAATCTTAAAAAAATAAAAAATAAATAAAGTTAAATTATGAAAATAAAATTGATTTCACCTTAGATACACAGCTGTGAAAAATGATTCTTGGCATGCATGCTGGTCACAGATCTCTTGATAGCTACTCCTGCGGTTTTACTATACCCCAGATTGATAAGCGCAATGGCCTCAGTTCTGGGAGACTGAATACTTTCCAAGAATTTATAATTCCTCACCTTTTCTCTTTGTTTGACCTGTGATTTTGAACAGAGTTCATTGTAGATGCAGGTGAAAGGGCTTATGAAAATGTAGTAATTTCCATAGGCCCAGTGCTCTTTGCTGCATTGGAGGTTATAGAATGTACTTTTCTTCAGTTTTAGTCTGACCTGATGTCTGAGGCCATGTCTAAGCTGCCCTTTTCCTTCATGTTAGAGGACATAGTGGATTTCTTGATGCAGTTCTCCGCATATGAATTAGTCAAAGAGATTTTACAATTGACTTCTTCTTGTGATTCTGCATTGTGATTCATGTTCTTTGACCTGCATCCATTCTTGAGGAGGACTTTTTTCCCCTTCCAATGACCCAAATGTCCTGGTAACTTCATTTTCTGAGTCTTTCTCTCTGAACTGAGACATGTTTGCCCTCCTATAATTCCCAAGGATCAAGGATCCGTCTATGACACAGTTTCTTTGCCTATTGAATATACAGATGAGTAGAGGAAACAAAAAATGGCTTGTGCATATGCTACTGGTTTTCCCATATTCTATTTACCTACCATCTCAGAGATTTTCCATTGTCTTTGTTTTCCCCCAGTGGTGCACCAAATATGCACTGTTTAATTGGTGACCTGTGACACCAATTAAGTCAATGGGGAATTATGACAGCTTCTACCCTTGAGTATTTCAAGTCAGATAGGACCTGGGTGAATATCATTACTGGGATAAGAATTTAAAATTATTTCCCTTTCTTACAGCCAAATCTTATTGGTCTAATATTTCTTTAATTCCTCTACTCAAAACAAGGATTTATTTCTCTATGATTTATTTATATCACTGCATATGCATGTTATTTTAGTAGGAAAAATATATTTCCTCTATGTTGATTTATTCTTTATAAGGCAAGATTATTTTACTTTAATCAATATTTTTCTTCTGGTTATGTAATTTTCTTTGGCTTTATCATTGACTTTTCTAAGGCACTTTTTATAGGAGGATCAAGGATAATTTTTTTTTCTTATTGAAGTAAAATTTATATACAGTAAACTGCACAGGTCAGAAGTGTGGAACTGAAGTTTTCATAAATATATACACCCATGTGAAATCACACTAATAAGGACATACAATATTTCAATGACTATACCATTCATGTATGTCCCATTCCAGTTAATTACCTTCTCCCATAGGCACCCAATTCTTGATTGCTATCACCACAAATTAGTGTTTGCTTATATTATGCAGATAGAATCTTACAGGTATATGCTTTTACTTCTTTCACTCAACATATTTTTAAGATTCATTCAAATTGTTGTATATATCAGTAGTTCATTCTTTATACTACTGAGTATAATTACATTTTATGAATATACCACAATTTGTTTATCTCTTATGTTGATGGACATATTGTTCGTTCTAAGTGGATTTTTTCACCTTGTAATTATTTGCTCTTGCATAGAGATGGACAGTTGATTGTTACAAAATAAAACAATCAACTGCCTATCAATAAACCAGCAGGAAATGGATCTTAATAAATTGCTATATTCAACCATTATCTCTAGTTTTGTAGATTCCTTGGGATTTTCTGTGCAAAAAATTATGTGTTCTGCAAATAAATAAGTTTTATTTCTTTCTTCCCTATCTTTTGTCTTTTTATTTGTCTTGATAGTCTCATTTCATTGATTGGGACTTCAGTACAATATTAAATATAAGTGATATGAATACACATGTTTGACATTCTTGATCTAAGGAGAAATCAGAGGGAAATACTTCATCATTAGTTATTACAGTGGTAGATTTACTTTTATGTCCTTTATCAGGTTTACAATGTGCCCTTGTATTCCTAATTCATTGAAAGTTTTGTTACACATGCACATTATTTTTTCTTACACGTTTTTCCTGCATGTTAAGATGATCATATGCTTTTTCTCCTTTATTCTGTTAATATGACAATGTGCATTGATTGATTTTTGATGTGAATCCAAGCTTGCATTTTTGAAACAAATCCCACATAGTCATGCTGTACTTATATACTGATGGATTACATTTCCTGATATTTTGTTAAGGACTTTAATATCCATATTCGTGAGGGGTATTTGTGAATTATTTCTTATAATGTCAAGTAAAGTTTTGGTACCAGGGTTTTTCTGCCCTTATAAAGATGGTCGAGTCTCTACTAATGCCCAGAGTAAAGTGATGCTTCAAATTGTAGCCAATAACTGATACATACCTTTATTTGCTCCAGGGTTTTAAAACAGCACCTAATCTCTTTTTTTTTTGATTGCTAAAATCATTGGGGGATAGGTCTATACATTTTCTACCATCATTTACCAGTATCATTCATAACAACATCGTTCACAATCAGTGTACTTTCAGTATCACTATGAAGCTCTCAGTGACTTAAATTCTAGTAGCTTCAAGCTTGAATCCCAAGCCCATATTTCTGTTTTCTGCCTTCTCCCATTAGAACACGGGGGACCACCTCATGCTTAATACTTTTATGTATTTTTTTATTTTTTTAATGTTTATTTATTTTTGACACAGAGGTAGAGAGAGATAAAGCATGAGCGGGGGAGAGGCAGAGAGAGAGAAAGACACAGAATCTGAAGCAGTCTCCAGGCTCTGAGCTGTCAGCACAGAGCCTGACACGGGGCTTGAACTCACAGACTGTGAGATCATGACCTGAGCCGAAGTCGGATGCTCAACTGACTGAGCCACCCAGGCGCCCCATCACGCTTAATACTTTTAAAGTAGAACACATCACATTACCTCCCAGTTTACTCTACCTCTGAGCTTTTAGGATCTTCCAATGACATCAATATCATGCTGATTACCTAAACTAAAAACCATAGATTATCTTTGATCTTGTTCCTCCTACATTCTATAGGCAGTCAACTGATGGTGTCTGTCAGTTCTAGTCCTGAGATTCTTGTCACATTAAGATGCTTCTTTAAGTCTAATTGTTTAGATCTTGTTTGCCTAGACTACATTGGCCTTCTAAATGGTCTGACTTCTTCCGAGCCTTCTCCCACCCCTCAAGTTTTGTCTCATGAATGCATATGTCAGATCTCACCATTTTCCTCAACAACAAAAACAAATCTATAATTATCTTATTAAGTTATAAAGGAGTTTCACATATAAAGGATGGACATTCCATATTCTAATCCCCCAGAATAATTTCTACACATTTTCCTTATTTTTGTCCAGGATCAAAACTGAGTAACTTATTTTCCTTTGTATGCCACATATATTCCTGAAAACTTTTCTGTATTGATTTTAATTCCTTAATCTGTATCTTTCCCCCTTCTTACTATACACACTATCAGGTAGTGGTTAATACCACAAACTCTAAAGTGATCTTATAGTCTTATGACAGAATGATCACATATAATTTTACCATATGTTTTCTATCTGACTACATGATTTTTGACGGTAGCATCCGAGTCTGATTCTTTATTGTTATCCCAAAATACACAGTGTGTTATCTTTTTCCTGGTAAAATTACAGTAACTATTTGCTGAATGAATGACTTAGTTTCACTGATTTGCTTTCTTTGTAAAAAACCAAAAACAGTCATTTGTAACTACTTTAAAGTGACAAATTGTTTTAGCCCCCTTAGACTTGATTTCTACCATTAAACTATGTCCTTGAGTTGGATGTAAAGAGAGTTAGTTTAGGGACACTAATGTGTTTGAATCTAGAAAAATAATATGCTTACCTTTAAATTATTTACTAACCAAGGCCACATCTTATCTTTTTGAATCTCCTAAAGAGTTTTAAGTTAGTGACCTTCATCTCCATCAGCTCTTCAGACTGCTTATAGATGTTTATTTTGGTAAAAAATAATCAAATTGATTTATTAATTTTATTTTATTAATTTTATTTTCTTTAAAATAAATAGCTAAATTTATTTAGAATAGGAAGATACCTTTTTACTCGCTAGTGCAGATAATAACAAGATTTAACAGAACACTCGGTAGATTTGGCAACTTAAGGGCTCCAGCATCTTAGCTAGACATGGAAACAAAACAGGTATCTGTCCTAGTAAGTCTTAGAGTGGCAATGGGAGTTGTTTGTTACCACATGTGGGACTTTCTTTACAGCTCACCAAAAATACTGAGGTTTCACTTGGACTCTGAGGTTCTGCTCATGTGTTTGGGACATACATGTCATAAACGTGTGTTGTTACTGTTAACATGATCTCATTCACACCTACAGATTACTAAGGACAGAGAAAATTGTTTCTTCACAGTTTCCTTCCTGTCTTTTACATCATTTGTTATATTTCTTCTCACACTTACTGAAAAGCATACACCAATGCTTACTCCAGAATCATTGTTTTAACATCCTAAGTCCTGCTTGGTAAATGTGCGCCTTTTATTCCCCTATGATTACACATATAGCAAAATCCTTTCTCCATTCTTAGAAATTTTGAATTATATTTCATATTTGAAGATGCTAATCATTTACAAATATCAGACCTAGTATTTTCAGTCTTTCAGATGAATATTACGGTATCTTTCTTTTTTTATTGCATTTATTTATTTTGAGAGAGCAAGAGTGAGAGAGAGGCAGAGAAAGGGAGAGAGAGATAATCCGAAGCAGGCTCTGAGAGCCCAATGCAGGGCTCAATCTCATGAACCATGAGATCATGACCTGAGCCAAAATCAAGAGTCAGATACTTAAATGACTGAGCCACCCAGGTGCCCCTCAGTATTTCTTCCCTACCAAGTCGTTGGGAATGTAGCCAAATATTTTGGAAATCCAGGTGACTTAAACCTTGTAATAAATCATGATTTAACTTGACTTAACCATGACTTAAATTTTATAAGAATCTTGTGAAGATTCACAGGAGCAATAGTTTTCTCTGAATACTGGTAGTTATTGTTCACTGATAATATGCCAGAAATGCTGTAATGTGTCATATTCACATGTACTGCTGGCAATACATATATATATATACCAGCTGTCTTTTGAGAAACAGGGGTGTGAACTGTGCAGGCCAACTTGCAGATTTTTTGGGGGGGGAGATAAATACAGGACAGCACTGTAAATGTATTTTCTCTTCCTTATAGTTTTTTTAAATAACATTTTCTTTTCCCTACCTTAATACAGTGTATAATACTTATACAGAATATGTGTTAACTGATCATGTTATTCCATTAAGGTTTCTGGTAAGCAGTAGTCTATTAGTAGTTAAGTTTTGAGGAATTCAAAAGTTATATGTGAATTTTTGACTCTGCAGGGGGTGAGTGCCCCTAATGCCTATGTTGTTCAAGGGTCAACTGTATAAGCACATATCATGTATATGTGTGTGTGATGATATTATACGAACTGCAACTTCTAGGGAGTTTCTATGTCTCCAATAATAGATATTTTGGGCACAAATACAGCTCATGACTATTTAAATTCTTAGAAGTTAAATTTACAATGGTGAGAATCAGAATAGAAAGGCATTAGAATGATATGAAAATATATACAAGAACTTCAAAGAGGAAGAGAAATAAATATCTTATAGTTTGAATGTAAATCCTGCGTCTACACAGTTTAAATCATTTGGATATTATGTATCTGTCTGCACACTTGCTAAAAAAGTCCTTTGTTCCAGTGTGTGCTTTCTTGTCTAGAGCCAGTAAACCTACCCTGCAAATGTGAAAAGATGTTTTGTATTAGCAACAGTTCTAAACTATTTCTTTAGCCTGAAAAAATAAAACTGATTTGACAACACACATGGAAGTATAACGACAGGTTACTGAGTTTTATTTTTCACACAGACTTCCTAAAGCTTGCAGATTCAGATTTTATGTGAATCACTCTGTATTTGTAAACCACACATTTTTGGTTTCAGTCACTGTATCAAATGGTTCCAGGTCTTTGCTGAATTCATCCGTGAATATAAGGAATGACATTTTGCTAGCAATGCACTTTACATCACAGTAACAAGCCTGAGCTTCTCTTTTGTGGAATGACCCTGAAATGGGTACAGCTGGGAGAGATGAGGATCTATCAAGGTGAATGAATACTTTTTTATTAGGTGAAGCAAACCATTTGCTCTTTCAACCTACTCTTGTGCTTCAGTGATAATGGGGACTTTTAGAAACACAAATAGTCTCTAACATACCATACCTGATAAGTTTCCGTTTGTTATATCTATATACAAATATACTGGATTTTCTCCAGCTGGCTTTCCTTCCTATAAGTTTCTGAAATTCAAATTCTTCTCATTATACCTGGACTCTTTCCCTTGTTGAGGCTGCCAATGCATTTCTGGATTTTAGTTCAACATAAAAAGAATTGCTACATATAAATACAGATGAAACAGTATAATGGCTCTTCTATATTCTTTTAGAGTTGTCTTGGGGTGTGGCTGCAGCTACTGTTTCCTAACCTAATCTCAGTTTTAATTTTGACTATTGACATCAATTCCCAGCCACTCACTATCCTCCTTTCTGGTCAACAATATCATTTGTAATTTCCTGAATATAAAATTTTTGATGTAGTCTTTTCTGGTATGTAATTTTTCTTTTTCTTTCAAATCTTGTGGTTCTATAATCATTTGCAACATTTATTCTGTATGCACTATATGCTATCCACTGTTCAACACACAGAAATATCTCACCTTTTATAAAACCCCATTTAATCTCAAAGAAGGCTGAGGAAAGCATGTGCCATTCTGGTCTTGAGATGTTAACTTCCTCTAGTACTGAAAAGTTGGTGATTCTATCTTGTTAAGATGAACCACTACCAAACCTAGTCAGGAAGCTGTACATGAAGTTCAAGTAGTATAAAAGCTCAAGTGAATTCAAGTAAGAAGAATAAATTAAACTAATTCTTGATACTTTTGTAGAGAAACCCTATATACTAATACTGGTAGTTGTAAGGGCTAGATTTAGAATCTAGCAATCCTAATTCTCAGTCCATGTTCTGCCAACCATTATAACTTTTAGTACTACAATATATGTGCTAATTATCTATATTATATATTATGCAAGTAAAATAACGTTTCTATTTCTACCCAAGTAAATGAGATGCCATAATTCATTTATATACATATACATATAATATCACTCATATGATATATGACTATCAGAATTATTATGGAGGTTTGCTTGAGAAAAGTAGCTTGTGGAATATACAATAGCTAGCGGATAGTACAATGTCCACTAGAAAGTAGAAACTCAATAATAGTTTAAAGAGTGCATGTCAAAGATGTGCTGTCCAATATGGTAACTAATAATCATATGTGGCTATTTAATTTTAAATGTAAATGAATTACAATGGAAGAAAAATTTTAAAAAACCAGTTCCTTGGTATATTGGCCACACCATTGGCTCAGGAACTACATGTAGCTTATAGTTGTCACACTGAATGATGCAGAAACTTCTATTAGAAAGTGCTGGTAGATGGAAAGAATGGTCTTTGGTATCAAACAGACCTGACTTCAAATCTCATCTCTACTACGACTGTGTGATCTTGACAAGGTTACTTTATTCCATCTATTAAGTGTCATACATGACCTTGTATTTTGAGTGTGGATTGCTAAGACCTCTATTTCACAGAGACTTCAGTGATCCTGGTATAGCCACATAATCCTAGGTTTGTAAAACAACGAAGCTACTTGATAAAAACCAGATCCAAGGATATGGCACCACAGATATAAATGCATTTCATTGTCTCTCCATGACAAATCTTTGCTCGATTTGTATGTTTTCTTCATAGTCTTCTGTTTACACTTTCTTCCACTTACCACAGAGCAAAGGATTTTGCCTCCCCAGCTCCAGTTAGAAATCCTGAAAGAATCCTCCTGTCTTTGATACTATTCAACTGCATCAATCAGTGTAGTTTGAGAGAGTGAAGCACAGTGATGTTGCAAAGGACCCAGCTTAAATCAATTTTGGGGACCAGAGATGTTTCATCATATAAAAGTTGCAGCTTCCCATTGATGGAGTAGTTTTACATACCAAGAAAAAAGAAGCAAAGCATGGAGGTCCTCTGACCTAAGACATTGTCAGAAGATACAATGCCATCTACTACAAGTTACATGATGTATGCCTTGCAAACTGTTGTGAGGAGTAATTTAAAACTCATCAATGAAGGACCATTTCAAATGCCTAGCTTATAGGAGTATTTCAATAAATTATAATTATTGATTTTTTTGTTTTATTAATTAGTAAGATACACAAAGAAGCTTGACTACTTTACCTCTCTCCTTTTCTAGGTAGTTTTCCATAAATGCAGAGGTTATCTGGTAATAGGTATTTATTGCCAATTTCTTCTTCTAGAAGACTTTTATTCCAGCTCCAACTTTCAAAACTCTTCCACTAATCCTCTTTGCCAGTCAGACCATAGCTTACCCAAATGCCCTCCTTCACTATTCTTTTTTACCTGCTTTGAATGTTCTACAAAATTTTTTCTTCTCCTTACTTCCCCTGTGGAGCCTCACCTGCTTACTGCAATCCACTTAGCTGCATTTTTCTTTTCTGAATTGTGGTAACTATTGCCTATATCTCATTGTTATAGCGAACCTCATTATTTATAAGATACATTTTTTCGACATTTAAATGGCTCTGAATCTGAAGTGGAGTGTGTCTTGTACCTAATGGTATCTCACAATCTCTGTTGGCTTGGAAGAACACCCAGAATAGAGAGTATTTTAACTTATAGGGAATCAAATGTTTATGGGAAGGAGCTGGATGAGATAGTTAGACATTTTCATTCTGGGTAAATAATATTAAATAGAAAGTATATGTCACAGTTCAAACACCCAAATTTTTTTTAAGCTTATTTATTCATTTTGCACGTGAGAGAGAGAGAGACAGTGTACGCACGAACCTGGGTGGGGGAGGGACAGAGAAAGAGGGTAAGAGAATCCGAAGCAGGCTCCATGCTGTCAGTGCCTGCCTGATGTGGGGCTAAATCCCAGGTACTGTGAGATCATGACCTGAGTCGAAATCAAGAGCTGGGTGCTTAGGCGACTAAGCTACACAGGTTCCCTTAAACACTCAATTATTAAACATGTATGAGTTTTCAAATTTCCTATTATTGGCAATTATTTATTGAACTTTTGCATACCTAAAACTTTAAAATATGTAAAAAGATTATTTCATAAGTATTGAACCCCCAAATTAGCATAAGAAGGCATTTGTGGCTCCTGATAAATGTTGCCAAATTCTTTTCCGAAGTGGTGTAAGCAATTTATAATTCTATCAGCTATGCATTAGCACCTCTTAAATAAGGTATTTAAATAATTTTAACCATCCATAGCCAGAGTATGTTCATAAGAAGGACAAGTCTTTCATATTCAAAGTCCCATAATATTTTCATGTCTTATTGCTGGTTGCACAAAATAAGCAGAATTTTAATTCATCCAGAGGGCTCCTATTTTCAATCACTCATTGTTTTAGCACACTATTCATTAGAGACCTGAGTATGTTCAGAATCAATGGGAAAAGTCCCTGATGTGAATATTCTATTTATTATCTGACCTCCAAATTTCAATATCAGGCTAGATTTTAGCACAGTTAGTATATACTCACAGAAAACTCTGGGGCAGAGCTACTAAAATAGAATCTCTGTTAAAGGCATTACATATTCTCTAAGCTTGGTTCCTGCTATACAAGGTGGTATTCAATGGGCATCACCTGAGAGGTTGTTAAAAATGTAGACTCTCAGGTTTTACTCCTACTTCTAAGAACTTCTGTATTATAAGATGAATTTTAAGATTTCCCTTTTGGGAAAATGTATATATATATCAACATTTGAGATTCACTGATATAGGTGGTTATGTAGTCACATTAAGAGATACTGTTCATCACTCTTAAATGTTTCACAGTTTGCTATCATTTTTGCACGTGATCTTCATGACAAAATGTATAGAGAGGAATTCCTTTCCCCAGCCAGGGATCTGTGCTTTATATGTGTAATTCTTTTTAACTTATTATAATATGTGGCACTCTCATGATTTGACATTGTATAACATTGTGAGTTAGCTACTAATCTTTTAAGTCTAAGTAGGCCTCCTCTACTACTCCAAATAGATTTGCTTTCTTATATAAATAGCCCTGCAAAATTTCAATAATCATTTGCCATTTAGACCACTTAACTATTTCTAGTCATTCACTCAGATTTTTTTATTTTATTTTACTTTTATGGAGAGTTAGTGGCAAAATAAATGAAGCAAATGGTTTTACTGTTTTAAAACGTGCATTCACCACAAAGATGATATTCTGAGAAAAATTTACTCAAGTATTCCCTCTGAAGAATAATGTGCTAAACTCCATTCATTTATTCAATAAATATTTAATGAGCACCTACAACTTGCTAGATTGAAGTGCTAGGGATTTCGCAGTGAACAAGAAGGAAATGAGGCTTTATTCTCAGAAGGTTTACATTGTGTAAACAGAGAATACCTGATGGCTGCCAAGGAAGAAGTAGCCACAAGTTTTAGATAGCAATGATTACCAGGAAGAAAATAAAAGAGGGCAATGAGCCAGAGCAGAAGAGAGGGTGGTAAGAGAATTATGGGCTACCATTTCTCTCTGGAACAATGCTACTTTACATAAGTGAAATCTTAGCCCTTTAGTTATTATTTTGGTGCCAATTTAGAATTTTTTGTGTGTGGATACTACTTATCATGTCTACTGTCACTTTGGTTACTCTTGAGATCAGAGCCAGAAACCAAAATAATACAGTTTTAGAAGGAACTCTTTTCTACAGGCAGGATGTAAGATTCAATGATAAGTGATAAAGAGAGAAAGGAAAGCGTGGTTGCTCTATAAAATATGAATAAGGTCATACACTATAACTTAGGTATTCTACATTATTTTAATATATGACTTGTTTTATATTCTTGTTGAGGGTGAAATTGATCATATTGAATTGAGGCCCAGAGAAGTTAATTAACTTGCTCTGGTTCACATGTATTTTAAGAAGACAAACCAACAAATAAAAACATTGTAACTCAGGGTTTGTAACTCTACTGTGCAAACAGTTTCTTCTCTTTTTTCTATCTTCCTAATTACAAAGAAAATAAATAGAGGGTTGCTGGGCAAGTCCCAATAAATAAAATTTGCTTAGAAGAAGCAATAGTTTGAAGTAAGAAAGACAATGGGGCAAATGAGACAAATCGCATGGAAACTTTATGAACACTGGATAACAAAGGCTGTTCAAAGCATCTATGAAAGGAGGTCTAAGGACTGCAGAATCATGCAGATGGGACTTCTTCCTAACACAGCCATTTCTTTCTGGATCAGTATATCTTTACTCTGATGAGACAAGAAATAAGTTCAGAAAGAAGTGTAGACAGAGCTATACCACATACCATAATAAATAACGTACAGCTAAATGTGAATAGGAAGATGAAACAAATAGAAAACTAAACTCAGAAATATACTTGAAACACCTTTAAAAATACAAAGAAACCACATAGGCAATTTCTTCTAAGAGTATTTCCCGACTCCTTTATAAAGAACCAATTATTATCTGGTCATCTGTTATGGACTGAATATGTGTGTCACCTCCCAAATTCATATATTGAGTCCTAAGCCCCATTGTGATGGTACTAGGTGATAAGGTCTTCAGGAGGTAATTAGGTCATGAAGTTGAAGGGGTTATGAATAGGATTAGGGCCCTCGTAAGAAGAAATGGGAGGGCTTATTTCCTCTCTCTGCCCTGCTACCATGTGAAGATACAAGAAGATGGCCATCTGCAAACCAGGAAAAGTGCCCTTATCAGACATCACATACTGCTGACCCCTTGATCTTAAACTTCTCAGCCTTCAGAACTGTGGAGAAAAAAAAAATTCTGTTGCTTAAGCTACTCACACTATGGTATCCTGTAACAGCAGCTTGAACTAAGGCACCACCTGAAAAATCTAAAAATAATCAATGTAGATGGTGATTATTTCATATATAATCCCTACAAAATTCTGTGTAAAGGTATTATTAGATCTCTTTTCCTTTCTCTTTCTCTTTTTTCCTCTCTTCAGTAATGATGATGATGATGATAAAATACATACAAAGGGTAGGAAATGATAATAACATATAAAATAAAATCTATCTTTTGAAATAAAATATAAAGGTAGAAAAGATAAATACAATTTGGATAGAATTAAACATGTACATTTAGTAAAATTCAAGAAAGCACAGACCCTATGAATCAAGAGATGAACGAATATATTCTATGACACGTGATCACATTTGGGAACTGGAATAAATTAGAAAGGAATCTAAAGACACAAACATAAATTAGCAATTTAAAAACTATAACATGATCAATAGCAACAGAAAACCAAATAGATAATTGAGATAAAGGACATATTTGAGAATCTCTCAGAAGGTAGAAGTTAAGATGCAGAACCACAGGTAATCATTAAGTGAATAAATATGGAAGACAGAAAATGATAATGCCTCATGTTTGACAGTTTATAAATAACAGAATATCTCTCCTTGGTTGAAGAAAACTTAGATATATAGGTTGTAATGAACCCCAGATTAAAATTGATGAAAGAGGAAGAGCTACTTAAGCATAGCCTGATAAAATTTAAAAGTTTAAGTCCCAAGAAAAAATTCCTAAAAATATAAAGAAAAGGGAACACAAACAAAAAAGGAACCCCCCCCCCCACAAAAATCATATCAAAGAGTTGCAAGCACAGAAAGAGAAATAAGCCTGGTTTCAGCTTCCTCCATTGAAGTTCTAAATTCTGTAAGACATTGGCACAAAATCCATATAGGACTTTTATGACAGAGACTGTCAAATATTATGATTAACAACACTTTGCTCAGTCAAGTTGTTAATGAGGCTATACATTGAGAGAAAAAAAGATGAGATTTATAAGAATTGATGGAATAAAATTTGAATTTTAGTACTGGAAGAAAAGAAATGAAGTTATGATCAATCCATGAAGTTAAAAAAAACGACCTTTAGAAATTTAGGTTTGGAGAAATGTGATTGATAGATTGCATTGACCACTGAAACTTGTAAATAGAATTAATTCTAAATAGATGTAAATAGCTTTGCAAAATAGAATGCAAATTGCATTAACAATTCTTAAAATAGAGCATGCAAAAATGTCAAAATGATTTAATCATGAACCTGAGGCTTTGATAACTAATAAATTTAAACCATAACTTTTTTATAAAAGGTAATGAGAAGGTCTGAAGTTGGAGAGAATAAACATGAACTCCTTTTTTAAAAACTTTATCTCACATTAGAGAAATTTAAGGTAGACTAATTTTTGAAAGTTATAAAAATTCTCATGTTCCAAGTGCTGTATACTTTCTACTTTTTAGAAACTTTATGGAAAATATTTAAAAGTACAGCTCACTTGGAAAAATAATTAAATTTTATGGAAAGAGAAAAGAAACCTGTAATTTTGTCTAGAAGGTGGACACTAACACACTTGAAAATCCTCTCAGTATAAATACATAACTATGTTGGATAAAAACAACATTAAATATTTTATTTTACCTTATTTTTAAAAAGTACAACTTAAAATCTTTTAAATGACTAATTTAGCTGACATAAAATAATAAATAAACAGGGGCGCCTGGGTGGCTCAGTTGGTTAGGCATCTGGCCAGCTCAGATCATGATCTCACGGTTTGTGAGTTCAAGCCCGCATCTGGCTCTGTGCTGACAGCTCAGAACCTGGAGCCTGCTTCAAACTCTGTGTATCGCTCTCTCTCTGCCCCTCCCTAGTTTGCACTCTGTCTCTCTCTCTCTCTCTCTCTCTCTCTCTCTCTCTCTCAAAAATAGATAGAACATTTAAAATAATAATAATAATAATAATAAATAATAATAAACAAACATCTACAAGTGATAGACAAATACTTGTGTATATTTACAGCAGCTTTATTCATCATAGCCCAACTGGAAACAAATCAAATGTCTATCAACAGGTGAGTGAATGACTAAATTGTGGCTTAGTCGGGCCATGGAATATTACTAGGCAATAAAAAGAATGGACTGCTGACACATGCACCAACATAAAAAAAAATCTCTAGGGGCGCCTGGGTGGCTCAGTCGGTTAAGCGTCCGACTTCAGCTCAGGTCACCATCTCACGGTCCATGAGTTCGAGCCCCGCATCAGACTCTGGGCTGATGGCTCAGAGCCTGGAGCCTGCTTCCAATTCTGTGTCTCCCTCTCTCTCTGCCCATCCCACCCCCGTTCATGCTCTGTCTCTCTCTGTCTCAAAAATAAATAAATGTTAAAAAAAAATTTAAAAAAAATCTCTAAAACATTTTGAGTGAAAGAAAACAGTCACCAAATAATATATGTATTATTCTATTTACAGAAAAGAAATAAAACAGGCAAGACTAAGCTATGACGATAAACCTGAGAACATTGGTTGCTTGGTGACAAGGAGACTGTCCAGAAAGGGAATTGAGAAAGTTTATTAGGGTAATAAAATCATTCTATATCTTAACTGGGGTGTGGTTTATATCTCTTTGAACTGTACACTTAAGATCTGTGCATTTGATAGTGTGTAAATACTAACTCAAAAAGGAAAAAAAAAATCCCTGGGCAATGTTGCTCTGAAGTGGATCTGGAGTGAAATAAAATCATGGTAATCTCATGCCCTCCACAATGAAAATTTTAAAACTTCTGTACAGAAATTTGTTTCCATCCCTCCCACACACTCTCTCATTTGATGACCTTGACTCCTATTTTCTCCTAGAGAAAAAGTAGAAAGTATCATTCAAGATCCCATCAACTACACCATAACCAGTTATGTAACTTCTGAATTCTACCTGCTCCCTGTCTTTTTTCCCCTCTAATATATACACTCAAATATGGTATATTTATTTCTTTCTTTTTTGCTTTATACAGTAAAAATATCAGTAACTATACCTTCTCTTTCTTCCTTATTCTCATCTTTTCAAGTTTTGCTTCTTAATTACAAAACCCAAGCTTTTCTAATGACAATAAGAAACAACAAAAGCTAAACAAAATTAGTTTAAATTTACTTATCTCCTGCTGCCATCCTAACTAATTCTGTCCCTTTTAACTACATTTAAACTATGTTTCTGTTTCCATTTCCTCAAATTTAATCAATTTAATGCAC
Organism: Panthera pardus; assembly: GCF_024362965.1. NCBI lineage: Eukaryota > Metazoa > Chordata > Mammalia > Carnivora > Felidae > Panthera > Panthera pardus. The sequence goes on along the minus strand of NW_026526821.1, from coordinate 70,268,572 downwards.
AATAACTCTATCAAAATAATTATCACTGAGGTCTCCTTTTGAAATTCATGCTGCTATATACAATGATAATATTTATATCTCATCTTGGGTTAAACTGAATAATTTTGACACTGTTGACTTTTTGTTCCATCATAAAACCCTACTTTGTTTTCTGGGCATGTAACTTACATATTCATTCTTTATTTTTCTGTCTCTTCTCTCAGGCTCAGTCATCACGATCAGCTACATAAATGTTGAGATTCTTAAAGGAATATTTTAGATTCTTTCTTCTATTTACTTTCTACTTTCCCCCTAACTACTTTCATCTATGCCATGGCTGGATATTGAGGTAGGAGGTACGTTACCAAAACTCTAAACTATAAGAATATAGAATATCATGGGGCGCCTGGGTGGCTCAGTCAGTTAAGCGTCCGACTTCGGCTCAGGTCACGATCTCGTGGTCTGTAAGTTCGAGCCCCACGTTGGGCTCTATGCTGACAGCTCAGAGCCTGGAGTCTGCCTTGGATTTGTGTCTCCCTCTCTCTCTGCCCCTCCCCTGCTCAGACTCTGTCCCTGTCTCTTTCAAAAATAAATAAACATTAAAAATTTAAAAAAAAAGAATATAGAATATCATAATAATTCTGAGACTGAGAAACAATGGGGCTGGAGTGAAAAAGAAGGCAAAGAAAACTGGCAATCACTTGTATGATGTCCAGTCAGTGTTATACACAGGGTGGAAATGGATTTCACCTTGTCTTAAAGAGATAGGTTAATGTAGTCACTTGACAGTTACTACCATTGTACTAAGTGATTTTTGTTTGATGGTGCTCTTAAAATATAAAATATTTCCACCATTTAATAAAGTTATACTTAGTGACTTGTTATAGTTGAAATAACTGTAGCAATACAATACTGTATTTATACCTTGAGCTATAAAAAAAAAACAACATAAAATCTTCTGAGGTTAGAGAGACTGGCACAAATCAAATTTTGTCATTTTTGTATATAGGTTTTTATCTTCCAGGTTGGAAATCATATATTGTTCATGACCGGAGCCAAAGTCAGGCACTTAACCAACTGAGCCACCCAAGCACCTCAAATATAATATTTTTTCATATAATTTACAACTAGTAATTACTGATACAACGAAAAAGGGAGTTTATATGTATTTTTTATCCTACCTTAGTTATCATACCTTAGCTTAGTTATACATTTTTTAATTTAATTATTTTGAGAGAGCGCACATGCACACAGTGCACAAAAGTGGGGGAAGGGCAGCAAGAGAGAGGGAGAGAGAGAATTCCAAGCAGGATCTATTCTGTCAGCCCAGAGCTCTACGTGGGGCTGGATCTCACAAACCATGAGATCTTGGCCTGAGCCAAATCAAGAGTCGGACGCTTAACCCACTGAGTCACCCAGGTGCTCCTATATATTTTGTTTTAATAAGTATAAGGTACTGCCTTTATGACTAAATGAAGTAGCCATTTAAAATTCTTACTAGATTTTGATTTCCCAAATTCTTAAAATTTTGTTTCCCAAACATGGTACTTTCAATAAGGTCTACATAGCATAATGAAACAATACCTCATATTTTAAAGTATCTTTGTCAGCATGTTTATGTCACTATTTGGCTCTTTGGGATCTAGAACAGATCTACCATACCAACCACAGGAAAAAACTGTGCTCTGAGACACTCACAGAAAAGAATTCTGTGTCACTGATTCCAGATCTGCAATCTTCAGTGACACAATTTTCTACAATAGTTTACAACTGAAATATTTTACAATTTCAAACCAACTAATCAGCCATTTTTCAAAAGCATTTAATTGTTGTTTTAATCTGTAATTCAAAGGAGATCAGAGATAAAATCTTAGCCAATGTCATCATTCTTGTAACTCAGCCTCCTCATTAAAAGTTTTAGACTGGAAAGACTCATGCTAACTTTGTCAATTTAATGTTGGTTATGAAATATTATTTCCTTTTTCACTAAGTAATCAGGGAAATTGATAGTTTTGTTATTCTCCACTCTGCCTCATCTGCATTGTTTTGAAAGCATATTAAATAGCTTTTTGTAGAGCTTGAAAGTCAGGGAAACATGCTAATCAAACACACACACACAGACACACAGACACATGATAATGATATGAGCAACCCAAACAGTTGTTTTATTTTCTTTAATTATTTTAAATTTTTATTTATTTTTGACAGAGAGAGAGAGACAGAGAATGAGCGGGGGAGGGGCAGGGAGAGAGGAAGACAGAATTCGAAACAGGCTCCAGACTCTGAGCTGTCAGCACAGAGCCCAAAGCAGGGCTCAAACTCACAGACTGCTAGATCATGGCCTGAGCTGAAGTCAGATGGTCAAGCAACTGGGCTATCCAGGCACCCCCAAACAGTTCTTGTTTTAGAACAAGAAGTTGAACATACTTAAAATATCTCTTTAGAATTTATCAATATTTGAAATTTGAAAAACAAATCTAACACTATGCAAATATACTGGTTTTTGAAAGGTATTTGTATATATATATATATATATATATATATATATATATATATATATACCTCCCTATGTACACACACACACACATACACACACACACACATACACACACATAAAGAATGTGTACAGAGACCTGAGTTGAGTTTATTGTACTTATTACAGATTATTAATGGTTTCAAATCTCCATTGGTTCCTTTATATAATAAATATAAAAATTATGAGACACACTTATATCAGATGTCAGAGGTACAACTTATAAATAGAATCTGCATCTCAATCATGTTTGAGGATTTTAACATTCATACTTGCTTAGTCACTTTTCCCTAAGTGAAATAAAGACCTTACCAGGCAATAAATATCAACCTAAAAATCTTATCTTCAAGGAAACCACCCTACGATTATTCCCAATAGAAATGGACACTCCCTAATAAGACCCCCATGCACTCATTGTAACTTTCATATTGTGTTGATTAATTCATTTTTTCAGTCAATCTATCTTAAAGCGTTCATGTAGTCAGTCATCCTTACCCAAAAATATCTGTGGAAGCATTTATACAAGAAGTTACAGCTAATAAAATGAATAAAACACAATATCCATTCCATGAGGCCTCATAATGTTGGGAGTTAAAACAAGGCTTTAATGAAGGAAATAACTTTGGGACTGAGTTGTACAGAAATGTGTAACTTTTAGAAACGCATGAGTGGGGTGATCTTTCATAGGAAAGAACAGTATGGTGAATTTTGGAAACGCATGTTGTTTGTTCAGGCTGGAGGGTGATGAATGAGAAGGAGGAGCTGATGTTGGAAAGGTGTGCAGGGGACAGACCAAAGACTGCCCATGGTCTTTACTGTGCAACACTTAATTAACACACATTATACCCCCTTTCTTCTGGATTTCTTATCTTGGCTAATGGAATATACCTTTATCTCGTCATTCAAAACAGAAATCTAAGAAAGATACAAGATCACTATCTTTCTCATATCCTGACATTCAGGGTCCTACCTCTTAAGTATATCTCTAATCCATACCTGCTGCCTGTCTCCAATTTCCTCAACTAGACTGCCATTATCTCTTTCCTGGGTTACTACAGTAGTCCCAAATGTGTTTTATCTGTCTAGAGTTCCATTTCCCTATGCATTCACTGTGATGCTCCAAAAATAATACCTAAAAAAAATGTTTTAATAATGTCATTGCCTGATGAATACAACTTATTACTTCAATTGCATGTGAAATGTTTTTTTTTTCTTTTGAATGCATTATCACTTCCTGGAAGGCAAATGTTATTAGTCATTTTTGTGTCATCAAGAGCAGCTATAATATGACATTAGCTACTAGTAAGATTTAATAAATAACTGTTAAGTGAATAAGAAAAGTAAACACTCTTGGGGCGCCTGGGTGGCTCAGTCAGTTAAGCATCCAACTTTGGCTCAGGTCATGACCTCATGGCTCCTGAGTTTGAACCTTCAATTAGTCTGTCTGCAGTCAGCGCAGAGCCTGCTTCAGATCCTCTGTCCCTTCGCTCCCATCTCTCTTGCGCTCTCTCGCTCTCTGTCTCTCTTTCTCACAAAAATAAACATTAAAAAAGTAAATACTCTTAAATTTTATCAAAGCCTCCAAATAGTTCCTATTAAACACACTGAACTTTTAGAAAGGTTTATTTCATTCTTTACTTTCCTCTCCTACCCAAGCTCAGATGTTAATGACAGTCTCTAGATTTTTAATCACTTTTTTCACTTATTTTTTGCTCCGAAGCAAAAGAGCAAAAAGCAAAACAAACAAACAAACAAAAAAACCAGACAAGCAAACAGAAAAACAGTTAATTGTTGCACCCTGTTATCCTACTACTTGGTCTGCATGAACATCAATGTTCTAAGTACAATCTCCTGGGAATGGCTGAGAAATCCTAAGTAATTGCATACTGTATCCCATTCGATGTATGTAATATTTATCCTGGCAAAAAACGAAACATCAATAATCATTAATTGATGCAGAGTGAAAATATATAGCCAATACATTTGATAACTTTTTCCTCTCATTTTCTCTTTATATAATCATATATTTTAATTTTTCATTAAAATTCCATAGAATAATTAATTCAACATGAATGCATTATGTGACTAGTATCAAGGGTCTTCATGAATTGCTGTAGATAGCAAAAATTATTGTATATTATATATTCTATATATAGTATACATTATTCTATGGTTCTAGCCTCATTCAGGAAGAGAAACTACACACTGAAAAACTAAACACCACATTCATAATACCATGCAGACTGTACATGAAAACTAATGAGCAACATAAGGAATGAATGAACTCACAGCGAGGTTACTTGGAGAGATTATGGTAGAATACTAAATCATGTATCATGTATTTAAAAAGAATATTCAGCTTTGTCATTGTCTGTTGAAAATGTGCCATTTATGGATGAAAAGAACAGAATAGCATACCTACAAAACACACACACACACACACACACACACACACACACACACACACACACACATACACACACACGAAATTCTGTACCAGAAAAACAATTTAGACTTAAAGAGGAATTAAAGGATCCTGACAAATGCAGAATTATTTACAAATGGTTCATCTTCCTTTTTGCTCTAGGACATGTGAGCACTGTTGAGCATGAACTCATAGGAAACAGTGCTATGTTCTCACCATACCTCACTTCACATTCCTCTTTCCTGGATTCATGGAAAACTAAATTTCTCATACACTTTAATTTTGAGTATGACTATTTGAACGGTTGTGACTAATAAAGAAATGTGTGCAGGGTCACTTCCAAAAGTGTGCAACCTCTTGCACACTTTTCCTACCAATCTATCCTCTAATTCAGGCAACTAAAGATGCCTTGTGTTCAAATGGTTGAGATGTAGACATTATCTCAAGCCATTCTTAATAATTGTATGGAAGATATCTGCCCTGGAGGGTGGACTACCTACAACAAATTTTGGAAGAACAAGAAATAAACTTTTATTATGTGAAACCATGAGATTTGAGGCTCTCTGTTTTCTTGCATTTGTCTGTAACTGCCCTTGTATTTATTCTGAATTTATTATTTTGGTAGAATTTACACCTTTTCTGTGCTAGAAGTCTTCTCCAAAAATGAGCCACCTGCATTGTAGAAATAGCATAACTTTATCTGAATTGAGATAATAGTTTTTATTTTGTGGTTAATAATCTGAGGTTGTTTGTTTTCTGTATACAACATGTACTTTCCTTATAAAGACACTTCTCTTCACTCCTATTTTAATTTGATTGTAAATAAGGAATCACTGTATACATCTCTCTTTTCCCAGCATCCAGTTATTCAGCAACACTGGAAATAACTATAGGCTTATCTGACAGGTTATTATATAGGTAAATTTGGGAAATTAAGAAGCTAACTGATTTTGGGTGGGAATATAGATTTATAGGGGAAGCATATAGCTATGATGCCATCAGGTTTGTGGCTGAATATTCTTGTTATTGGATTAAATAAAATGTTATAATTAATGATGTTCATGATAGTATTAGCCTGAAACTATAAACTCCTCAAATAACAACATCATACATCTGATGGAACACTTAGGGGCACATGGATCCAGTATTATTAGCAAGCTCACAAAATCGCCTTCACAATAAAAAGTAAAGCGATTGTTCATGTTTTTCTATCTTCCTAACTTTGACAACCAGGTTGATAATGAAAGTCTGACCTCATCTCATCTTATTAACACTAACCCTCCCCACAATTCCAGGCAAAGGAAATGTTAGAAAATTTTTCTTTAAACTTGAAGTAAATCAAAATGCAAAGAACCAGAGAAATCTGGACCACTACAAATTAGGATATGTGCCAGGAAATCCCCCCCAACTAATTTTTGGATCATTTTCAGTTGTTTGTATAATATTTTTTTTATCCTATGGGGGAAGTTATATGTGAGCTCATGTGCATATTTTTGATGAATAAACACTTTAAAATTAATAATTGATTTGTAAACATTTAAGTGTTAGTGTCTGAGCAAGTGTGACACCTGTAATAATTCTTCTGAATCAGTATGAGAAAGAAGGGAAATAGTAAGTTAATATAATTCAAACACACACACCATTTACTATGATCTGTGCCCAACAAGGGTTGGCTTGGAAAAGTAGTGAAGTTTGATTGATAAAGATGATCAAATGAGTATCTTAACTATTTTGAGTAACTTTACCGGCATCCCTACAGGATAAAGGGCATTGTACAAAACTCTGATTCTCAGAGATATAAAATTATTCCAACCTCTTTTTTTCAAAGTTAAATGACTATTGTTTTTGACATCATAACACACTTGCATTACAAAAGAAATCCACCAAACAAATTTAATTAATACAGGAAAGCACAAAAGCAAAATGGAAAGTATAAAATCACCCCAATCTCCATCTAATATTATTATTAACTTTAGATCAGCCTCATTCTCAACATGGCTTTCTGTATTTATTTCACTATCTGAATAAATTTAATGAGAGGTGGAAAATATGTTTACAGAAATCACTTCATGCTAAGTGTTACTTTTAATGAAACAAAATTTTGACTCAATTAATTTAAAATAAGTAAGTTTTTTCACTGGGAAAAATCTACAGTTAGTACAGTAAGGAGTCACTTTTTAAGAGATGGTGTCAATTTTTCAATTTTAGAGAATGATATTTGAATCTGCTCAAAATGATTAGATAAATAGTACTCTTCTGCTTTCCTCTGTCTTCACCCACCTGCCAATTTCTGTAAGGTACATTATTATTTATGCATTGTCAAAGTTTATAAAATTCATATTCTGTTTTACAACCTTCATTTCCAGAGATGTTTGGTATTAATTCCATTTTTAAATGGATTCAGTGTTCTCAGCCAGTCCTTTATGACAGGTTTTCCATTTCAGATTTTATTTTGTTTTGCTTCATCACTTAGTTGACTGGAGTTATTTATCAAATTTACTTTTTTTCCCTTTAAAAATGGCCCATAAATGCTGTATTCCCTGAGTTTCTGCATGCCTGAAAATATCTGTCATTCTGTATTGTTTTGTCCTGTTTTATTGTACTTGAAGGACAATTTGGTTATGTGTAAAATCTTGGCTCAGGTTTTTATTTTCCCTCCGAACTTTATGACATTTAATGTTGCTGCAGAGAAATCTAAGGCCAGACTGAATTTGTATTCTTCCACAATAGATGACTTGGATTTTTTTTGTGCCCAATTACCTAAAGAATGCTTTCTTTGTATTTGAAGTTTAATAATTTAATCACATGTTATTGCCAATTGTTTCATACCCATTTATTTTCTGTAATGTCTCCTAATGTATTTAATGTGTTACCTGTATGTCTCATGATATCTATGAATTGCAGATACTGTTCACTTTTGAGTTTCTACTTCAAAAATTAAAATTTCATTGGGTCATCACTGTCTGATATTTCAAATTATCACCTTCGTTTTTGTTGCTTTAATCTTCTCACTTTTTCAGTTCATTATGATTTCACCAAAACTTTCTTTATGCTCATAATTTGATTTTAATCTGTACCTTTGTTCTTGATTTTTCTAAATTATTCATCAGTTCTATAATGGTTTTTATTTTGTTTTTACTTTATTTTCCTTACTATAATATCCCTTTAGTAATATTTTAATATCTCATCTTTAATTTTGTTTATTGTAATATGTATGCAGACTTGTCACACCCTTTTCTCTTATTTTTTCAAATTTTTTCCTTAATCTTTTAATTTAAAATTCTGATTTATAATTTTATAAATGTCTGGATATATACATACGTGTTTTGATTACATGTCACAACTATAAGTGTAGATTTAGGAAGGCTGAAATTGAGAAACATCATTTAGATTGACAATAAACCATAATGCAGCACAATAGATATTTTTTTGTCTGTTTGCTTATATTTCTGCATTCACTCCAGGAAGGATTTAATTTTTTAAAATTTTTAATTAATTATTATTTTTTTACATTTTGATCCCTTTCATTTATTTCTCCCCACCTATGCATCTGGCAACCACCCATGTCTTCTCTGTATCTATGAGCTTGTTTTTTTTTTGTTTTTAAGATTCCACATATATGAGAAATTATAAGTATCTTTTTCTGTCTGACTTATTTTACTTAGCATAATGCCTTCAAATGCCCTCATCCATGTTGGTGCAAATGGCAAGATTTTATTATTTTTTATGGCTGAATAATATTCCATTGTACATGTATATCATATTTCTTTTTTTTCAATTTTTTAATTTAAATTCGAATTAGTTAACATATAGTATAATATTAATTTCAGGAGTAGAATTTGGTGATTCATCACTTAAACATAACACCGAGGGCTCATCACAAGTGCCTTGCTTAATATCCATCTCCCATTTAACCCATCCCTCCACCCACCTCCCCTCCAGCAACGCTCTGTTCTTTATAAATTAGAGTTGGTTTTACATTTGACTCTCTCTTTTTCCCCCTGTGCTCTTCTGTTTAATTTCTTAAATTCACGTATGAGTGAAATAATATGTTATATGACTTATTTCACTTAGCACAGCACACTCAATCCATGTCATTGAAAATGGCAAAATTTCACTCTTTTTGATGGCTGAATAATATTCCATTGTATATATAAACCACAGCTTCTTTATCAATTCATTCATCAGTGGACACTTAGTTTTTTCCCATATCCTGGGTATTATAAATAGTTTTTCAATGAACACAGGTCTGCATTTACCATCTTAGAGTTAGTGTTTTCATTTTATTTGGATAAATACCTAGGAGTTGTATTGCTGGATCATACAGTGGTTCTATGTTTACTTTCTGAGCAATCTCTGTACTGTTTTTCATAATGGTTGCCCCAATTTACATTGCTACCAATAGTGCATGAGGGTTCCCTTTTCTCTATATCCACACTGATACTTGTTATTTTTTGTCTTGTTTGCTTTGTTTGTGTTTTAGAGGGAGAGACAGCACATGAGCAAAGGAGAGAGGCAGGAGGGAGGGAGGGAGGGAAAGAGAGAGCAAGAGAGAGAGAATCGTAAGCAGGTTCCATGCTCAGCATGGAGCCCAATGTGGAGCTCAATCCCAGGACCCTGAGATCATGACCCGAGCCAAAATCAACAGCTGGATGCTCAACCAACTGAGCCACCCAGACACCTCATCTTGTCTTTTTGATAATAGTTATTCTAACAGCTTGAGGTGTTATTTCAATGTTCATTTTTCTGATGATTAACAATGTTGAGCATCCTTTGAATTACTTGTTGGTCATCTGTATGTCTTCTTTGAAAAATTAATGTCTATTCAGATCTTATGCCCATTTTCTAATTGGACTGTTTATCTTTTGAGTTGTGTGAACTCTTTATGTATTTTGGGTATTAACCTTTTATCAGATATATGAGTTACAAATTTTTCTCCTTTGTTGCCTCCTCATTTTGTTGACAATTTGTTTTGCTGTGCAGAAGCTTTTTAGTTTGAGGTAGTCTCATTTATTTATCTTTGCTTTTGTTACTTTTACTTTTGGTGTCAGATTCAAAAAAATCTAGGTCTTGTTGAAGACATAAGGTCAAGAAGCTTGTTGTCTATGTTTTATTCTAAGCCTTTTATGGTTTCATATCCTACATGCAAGTTTTAAATGAGTTTTGAGTTAATTTTTGTATATGGTTTAAGATACAGGTCCAATTTTATTCTTTTGCATATGGCTGTCCAGTTTTCCTAACACTATTATTGAAGAAACTATCTTTTCTCCATTGTATATTCTTGTCTTATCTGTCCTAAATTAATTGACCTTTATCCATGTGTTTATTTCAGGGCTCTCCATTGATATGTGTCTATTCTTATAGCAATACTATAGTGCTATAATTACTAAAACTTTGTAATATAGTTTGAAATCAGGGAGAATGATGCCTCCAGCATTGTTCTCCTTTCTTAAGATTGCTTTGGCTTGTAGAAGTCTTTTGTGGTTCCATATACATTTTAGGATTGTTCATTTCTGTGAAAAATGCCACTGGACTTTTAAGAGGGATTGCACTGAATCTGTATATTGCTTTGGGTATTACAAATATTTGAGCATGGAATATTTTTTCCATTTATTTGTGTCTTCAGTTTCTTAGCTCAATGTCCTACAGTTTTCAGTATACAGGTCTTTCACCTCTGTGATTAAATCTATTACTACATATTTTATTTTTTTTTAATTTTTTTAACGTTTATTTTTGAGACAGAGAGAGACAGAGCATGAACGGGGGAGGGTCAGAGAGAGAGAGGTGGGGGGGAGACACAGAATCTGAAACAGGCTCCGAGCTGTCACCACAGAGCCCGACACGGGGCTCGAACTTACAGACCACGAGATCATGACCTGAGCTGAAGTCGGCCGCTTAACCGACTGAGCCACCCAGGCGCCCTGTACATATTTTATTCTTTTGATGCAACAATTGCAAATGGGATTTTCTTAAATTCTCTTTCTGATAGTTCATTATTATTGTGTAGAGATGCAACATATATTTGCATATTGATTTTGTATCCTGCAGCTTTACTGAATTCATTTATTAGTTCTAACAGTTTTTTGGTAGTCTTTAGGGTGTTCTATATATAGTCTCATGTTATCTGCAAATGGTGACAGTTTTACTTCTTACTTTCCAATTTGGATGCCTTTTATTTCTTGTTCTTATCCAGTTCCTCTGGCTAAGACTTCTAGTACTATGTTGGACAGAAATGATGAGATTGGACATCCTTGTCTTTTTCATGAGATTAGAGGAAAAATTTCCTGCTTTTAATTATTGAGTATGATGTTAGCTCTTGTCTTGTCATATATGGCCTTTATTATGTTAAGGCATATTCCCACCTCCTTTGTGGACAGTTTTAATCATAAATTGATATTTGGTTTTGTCAAATGCTTTATCTGCATCTCTTGAGATGATCATATGATTGCTATCCTTCATTTTGCTAATGTTGAGTATCACATTCAGTGATTTGAGGATATTAAACCAACCTTGTATTCCTAGAATAAATTCCACTTGATCATGGTATATGATCCTTATAATGTAGGGTTGAATTTAGTTTTATCTATTTATCATCTCTGTGGCCTGATGACTAAATGCAGTCTTAGTTGGAGTATGTTGGACTCTCTTTTCTGAGAAAGAATCCTTTTCTCCCAGTGGAGTATCCTCCCTAGGTATCCTGCTTTTATAGAGGAAAGTCTCATGAATTCAGACTGTTCCTCAATTTTAGCAAAATTCTACATCCTTTGTAAGAAGAATCAGCTCCTCCTATTGGCTTTCTTCTTTCCACCTATCTCACCCCAGCCAAGCTTTCTGTTCTTACTTTCCATTCTACACACCATCCTCCTGCCAGTAAGAAAAGAGGAAAGATAAATAGAGTATCTCCCTCTTCTTCTCTCCAAATTAGGTTGTGTGTGAGGCTTTTCAGGATTCCTATTCACCCATAAATAATACTTCTGACATGGACTGATGTTAAAGGCACACTATGAGAAAATCTGTCTTTTTCCTTAATTAGTCCTTCTTGAATTTGTCAGCATTGGTCAATACCATTTTCTTTATTTGGTTGCTTTAAAAGAATGGTGTCTTTGTCTTTATGGCATCTGTCCATTTAATTAGACTTTATTATCATTACCCACAAATCCCTATCTTTTTTTTCTCTTTGTCTTTCATGAGTCTAATACTAGCCATTGGTCTGTTTATGAGAAGTGTGAGGGAGAAGAGAAAATAAAAACATAGGCATAGACTAAGATCTGCTCCTGAACATACTCTTCTCCTAATTTAAGTTAAAAAAATAGATGGTAAGAAGTAAAGAGAAAATGAAGATTGGAGGGAGAAATGTGGGGTAGATACTAGAACTTTCTGTACTGTTTTATTATAAGGAATGGTTGAGCTGGTAATAAAAATTAAAAATGGTCTGTTTGTCAGCATAAAGGACAGAAGAATAAGAACCAAAGGAGTCTATGATTTGGAATGAGTAGTTGGGATATAATAATAAATCCATATGAAATAGTCTTACTGTTGAATTCTTGTAAAGGGAGATTGATAAATGTCATAATGACTCAAGACTTCACTGAAGTAATAAGTGGATGGAATTTGAAGATAAAACATTGCCATATGAAAATAAGTAGGCAGTTTATTAGATAGGCGGGACTTTGAGTCTTTATTTGTCCTACATTACACTCGAGCATACCTTGTCAGAGATGTTCCATGCCCTCAGCGGAAGCAACAGATTTATAAACAGTTTCAGTTACAAGAAGAGTAAGTTTTGATACTCAAAATCCAATCTTAATATTTAAAAGTTCAGGCTTGTTTAAATAAAAACTTCAGTTGCATATCCAGTTCAAAGATTCTCTTTTCCTTTTAGTCAAGGCCTCACACGTGGCTTGGGGGCCTTTCACTGGGGAAGATGAATGAATGTATTCTCCTTTTTCACTTTCTTCACCTTTTCTTCTCATGACTATTCTGGTCAAGGAAAGGAGGAATTGTGCCTATTGCTCAGGGCTTACCATGGTAGTTCATGCCACACTTCTTACTCCTAAGATCCTCTAAATCTTCTCTCCACTTTCCTGGATATAGTCTCATAAAGATTATCCAGCATATTTTCCTTATCTGAAATCTTCTTTTATGGAGGCAACTCATACATCTTTTCCATGCCAAACATTGGGAATGCAGGCTGTTAATCTTTCCTGTGGGCCTTGCTCCCCTATTAGTTCTTTGAGTTGGCACCCTAACTTCTCAAGTTCCAAATAGAAATCAGTATAACACATCATATGCTCCTAAAAACTCTTCTATTGCATTCTTCTTGATTGTATGTGGACAACTACATCTTATAAACCATAAATATTGGGAATGCAATGTTAGTCTCTCCTTCTTGCAAACACTCCTAATCCATCAACTTGTGAAGGAGAATAATAAAAGAGGGGGGGAAACCCCTCCTCCTTAGAAGAAAGAAGAAATATCATTGCATTCTCCATTAGAGTGACTTCATTAACAACTCACTCACTACTCAACTTGCATTTTCCAGAAAGTTTAGTTTGGCCAAACTTCAGTGAGTCCTGAAAGTATATATTTAGTAGTCTCTTTTAACATGAGGAGAATTTATATTTACCACACAGTTTTGATAAATATATACTCAATGTTTTGGGCTTTAAAATTCTGTACTTCCAAGATAACTAGTAAAGTCATGTTCATTGTCTACTAGTACTTTCCTGCTTTCATATGAGATTTTCCCCAAAAGAAGAAATATCTTAAAAATGGTTTAGTAAGGAGTGGAAAATATGCTCTGTTGTTTAACAATTTTAATTTAATTTTTAATCTTCAATATTTTACAACAAGTTTAATAGACATTTTCTCAATAAATCTGTATAAAGGTCTGTTGAGGTTGTTAAAATAATTTTTTTCTTTTAAAGGTGACACTTCAGACTCTTGAAGTTATGTCAATTCCTCAGTCACAGAGCTAGTAAATGTTAGGATGATAAATTAAAACTTTAGTCTTCCATTCTCTAGTATTTCTCATTTCCAATAAACAATCTTTTCTATACAGTCTAGAGTAAGTTATTATTGATTATAGGTTTTGAATATAACATAAAATGTTTTATGACTGCATGTCTAATATGCTGTTCTAGTTTAAGAGTTAAGCCTATATTTATGTCCTTGTGAGTTAAGTTTCTTTCTAAGGAAGAAGGTAAGGAGTAGCCAAGAGAATTAAAATTATTGTAAGCAAGAAGAAGAAGAAGAAGAAGAAGAAGAAGAAGAAGAAGAAGAAGAAGAAGAAGAAGAAGAATGGATTACTCTTTCAGGAGAATTCTGAGCTTTTCTAATGAGATGATCACTTCATCAGAAGAGAAGTATATAAATCAAAGTCTCTGACAGGTAAATGTTTATTAGAGAATATGATTAAAGACATTAAAATTATTTTACCATTAATTGTTTCTACTTAAGTACTAGTCAGTTGTTACTTAACATGTGAAAGAACTCCTACATCTTCCCAGTTTTCCTACTTATAGTGTCAATAGTTCATTCCTCTTCCTTATATGTTCCTGGGGAAGGGCATTGTTCAGTGTACCAGCCTGGACTTCCTTCGCCTGGGAGGAGTGACAAATCTGATGGGTGAGTTAGGAACAGACAATAGGTATGTTTAGATCAGTCTGTGTTTTTCCCTTTTTAAATATGACTATATACACAGACATATGAGTCTTTTGCCATGGGGAAAAAGTCTCTATCTTTACAGCTGATAGGGATCATAGAAGAATCTGTAGATTTGAGGTAAATTCGATTAAATGAAGTATTAGGTTATGGTCCCATGTTCTACAAACCTTGGAAAATAAGCATGAGTAGAATTCAGGATGCAAAATCTCACTTAAAGTTTAAGGCATTTGGTGTATCCAAGCACAATTACTTTTTCCTTGACAGTTTGAAGTATCTTGCAGAAACAACGTAAAGCCTGAAGCGACATGATATTTTGACTTTCTTGTGCTTCTGTGGCTCATGGAAGTTTTGCCCATTGGGAAGTGTTTGTTTATATTTATACAGGAGGTTAAGTAAGCCTTAGCCAAATACCAGGATGAGTCTAAGCCAGTAGATGGATGGCAGGGAGCACATGACTCACAGTTGAGTGAGCTTCATAGTCTCATTAGTCATCATGTACAAGCCACAAGTGTGTCCTTGAACTACACAGGCATGGAATGGCCTGAACTACAGGTACAACTAAGATTGACTAAATTTTATTATGCATTATGGGAGAATCTTTCCCTTCTGTTCAGCTTAATTTTTAAGTAGCTCTTAAAATGAATAAAAATAAAATACTCTTATGTGCTTTGCTTTCTGGATTTCCCCTGTTTATGCTGCTGGCCTCCTGTTTCATACTAACATATATTGCCTGCCTGATAAATTATATAATCACTCTACATAGTAAACTCTAAGATGTAAGCTTTAAATTATTGAGCAGAAGTCTAGGTATACAGTTATCAGTAGGTTTCCTCCAAACTCGGCTCCTTTTGATGCTGTTTGCGTTGTATTTAGAACTCAAACAGGAAGATGTAAGTAGAGGATAATCACTTGGATTCATGTAGCAGATCCACAGAGTCTTTATAAATTAATGTTCTATAATTGCAGTTTTCATATACACAAAAATAGAGATGACAGTAAAATAAATCTTCTGGGATTCAGTTTCTACATTCTTGTTCCATTTACTCCACCACCCCACCTCACTTTTTTTCTGAAGCATCTTTTATAAAGCAACTCCTAGACATCTGATCATTTTAACTATAAATATATTAGTAAATATTTCTAGCACATAATAACTTTTATAAATTTAAGAAAAATACAGTAAACATATCCAATGATAATTAATCATTATTTATTTTTACTGATTGCAACATTATTAATTATTAATAAAGATTTCACAGGGGATCAAATACAGTGTCTATATTCACTTAGCTTAATTAAAAAAAAAGTCTATATAGGTTTTTTGGTTGATTGTTTTAATAAGCGTCCACCTAAAGTCTCATATTGAATTCAGTTGATATTCTCAGACATCTCTTTTTATCAGGAATGGTTCTCTCTCCCAACATTTTCCTCCATATGCGTTCTCCATATGTCACCTCTCTGGTGTAATTTTCCACATTCTGTAAAGTGTGATATTATTTGTCACGATCCTCTTTCTCCTATCTCATAAGTTAATTGGGGAATAGATATAGAGAAGCTTAGATTCAGGTACAAAATCATTTTTTAATTAATTAATTAATTAACTATGAGGGGGAGAAAGAGAGAGTGAGCACAAGCTGGGGAGGGGCAGAGAGAGGGGGAGACTCCGAGAGAGAATCCCAAGCAGGCTCCCTGCCGTCAGCACAGAGCCTGACCTATAGCTCAATCTCACAAACAGTGAGATCATGACCTGAGCTCAAAACAAGAGTTGGACGCTCAACTGACTGAACCACCCAGGCACCCCCAGATATAAAAACTTTTAATAAATACATATAGTTATGAATATTTTCTATTGTACACTCTTAGTAAAATATAAAGTTTACCATTATGTCAACCTGACACGTTCATTTTAAAGTTTATCTTTGACTTAATGAATTAGCCAATATCATTGGGCATAAGTGCTTTGATCCACTTATTTCATTCATTACCCTTGAGTTTATTGGATCTAGTTCTTATATAAAGGAGAGTTTTCTCTCATGAACTTTTTTATTCATTTAAAAATAGTCTTTATAAGAAAGGCCAGACAGACGTTTGCTTCTTTCCTCTTATTTATCTTGGGTAAGACCATAGTTATCCAGCTTTAGATTGGTTAAAAAGAAAAAGGGAGGTATCTTTGGGTATGGGATTATTCAGCTCAGCTGTGAGGGTGATCAAGGATTTAGGATGAATGTTGATCTCAAATTATCCATATAAAAAATTCAAGGCACAAAATTTATAGTTATATTAGGAAGACAAATGTGTCAGAAAGGAAAGAAAATAATGAAGAGAAATTATAGTCAAATCCAACAAACAAAACTAGTTACATATTCCACAGAAAGAAAAATAATTAATATATTGACATATTAAAAACTTTGGCAAGTTTGCTGAGGATAATCATCCAGTTCACACAAAAATATTGGAGGGAAAGAATATTTTTCTTTGGCTTACAGGTTTCCCTAGCTACAGGCCATGGTGATAGCCATGGCAGCCCATAACTGAAAATGTCACAAGATAGCACAGAAACTATTTCCAAACAGAACCATATTCAATGCAGCACTAGACAGCAAGAAATTCAGAATTCAAAGCATCAAAGTAAAATGAAAATTATAATTTTGAATATTCAAGAAAGGATTGTAAAATACAATCTTGTGATGGGGTCTTCCCCTACTGAAAATATATAAATTGTAAAAGGGCACATACAAATAGAAAAGGGCCTCAAATATCACTCTCTGAGAAAAGAGAAAGTGATTGATAGGGTCAAAATTACCATCTGGAAGGATTGTTTCTCCAAATAGATAACTTGATGACTGTGTCTCCACTGGCTGTTTTCATTCATTAGCTGGGAGAAACCCAGAAGAAGGAAGAAACATGGAAACATGACAGAAATGTAAGAGTGTCAGTCAACTATGCTTCTCAGAAGAGATTTGAGCAGTGGCTTTCCATAAACTCCAAAAAATTGAAGCTTACATCATTGATTTTTTATATTTCATGTTTTTTAAATATGAGTATTTAATGTTATACTTTTCTTCTAAAGACTGTTTTAGCTGCATCTCCCAAATGTCCACGTACATTTTCATTTTCACTCAATAAAAAATGTTTTCTATTTCTTTTGTAACATTTTCTTGACCCATATGTTAGAAATAATGTCCAAAAACTTTGGAATTTTCCAGATTTTTTTGTTATTCATTTTTAATTTATTATATTTTACTCATAGAATATAATTTGTATGATTTAATTTACTTTTATTGATTAAATCTTGTTTATGGTCTAGCATATGGTCTATCTTGGTAAATACTTCATGTATGCTTGAAATGAATACATATTCTGCTGTTGTTGGATGATGTAGTCTATAAATGTAATTTAAGCCAAGTTGATCTGTAGTGATGCTCAAATGTTATATTATCTTATTGATTTTCTGAATTCTGTTGTATCAATTACTAATCAAAAAACTCTGTGACTTTTTGCATGCTGTGCAAAATACCAGAAGTAGCAAGAGGAGATTTAGGTGTAATTTTGAGTTAATATGAGAGAAGACAGGCATTAGGGTATGCCTAGTCTGTTCAGATTTCTATAACAAAATATCACAGGCTGGGTGGCTTAAGCCATGCAAGTGTTAGGTTTGGTAGAGAAAACTTACGAAAATTTTCTTATGTGGTATTGAAGAACAAATTATCCATGACATTTGTAAAGACAGTAAGGAAGAATTTATTGAAGAGGTATTACTACAATGGGTGTTTTACCGTAGAGAAGAGAAATGAGGCTAAACTCTGGATATAGCAAGGGCAAACAGAAATTTACAGTCAAGCAGCAAATTGGGAAGAAGAAACATCAAAGCTGGAGGGATTCTTGGTAGACCAACTCAACAGAATTCTTGCTGAAAGCAGGCCAGGGTGATATGACAGGGAGATGAGAAATTTGCCCAGATATTGAGGGTTAGACATATTCGCTAAACTGACTCAACAGGACTTTTGCTAAACCTGGACTAATATGGCTAAGGACAGAGTCCAGCTTCAGACCTACTCTAAAAGAGGAATCAAAGGAGCCTGACTCAAATTTGGTCATAGACAAAGTCTTTGTCAGTAAAAGGATTTCCCATAAGACTAAGATTCACTTTCAACTTTCATAACCATACAATTTTACAGCTGTAAATTATAAGGACAGATATAAATTATAATCTAAATGAATTAAATAAATATATAAATAACTTGAATTTACATTTTGATTTCTTTCATATAGGAGAATTATAAAGCCAACAATTGTTATTCTATAATCTGATTTTAGAAAATTCCCAAGTTCTATAGCTCTTCCAGCACATTAGGGCTTGCGTATACACATACAGAGAGAAAGAAAGAGAAAATGAAGGCAAGAGTGCAGAAAGGGGACAGAGGGTATAAGCATTTTCTGTTATTTGTTTACAATGTCATTTGTTTAGCCTTATGGCAGCCAATGTTTCTGGTAACCTTGATTCTCCAGAAGTGTGATTTTCAAATCTTGTTTCCATTACATCATACCTGTCACAGGTTCTCACTTACAATACTCAGAACAGTGAATGCAACTCTATGTCATTCTCTGTTCTCAATAAATCAGTCAATAAAACTGATATTAAAAACACCATAGGAAGAATCTTAATCCTCCCTAATTCTCTCTCTGTCTGTCTCTCTACATGTATAATGCAATTTTTACTTCATTTGTGTTATATTCTAAAATTTAGCACACAGTTTTGTAATCAATTGTATTTTTTTCTTTGAAGATTCTTCCACAAGTGAATAATTGTCATTGTCATACCTCATTCTATGAGAAGTAAGTTGGCTGCGAAGTTTTTCTTTCTTTTTCTTTCTTTCTTTCTTTCTTTCTTTCTTTCTTTCTTTCTTTCTCTCTTTCTTTTCTTTCTTTCTTTCTTTCTTTCTTTCTTTCTTTCTTTCTTTCATTACATGCATTGTTAAAGACAATATGTAATACTTAAAATTTAATTATTAGTATCCTTTATTGAACAGCAATATAATGTAGTGGTTAAGATCAGAGTTTTTTGATTAGACAGATGTGACTTTTTGCTTGCTGTGCTACTACCAGAAGCAGCAAGACGTAGAAGAAGCCAGAAGAGAGAAAAAGACTGTTAGGGTGTGTATCCACTCTACCAGCTGCCAGTTACATATGAGAAATTTACTTAAAATTTCTAAGCCTTTCCCCCTCTTAAAAGGGATAATAATAGCACTTTCTCCAATGTGTTTTTTCAAAGGCTAAAGATATAATTTCTTGGCACAGTTTATGGAAGATATTAAATGCCCTATAAATGCTTGTTGGCAGCCAAGGTAATTGAAATAGTAGCAGCAGGACTTGTCACTGTAGTTTAAATTGTAGTCATACCACTAGTAGCTATAATAAATTCTGCTACATCTCATTGTTGTGCCAAATATCTTGGTTGAGAGTCAATCAATTCCTTACAATATAGCCCTGTGAGAGAAATTTTACTGCAAAAATATCCCTGAGAATCTGAAACACCTGTGCTGGCTTTGCACTAATCTCTTTACACCTGATATCCACAAAGTTTTTGTTATTATTATTATTATCACTATCAAGACATTGCTGTGCTTTGAATACACAGGCCCAAGAGTGGGCAGGATGAAGGAACAGATGACAGCTAAAGGCTGACTGCGGGAAGCTGCATGGCGTGGAAGACGTACACACACTAGGCCTTACTGTCTCCACATCACATTGCACAACAATGTTGAAAGTACATGACAATACGTGTCCTAGATGTTCTTTGACGCTAGTAGAACAGATTGCCTTTCAGAAGCAACCTTCATTCATTGGCTCTACCTGAGTAAATCTAGAGAAAGGAGCATGGATGATAAAAGTGCAGTCAGAATCCTAGAAAATTATAGCTCAGTAGTGATGCTAGGATATGGAGGATTTATATTAAGCTCCAGTGAAGTGGAAATATCCACAAAAAATAAATGTTGGAGATTTTAAAAGACATTCAGCAGCTCCATTTTTGTGTGTGTGTGAGATAAGAAGTCTCCCTACAACAATTTCCTAGGGTGATTATCTTCATCCACCCAAGAAGTTAATTAAAACATATTTGAAAGTTCTCTCCTTATTTGGTAAATAACATAAACTCCTTGAACCTTGGTGTTCTGTTTCATAAAACAGGGATGATAATAATTATGCATAGGCCAATTTTAGGACTCAAATGAACAGTGTATGAAAAATATCTGGCACTGAGCAGGCTCACCGTGAACCTAAGTACTTACTCTTCTTTTCTACATGGTGACAGAGCTGAGGATTCTCACTGGTAAATTAGAAGGGGCAATTATATAATTTTGTCTTCAAGGTAGTATCACTCATATTTGCAGTCCTTCACCCTCTCACAGAAAGGCTGAAAATAGCCTTGTGCACAGTTTGTAAACATGGTACTCCCAGCTCTGCTCATCCTTGCACAATTAGTTCAGGTGATTAGACCCTAGTGTTAATGACTCCAGGGTCATAGTTTTAATTCAGTAAGGATAAATTGCATTAAAATAGACAAAGAAAACACACACACACACACACACACACACGCACACACGCACACACACACAAATTCTGCTTTACTGACAAAACAACACATCTAACCATTTTAAACAATCTCATTATAATGTGATTTGTCAAAAGAAGGTTCTCTGACAATGGAGAAAAAGGAGCTGGGCAGTCCATTATTGCTGCAGGTAAAAGCAATTCAAGTTAACACCATCATTATGTGCCCTAGATGACTTTGTCTCTTCCCAGTGTGGACAAATCCAAGCAGGAATTTTGAGTTCTATTTGGAGTATGAATAATAATAACAAGACTATTGCAGTTAAAAGCTAAAAGAAAACAGTATTTTCTTCAGTTCTATTTGGGTTCCTCTATTTTATTAAGAAGGATTTTGGACTGTAAAGGGTATAACAAATAATGATAAAAAAGTATTTTAACTGAAATATTATTTAGGGATTTTTAAAAGTTCTCTGCATAAATTAACTAGATTTAGTTTTCCTAGCCCAGATAAATTATATCCCCCCAAACCAGGAAACTTGCAGATGAGGAAGCTCAACTTTAATAATCTTTGATGAAATAGGGAGAGGTTGCCACAATCTGGAAAGAAGCAAATATAAGTGTGAATTCTTCTCAAATGAAGTTTTAAAAATCACAACAGAATTGTAACATTTAGGCTATGGAGTTATATGCCAATATTTTATAAAAGCTGTTTAGAAAAAATACATCAAGCATTTAGAAAAGTTAGGGATCCATTAAAAGCAAGGGATACCAGCAAATGTCATATATATATAATGTAATTTATATTATAATTAATAATATATAATATTATTCTGATTTTTCCAGATATAATATCATACGGATTTGAATCAGGTTTTGACAAAAACTTCTCCTGGTATTCAATGAGTCAAATGGAGAATGGTATATAAGGTAAATAAAATCATAACTATTTTGAAAACGTGTGCTAGAAAGTGTTAATTAAAGGATCAATATCTCCCACTTACATGTCGCAGGTCTATGCTCTCAACTTGTGTTTATACCAGTGGTATGGATAGGGTCTATAGAAGAGAATATATAATTAGAAATTCCTTAGCTCTGTGGGGGAATAAGTCATGATTTTAAAACCTGGCTGGGAAAATCTTGGCAATTTTACCTAACCATTTTATACTTCTTTGACTCATTTCTGAATTATAAAAAATATTACTTTCCTTCTAGAGTATTGGAGGTTAGATAAGAACATGTATATAAAGTTTGTACCACATTGCGTTCCATTTCTTAATAACTCAATAAATTATTATCACTGTTGTTTGGATCATAATTATAGTAATACATCATGTCTTTGGGCCTTTTCTTTGCCTTTCTCTCATTCAGATATCTTAAGGATGCGACAGTATGTAAAGGATACTGTCCCCATTACTTTTGGCTTCATTTTATTCACAAAAATATTTCTCAAAACAGTCCCTTCCCATTTGATCTTCCATGATTAAGTTGAAGCCCTCCTTGGTCTCATCCTGAATTAGAGAAAGCACTTCCTAGCTAATATCCTTGCTTCTAGGTTTGTAAAACAAATTTCTATTTAGGGGCGCCTGGGTGCCTCAGTCGGTTAAGCGTCCGACTTCGGCTCAGGGCATGATCTCGCGGTCCATGAGTTCGAGTCCCACATCAGGCTCTGTGCTGACAGCACAGAGCCTGGAGCCTGTTTCAGATTCTGTGTCTTGCTCTCTCTCTCTGACCCCCCCCATTCATGCTCTGTCTCTCTCTGTCTCAAAAATAAATAAACGTTAAAAAAATTTAAAAAAAATTAAAAAAATAAATTAAATTTAAAAACTTCTATTTATTCTATCATATTCATCTGCCCAAAATCCATTTCTAAAATACCACCACTGTATTCTATAATACAATGCATAATGGCAGTATCCCACCCTCAGGAAAACATCAGCTTCCTTTTTTAGACACTCATCCTTCAAGATCATTCCCATGGCTTCATAACAGCTTTGGGTGCCCCATTGTCCTTCAAGGATCTTCAATTTGCCTCACTGCTCTATATTGCCTATGCTGTGAGCACCTTTTCCTTCTATCATCCTTTTGTTTGCTGAGCTATTTCCACCAGCATAAATTATCTACTCTTAAAATTGTTTGTATCATGATAGCCTGTGTTGATCTAGCTGTTCCATACACATCATCCAGGAATTAATTATGCAATTCTTGGTTATGACAGGTTAATAATCATAATGTTTTGTTTTGGAAGTTTACTTGTCATAGATATCCTAGTTTCTCTAGCTAGATACTAAGAAACTAATATCATCTTTTTTTTTTCTAATCCAGTACATATAGTAATATACTCTGCACAAATTTGCAAAGCAGGCACATGATAAGTAAGTTTATATTAAATAAATTAACAAAACTACTAATTGAATAATTCCTTTAACATTGAATCCATTTTTTGGCCCAGGACTATATTAATCCAAAAGCATGTAAAACAGGGTTGGTTTTTGATGCAGATTCCTGGGATATGAATCAAATTATCTACAGAAGATCCTTCATTCCAAAGACGTGCTATAATGCTTTACTCATGTGTATATTCTATGTACAGTGACTTTCCTGTCTCTAGTGACTTCATGAAAGATCCCTTCAGAGCTAGAACAAAGCACTAGGTTTCCCCATGATGCTCCATCATTACTTAACATATCACAGAGCATAGTCACAGCTAGCAATTGCCAGAATTACCTATTCCAGCATGCAAACCTTTGTAAAGCTTGTTCTAATAAATGAAAGAGGAAGAAATCCACTGGATTTTACTATATTCTTCCCCTAGGCTTACATTGAACAATGAGCCCAGTACTGTGCTGTACAGCACACTGCTGAGCTTCCTGAACAATTCAAACCTTGCTAAGCACAAGAGCCCAGGGAGCTATTAGCATGCGTCTAATCCCAGAGCTTAACATTCCAGATGAGACTAGTGTCACAGATTCCTTTAGAATGTGATTTTTCTTGATTCTTTTCCATGTGGATGTGTGAAACTATGAGGGAGGCTGAAGCAGTTGGAGAGGGAGGGAGAGCATGTCTAGAGTGATGACACATTTAAAAATACCATCCTGAGAAGCCCTGAGCTCTCTAACTATGGATTCTAAATATAGTTATGCCAACGGGAGAGAAGTGCACCAGTTGGGCTTTCAGAAAGCTGCTCTAGCACCAGGTACAGATGACTCACCCAGGGGGTGTCAGGCTGTGATATGCCATTTCAGCATTTTCTGACCAAAGCCTTCAAAGAAAGTTCCTTCCCAAAAAGCCACACTCTCCTCAGAGAACAGAGGAATAATAACACATTGATACTGAATTCCTAGCATTAGATCATTTGTAATCTCCTCAAAAAACATTTTTTTCATTGTTGTTATAAAAAGGCTTTCTAGGTAATGACTCTTATTGGCTAAGAAAATATACAAAAAATATACAGTGGATATTATTTCATCTTATACATATGTTAGCTTAAATATCTTTCCATTAAGTTGATTTCTTATAAGGGAATCTAAAACTGGTGTTGCATTGAACATATTTCTAACATTCTGAACAATAAATTGAGCAGGATCGTAAGGATGAAAGCCTTTGTTTATTTCATGATTTCTGCTTTTTTTTTTTCCATCAGAATATACACATACAAACACACAATTCCCTAAAATTCTTAAATCATCAAACCTATTTGAGCCTACTATTAAAAAATGAGTGGGAAGGCATCTACTATTGTTCTTGTCCACTGCATGTTTTTGTGCTGACTAGATTTATTGAATTTTAATGGCTAACATGTTCATAAGTTAATTCTTAACCAGGGCTATTTAAAAACCTCCTGTGATGAGCTAACTATAACAGACTTGCCATCTGTGTCTCTTAGGAAGCAAAAGTTTTAAATTTAGTGAACTTGTTGGCATTCTATTTTTCAATTCAACCTCCTCTGTAAATTTATTTTCTAGATCTTTAACTCTAGAGGAGTAGGGGTGAAGGGTAGACTAGACTGACTTGTCTGTAAGAGTTGGAACCAGGAGAAATCTCTTAACACTGACTTCATTTAGTGGTGACTTAATATTCTAGCCCTAGGTCCTCCTTTGCTTTTCCTCATTCCTCTTGAAAACAAGAAGTGGAGGTGCGACCAACACTTTCCACTTTGCCACCAGGTGATGCCAGTGGGATAGAGGTGTTGAAGAGACTGTTAGCCCCATTGGAAATCAGAAGTAGAAGGTGGAGATTTTATCTATTTTCTACAGACACATTCATTCAGTGGTTTCTAGTGCTTGAACTTTTTCATTAGACTTGAAGGGTAGGCAACTAGGCCTTTGGAGCCCGTTTCTTTTCTTTTCTTTGAGTCTCAATTGTTTCATCTTATCTTGATGCAATGAATAATGTTTCCTCTTCTCGATTTTTGTTTCCATTGCTTTTGACATTTGTATTTATCCTTTAGTATCTCTTCCTCCCTTTTTTCTTTTCTACCTTGCCTGTTTTCATTCTTCGGTCTCCCCTCAAAATTAGAAAATAAATAAGAAATAATAAAAATGTAAATAATCTCCCTTTTAATATGTGTAAAATTCACCAATTTATTTTGTTGTTTTTGATGTTAGTGTGAAAATCTAACCATAGAGCACTATTAGTTTTAATTTTTTCTATAGTTTTCATATATCCAGAGACACTTAACATGATTTGACAAAAACAAATAGGTAATAAACTTCAGTGAATTTTAGGATTCTCCCTCTGTCATCAAACTAAACAATCCCCCAAAATGTCAGTTGACTATGATGAGAACTCTTAATTTATTTTAGAAATAAATGTAAGTTTTTAATAAAAATTAAGTCATATCTTACAAATTCCAGACTCAAAATACAGCAAAAATCCAAATGCAAGAAAGTCTTATTTTCCAAATGAAGAACTATTAATTAAAACTGGAAAAATGGGGAGTCTGGGATAAAAGAAAGCCATGAATTATATCAGTGCTTAAAACAATCCTGGGTGAATAACCAGTGGAAGAATATTAAAATGTGTGTTTAAAAATTAACTATGAACAGAAATTAACCAGTGCTTATTATCCATGTATGATATAGACTAAAAGAACAAAAGCAGGGGCGCCTGGGTGGCGCAGTCGGTTAAGCGTCCGACTTCAGCCAGGTCACGATTTCGCGGTCTGTGAGTTCGAACCCCGCGTCAGGCTCTGGGCTGATGGCTCGGAGCCTGGAGCCTGTTTCCGATTCTGTGTCTCCCTCTCTCTCTGCCCCTCCCCCGTTCATGCTCTGTCTCTCTCTGTCCCAAAAATAAAACACAAAACAAAACAAAAAAAAAAAAACGTTGAAAAAAAATTTTAAAAGAACAAAAGCAAACATGAAGAGACTATGACCTTTTGTTTTCCTTTAAATGCATTTTGAAGTCACACTGAATTTTGCCATAGAGGTTGACATTATCAGACATACATGCACACAAATTCCAGAATCTAATTTCTTTGAATCATAGGTAAAATGCCCTTTCATACATCTAATACCTTGGCTTTCTAAAATTTTGTTTCCCTTCACCAATCTTCACAGTGCATTAAAGTATAAAATATAGATGCTAGCCTTTGGGAAGGAGCTAAACTGGTGACAAGCAGTTTGATAGGAAATGACTTCATATGGTTAAATGGACACCATGGGAAAGAGAGGGTGGTGAAAGAGATTGGAGTGCCTGAGACTGACAAGCTATTTGTCTTGAAGACCACCCCCTCACAGTCCAGGGAAGCCTCAGAACTGGCATGGGTCCATCTCACTCAGTCCAAATGCATTATTTCACTTTCTAGTACCTTTTAACACGCCAAGACCTCATCTCATCCCAACTTCCCTAGTTTATCTTAATTCTGGTTCCTGGAACAATTATGCACTCTAGAGCCAGGAAGAAAAGATACTGATGGGAAAATTTCTATTCCATTAACTTTGATCAATTCTATAGTTTGGGCAATTGGTCATACTTCAATCTAAATACTCTGGTTGCTTCCTTTGGATCCTGGAAATGTGAAATTGCTTTAGAAAAGAATAATAATATTTATAATTGTTAGTATTATTTATTAGTATTAAATAAGTAGGCTAGTGACTCTCATGACCCTTAATACTAAGAAACTAGGTATGATATTGTGATCATAGAAAGAGTGAGCATAATTTCTTCTACATTTTCATAGAATTTCTAACTTTGGGCACCCATCTTTGTGATGAATGTGATGACTCGTTCAAGAATCATTTCCAAAAGATGTTCCTGGAAGCATAAAGTATAAATGAATGTCACTGTGCTTCAAACTTACTGGACAAAAATTAAAAACAACAACAACAATATTTGGGGCACCTGGGTGGTTCAGTCGTTTAACCATCCAACTTTGGTTCAGGTCATGATGTCATGGTTTGTAAGTCCAGCCCCGCGTTGGGCTCTGTGCTGACAGTTCAGAGCCTGGAGCCTGCTTCAGATTCTGTGTCTCCCCCTCTCTCTGCCCCTCCCCTTCTCACACTCTGTGTCTCTCTGTCTCTCAATAATAAATAAATGTTAAAAAATTTTTTAAATGTTTTAAAAAATCATTTCATATTTTTTAAGTTTCAGTTTCATTAAGCCATAGGCTAGTGTAGCAAAAAGAGAACTGATCTTGGAATCGGGAGACGAGTCTTTTTAGTTGCCCTGGGCATTGAATAAATGTGTGACCTTGGATAAGCTACTTCATCTTTCTTTAGTGAATCTTCACTTATAAGCTGGTACTGATGAAAAAAAGTTGTTTTTGGAAATAGCTGTATTAAGAATAGATAGTATCTGAATGTTTCATAAATGTGCCATTTTCTTGGTTTCCTCCATCTTTTCTTACGAGAAAAATTTTGAGCTTTCTCAGGAAAAGCAGAGGTTACGTAAAGATTACTGTAACGCTTAAGATTTTTATTAGATGTTATAGTTTCTTTTAGGAGGTAGTTTAATAGCTTTATTCATCAATGTGTTCCTACAACATAGAACATAGTAGGCATTATCGGCAAATATTTGTTGAATGAATGAATGAATACGCCTGGGACATACATTTTGCTTTAAGGATTCTGACATCTAAGTAACTGTTTTCCCCCCCACATGTTTATTTTTTAATTTTTTTAATATTTCAAGTTTTTATTTAAATTCTAATTAGTTAACATATAGTATAATATTAGTTACAGGCATAGAATTTAGTGATTCATCATTTACATATAACAACCAGTTCTCATCAGGACAAGTGCCCTCTAGGAGACCTTTTTAATGGTAACACTATAAAGGAAAACTCCTTAGCCCTTTATTTCTGGAATAATAAGAAAAAAAATAGCATTCATCCTGTCTCAAAGAACCCCCAAAATATTATAGCATATAAAATATAGATATTCTCACAAAATCGTCAAAGTATTTCACTGAAATTATAATAATGCAGAAACTTAATTTATCTTAATATGCCTGTATCTGGAATTGTAAATGTATACAGATTTAAAAGTTGCCATAAAATATAATTATCTCTATAAATTATATGGATATCAGAAGAATTTTTGGTAATATTCTTGTCTTAGTAATGACAAAATGCACAGGACATTCACAGTGAAAAAAGGTGCTACTTAATAGTACATAGTACAGGGGCACCTAGGTGGCTCAGTTGGATGGGTGTCTAATTCTTGATTTCAGCTCGGGTCATGATCTCACAGTTGTGAGATTAAGCTCCACACTGGGCACTGTGCACTCGGCATGAAGCCTGCTTAAGATATTCTCTTTCCCTCTGCCCTCTCCTGCTTATGCTCCCTCTCTCTCTCTCAAAAAAAAAAAAAAAAAAAGTACATGGTGCAAAATATGACTGGCTTTAAAATCAAAGTGTTCAAGTTCCTGATTTGTAATTTGAAATTCATGTATTAGTTTTTCTCTTATCTTTAAATTTTTAAAATTTTTTTTTATGTTTATTTATTTTTGAGAAAGAGAAAGAGCATGAATTGGGGAGGAGCGGAGAGAGAGGAAGACACAGAATCCAAAGCAGGCTCCAGGCTCTAAGATGTCAGCACAGAGCTCAACACGGGGCTCAAACTCAGGAACCATGAGATCATGACCTGAGGTGAAGTCAGAAGCTTAACCAACTAAGCCACCCAGGTGCCCCACTTATTATAATATTGTTTTCAGGATAAAATAAGTTATTACAT
The DNA here is from genome assembly GCF_024362965.1 of Panthera pardus. Taxonomy (NCBI): domain Eukaryota; kingdom Metazoa; phylum Chordata; class Mammalia; order Carnivora; family Felidae; genus Panthera; species Panthera pardus. The sequence goes on along the minus strand of NW_026526821.1, from coordinate 70,239,249 downwards.
GAAAGCCTCTTAAAATGAAACATTTTACAAAATAGGTATTCAATAGATGTTAGCAATGCTTTCAATCATGATTTTTATAATGAGAAGCATAATTAACCATTCAAAAAAGAAAGAAATCTAACTTTGAAGATCCCTAATCCACACAATAGATGTTTTTAATACATGCTCCCTTCCTATTCATACCACATCCTTCACTTGGGAATTTCTGGCTCACCTCCCACCTTCAAGAAGGTATGCCTGGAAGCCCACTAGGCCAATTTTCTCTATGTGATAGGCTAGGGACTAAACCTGACCACCAGCAGATCAAAGAAGGGTTGGGTAAGATACTTGGAGCCCAGAGTGACTGATTTATCTAATCTAGTAGTACACTGTCATATCTTTTGTCTTTTTTGTTTTCTTTCCTTTTTTTTCTTCTTTCTTTGTTTTTTGTTTGTTTGTTTGTTTTGTTTTGTTTTCATTGCAGTATAGTTGGCACACAATGTTACATTAGTTTCAGGTATACAACATAGTGATTCAACAACTCTCTACATTATGCTATGCTCACCACAAGTATAGCTCCCATCTGTCACCATACAATGCTATTAAAATACGACTAACTATATTCCCTATGTTGTATCTTTTATTCCCATGCCTTTTCATTCCACAGCTGAAAGCCCATATCTCCATATCTCCCACTCCCTTTCACCCATTTTATCCATTCCCCCACCTCTCTTCTCTGGTAGCCATCAATTTCTTCTGTTTTTATAGGTCTGTTTCTGCTTTTTATTTGTTCTTTTGTTTATTCATTTGTACCCAGTTTTTTAATCCTTTTTATCAAGTGTTTCAGAATTCTTATATGGATCATCTCAGTATTTTTTCGATATCCAAAGATTTAGAGATATTAATCAAAAGTACAGAATATAAATAATTGGTTAAAGTTGCAATAGTATCTGACATTTACTTTTAAGATTTTAAACACTGATGATGCTCCCCACCACAAATTATTTGTTTGGTTTCATTCCTCCTATAAACAAACAAAATAGCAATGTTGTTTTGCCTCTTTAGGGGTGAATATGAGTAAACTGAGAAAAACGCATTGTTTGTGAAGCCTCAGCTCCTTTACACACCCTTAGCTATCAAAGGCATCCTTCCACTCACTGAAACTGAACAAGTGAAAGACTGCCCAGATTTTCAAACTCTGCTTCATAATTATTCAAGATTATTTGGTGATTTCAGTGATAATAAAGTGAACAATATCACAAATTTTTATGACAGAGAAACAAGTGATCATGCAAAATATGAATTTCAAGAAATCACTAACAGGGTCTGAGTGTTAGCTTTTTTACTAACATCTTCTCAGTATTTATTCATTTTAGCATTTATTTGAGAAATGATATGTTAGAGTGATTTGGAAACTTATTTAGCTTGGAATACGAGATGAGACTTTTAGTTGCTCTTCAAATGAATTTATATTTATTTAGAGAAGTACAGATTGAAGCTACTCAAAATCTGAAAATGATCATTGTTGAAGTATATCATTTGTAAATAAGGAAAAAAAATAAAACTGTAATTTTCAGACAAAATCCAGATGCAGTAAATGATTCCTTTCATTCAGGTTTATTTAAATGTAATTTATGTATAATGAAATTTATCCTTTTTGGTATATAGTTCTATGAGTTTTGGCAAACATTTTTTTGTGTTAACTGCTGTTACAGATAAGAAGTAGACCATTTCCATGACTCCCCCAAGTCCTCTCATATATCTTTTTAAGCAATCCCCTCTCCAACCCTAGACATAGAAATTACTTACCTGTCATCTATCTCTATAGTTTTCTATTTTCCAGAATTTCATAGGGAATGTAGCCTTGGAGTCTGACTTTTTTCATTTAGCATGATGTTTCTGAGATTAATTCTTGTTAGTCTGTCTACTACCAGTTTGCTCCTATTTATTATTGAGTAGCATCCCATCCACTGCGGGAAGTACCATTATTTGTTTTACATTCATCTGTTGAAAGATATCTGGGTTATTCCCAGTTTTTAACAATTAAGATTAGAACTACAATCAATCTTTTTTTTTTTTTTTCAAGTTTTATGTGGGCATAAGTTTCACTTATCTACAGTAAGTACCTAGTACTGATTTACAGGATTATATGGTAGATATAATGTTTAATGTCATAAGAAAGTCTAAAACTTTTTCCAAAATGGCTGGACCATTTTTGAATTCCCACCAGCAGTTTATGAGTATTTCAGTTGCTTCATATCCACACTTGTTTTCTTGCATTCTAACTGATATTATCTTAGCATTCATTTACCTAGCCATCTATTTATTTGTTTATTCATTTACTTGAGAAATAGCTTATTTGGGTGACTTACAAGTTTATGATAAAAACTGAAGTTGATGCTTTTGCCCATCTAATGAATGTATATTGTTCTAGGTAAGTAGAAGTAAGAAGTTAGTTGATAACAGAAAACAACACTACTGAAGTGAATCATTTATAAATAAAGCCAAAAGTAAAAACTACAATACTCCATAAACTCCAGGAATATGATATTATTTTATTTTATTAATGTTTATTTAGAGAGAAAGAGAATGTGAGCAGCAGAGGGGCAGAGAGAGAGGGAGAGACAGAATCCCAAGTAGGCTCCATGCAATCAGTGCAGAGCCTGATACTGGGCCAGATCTCAAGAACTGTGAGATTATGACCTAAGCCAAAATCAAGAGTCAGACGCTCAACTAACTGAACCACCCAGGCACCCCTGTGACATTATTATTATTTTTTAAATGTTTATTCATTTATTTTTGAAGGAGAGAGTGCGCAAGAGAGGGAAGGACAGAGAAAAAGGGAGAGAGAATCCCAAGCAGGGTCCAACATGGAGTGTTGCTCCCATCAGTGCAGAGCCCAACATGGGGTTCGAACCCACAAACCATGAAATCATGACCTGAGCTGAAACCAAGAGTAGGACACTCAATTGAGCCACATAGGCATCCCTGTGATATTATTTTAGATACTTGGTTCCTTACAATTAACAATATATAGGTATTTCTTATGAATCTATTCCATTGGAATATTACCATTGGTATTACTTTAGAACTGCATTGACACAATTTCAAAGAAGATCAAGTATCATCTTATTCATAAGGTTACAATTAATCTTCACTGCTTATTTTCTCTGACCTTTATCAATATTTTGTTGTATTTATTATGGTACAAAAATAATTATTTATATATGCTACTGTGCAAACTACTGCAAAAATTAATTTTCAGAATTCTTAATGCCTATAATATAGGACTGGCAAATACTTAATTAAAGGAATTATATATGATACAGGGAAATAATGTGTTTATTTTAACTAAAGTACTGACATTTTATTCAAGCTATAAAATTAAATGGATACAAAATTAAACAAAGAAAAACAGGACTTCTGACAAGTTGAAGAGCTAATACTTTCCCACATTTCCACTTTTATGCATTACTATATTGAAACTTTTATGTTACATGATTGACTTCAAGACTTGTGCAAAACTGAACATGACTGAGGCTAATCAAGCCTGAAGTAAAGAACAGTAAATACTGACTTAATTATAATCACCCCAAATTTAAGAATAGGTAAAGTATGTATCAAGATGAGAACTAAGACATTAGAAATGAGCTTAGATCAAAAAGAAAAAGATGTAAGTAAGCATTACTGACCTTTGGAGAAAGATATTGAGAAGCCTCTGTTCTGGAGATCTCATTTCGAGAACATCATGTCATCTGCTCTGGATAGTTTGGACATTCAAGCTCCTGGAAGGAAGGAAAAATATCTGAGATGGCTTTCAAGCATGCTTTTCACAGTTTATGGTTTATGTCTCTCAATACAGCACAATGAAGACAAAAGAAAGTCTAAATACAAGATGTTTATTTTATTTTTAGAAAACTTATAAAATTGGATCTCTGTATTTAAGAATCTCTTATGGTTTGCCTCCTTCTCTGTTTTTATCTTATTTTTCCTTCCCTTCCCCTATGTTCACCTGTTGTGTTTCTCAAATTCTACATACGAGTGAAATCATATGATATCTGAGGGTTGCTGGAGGGGAGATTGGTGGGGGGATGGGTTAAATGGGTGATGGGCATTAAGGAGGGCACTTTTGGGGATGAGTATTGGATGTCATATGTAAGAGATAAATCACTGGGTTCTACTGCTGAAGCCAAGAATACAATGTTAACTAACTTGAATTTAAATTAAAAAATACAAATTACAAAATTGGACCAATAGCATGTAATTTTAAGTGTTTTATTAATATATAATTAATATAGAACAAACTGCAACTGTTTACAGTGTACCGTTTATAAGTTTTGGAATATGTAACATGGATGAAACAATCAGACTGTAAAGACGGGGAATAATTTTCCTCTTGCCTCTTCCTTTTTTTTAAAAAAAAAACTTTTTAATGTTTATTTATTTTTGAGAGAGAGAGTGAGCAGGGAAGGGGCAGAGAAGAGAGGGAGACACAGATTCCAAAGCAGGCTCCAGGCTATGACCTGCAGGCACAGAGCCCTATGCAGGGCTCAAACCCATGAAATGCAACATCGTGACCTGAGCCAAAGTCAGACGCTTGACCAACTGAGCCACCTAGGCACCCAGTCCTCCTGCCTCTTTTAATGACAACTTCACATCTTTTCCTGAACCTACCTTCATTCTGTTGCAACCACTGGTCTGCTTTTTTATAAATGTTTGTCTTTACTAGAATATTACATAAATGAAATCATACAATATGTACTCTTTTGTATGGTTTTTTAAATTCAGTGTAATTATTTTCATCTGCATTCATATTGTAGCTTGTATCAATATTTCATTCATTTTTTGCTGAGTATTGTTCCATTTTGTGGACATACTATTTCAGTTGTGAATAGACATTTGAGTTATTTCCAAATTAATTATGAATAAAGCCATTGTAAACATTTGCAAACACATATTTGTAAAAAATATTTTATTTCTCTTGAATAAGTATCTATATATGGAATGGCTAGATCATATGGAAGATGTATGTTTCATTTTTTAAGAAACTGCTTTCCAAAATGATTGTTTCATTTTATAGTCCTTCAATCAGTGTGTATTTTAATGTTCCACATTCTTGTCAACAGTTGATACAGCAAGTCTATTTAATTGTAGCTATTTAATCTATGTGTTGTCACTACAGTGGTATTTCATGGTAGTTGTCTTTTGCCTTGTCCTAACAATGTGTGATGCTGGACATCTTTTCATGTGCTTATTTGCTATTTGTACATTTTCTCTAGTAATATGTCTCTTCAAATTTTTTAGCCATTTATATATCATTTTTTAGAGTTCCATATATATTCTAGATAGTATCCCTCTACTAGACATACACACTAGATATAATTTCTGTGGCTTGCCATCTATTCTCTTAACTCTGTCAGAGAAAATGAGTCTTTAATTTTTATGAAGAAAAATTTATCAACCAACTCCATTATGAATCCTATTTATAGCATGGTATCAACAAATCTTTCCTATTTTAAGTCCATAGAGGGTGTTTTCCTATGTTTTCTTCTAGATGTTTTGTACTTTTAGGTTTTAAATTTAGTTCTATGTTCTATTTTGAGTTAATTTTGATTAATTGTGCAAAGTATCCTTATTTTTATGCTTTAGATATAAGATTGATGTGGCATCATTTCTCAAAAACAGAATCCAGTATCCACTGAATTGCTTTTCTATCCGTGTTATATATCATTGTCCATATACATGTGGATCTATTTCAGTACTTCTTTTTTTTCTGTTCCATTGATCTACTTGTCTATCTTTATGCCAATACCATGCTGATATAAGACCTTTCTTTTTCTTTACAATTAGTATTTACTACTATAGATAGACCCATAAGTATCAATTCAGTAACATTCCACATATGTTGGCATGTTGTATTTTCATATTATTACTAATTACTAAGTACTATTATTTTATATTTGATTTTGTCATTGACCCATGAGATATTAAAAAATTTGCTATTAAGTTTCTAAATATTTGGAGATTCCAGAAATCTTTCCTTTATTGATTTCTAATTATTAAATATCACCTGAATGCTTTAAAATTTATTCAGACTTGTTTTATATATAAAAAGATGTTCTGTCTTAATAAATGTTCTGGATGCACTTGAAAGAGTGTGAAAGGGAACTGTATTATACTCTTGTTGGATAAGGTGTTACAGATATCAATTAGGCATGTTGTTTGATAGTATTGATTAAACCTCTGCATGTGTACAGATTTTCTGTCTACATGTTCTATCAACTATTGAGAAAAGATTACTGAAACCTCTGACTATAATTTATAGTGTTTATTTCTCTATTCAACTCTAACAGTTTTTGCTTCATATATATTAAACCTCTGTTATTAAGTATAAGTGTACAGAGTGTATGCTCTCAGAATGACTGGGTCTCTTTATGAGTATGAAATCACATTCTTTATTCTTGGTAAGAGCCTTTGCCCTAAAATCAAATTTCTGAAGTTAATATAATATTGAATTTCACTTTTGGTTACTGTTAGCATAGTATGTATGTGCACATCCGTTAACTATTTATAATCTTTTTTTAATTGTGAGATGATTAAATTTACATATAACCATAAAAATTAATAGAAACCCAATGTGCCCTTTACCCAGTTACTTTTCATGGCAACTGTGCAAAACTATCATGTCATATCACAACCAAGATACATTGGTACAGTCAAGATACAGAATATTTCCATCAAAACAAAGATCCCTTATGTTGCCCTTGTAGCCACTCCCACATCCTTCATACTCCATATGCTTCTAAACCCTGGGCAATCACTCATCTGTTTTTCATTGCATAAAGTTTCCATTTTATGAATGTTATATAAATGAAACCATACAGTATGTAATCTTTGGAATTCACCTTCATAATTTGGCATGATTCTCTGGAAACTTATCAAAGTTTTTGCATGTATCAATAATTTGTGTCTTTTTATTGCTGAATAGTATTTATTAGTATAGATATATCACAGATTTGCTTACCATTCATTGGTGTTAGAATATATAAGCTATTTCTAGTTTTTGTCTGTTACAAATGAAGCAGCTCTAAACATTCATATAAAGATTTTCATTTCTCTTGGATAAATGCTGAGCTGTATGTCAAACTGCAAAGTTTCTTAAGAAACTGCCAAACTGTACCATTTTAGAGAGAATGGCTCTCTAAAATGTACCATTTTACAATCCTACCAGCAGTTCATAGGTGATCTAGTTTGTAAATATTCTATGTTACTATTTTGGTGTTGTCACTATTTTGTATTGTAGGCATTCTGGTAGCTGTGTAATATTATCTCATTCAGGTTTTATTTTGTATTTCTTTAATAACTAATGAAACTAATGAAATTAGTTTTCGTGTGTTTTTTGACATCTGTAGCTCTTTTCAGTGAATTTTTCTCCTCATGTTTTTTTGTCCATTTTCTAACTGGATTGTTTGTTTAGTGTTAAACATTAGGAGTGTTTTTGTTTTTGTTTGTTTAGAGTTTGGGGATCTTTTTTATTTGTTTACATTCTCTAGTTAAAATATTTTACAGTAACATTGAAAGTTCTTTATATATTCAATAACTTTTAAATTCAAGAATATATATTCAATATATTCAAATGTTCAGTTATATTCAAGATATAAAGAATATTGATATATTCTTTATTAAAGAATATTTTAAATATTTTGTATATCAGTTCTTTATTGAATATATTATTTGCAATTATTTTCTCCCAGTCTGTATCTTGTCTTTTCATACTTTTACCAGAATCTTCTGTAGAGTAAACATTCAATTTTGAAGTGCAATTTATCAATATTTCTTTTATCTATTCCACTTTAGTTGTAAAACCTAAGACCTTTACAACAAGCTCTAGATTCTGATTTTTTTTTTTTTTAAAGAGAGAGAGAGAGTGAGAGAGACAGAGCGGGAGCACATGCTTGAGCAGGAGAGGGGCAGAATCTTAAGCAGACTCCAAGCCGAGCACGTAGCCTCACTCAAGGCTTGACTTGGGGCTCGATTCCACGACCTTGGGATTATCAACTGAACCAAAATCAAGAGTTGGATGCTCAAATGACTGAGCCACCCAGGCTCTAAATTTATGATCCATTTTGACTTATTATGTGAGAAAGGTTAAAGTTTAGGTCAAGGTTTTGTTTGTTTCATTTCTTTGATTGTTACTATCAATATCCAATTGCTCCAGCATCATTTGTTGAAAAGGAAGCTGCATTGATTTACTTTTACTTATTTGTCAAAAATCAATTGCATATTTTGTTGGTCTATTTTTATATTTTCAATTGTGTTCCATTGCACTGTGTGTCTATTCTTCCACCAGTACTACAGAGTCTTATTTTCTATAGCTATACGATAAGTCTTAAAATTTAGTTGACAGATTCCTTCCACTTTTTTCCTTTTTTCAAAACTATATTAGCTATTTATACAATAGGATGCAGCAATACTTCCACTTCTGAGTATTTATCCAAAGAAAATGGATAAAAACACTAATTTTGAGGCATCTGCGTGGCTCAGTCAGTTAAGTGTCTGACTCTCAGTTTCGGCTCAGATCATGATCTCATAGTTTCACGAGTTCAAGCCACACGTCGAGCTCTGTACTGATGGTGCTGAGCCTGCTTGGGATTCTTTCTCCCTGTCCCTCCTCTGCTCACACTGTCTCTATCTCTCTCTATATAAATAAACTTAAAAAAATTAAAAAGAAGAAAAAAAACACTAACTTAAAATGATACATGTATCCCCATGTTCACTGCAGCATTATTTATAACAGCAAAGATATGGAAACAACAATAGTATAAAGGAAAATTATTCACCCATAGAAAATAATGAAATCTTACCATTTGAGAAAAATGAATGGAGACCTCGAGCACATTATGCTTACTGAAATAAGTCAGGCAGAGAAAGATACATACCATCTGATCACTCTTAAGTGTGGAATCCAAAAAACAAACAATCAACCAAACAAGCTCATAAATACAGAGAACAGATTGATGGTTGTAAAAGGTGAAGGTAGATGCCTGAACTGTATTGTTGTTGCTGTCATTTAAATAAATTAAATACTTTTTAAGAAAAAGAAGATAGCAAGGATCTGCTGGTGTTTTGTAATTGTAATTTGAGTAAACGATTTAAATAGCAATGTTTCTACTCAGCTCATACCAAAAAAATAGATTTAATGGATAGCCACCAGATGTAAATAAGCAAAAGCTAACTTATTATTTTTAGAATGGAAGTACATAGCTATATGACAGTTATTGAGACATATATTTATAAATCTCATGACATACAAGTAACCATTAGAACAAAGTATATGTTAATAAAGTTTAAATTTCTATATTTAAATAAACTCAAAATCAAGTATTAGTTCTATGGGTGTGTATTTCTTAGGATTTCCTACATAGACAAAAATAGGAAACGTTTTATTTATTCTTTTTTTTATATATGCCTATTTTCTTTTAGTGCCTTACTTATCTGGTTAGAACTTCCACAGCACCATAGTGAGAGGTGCCTGGGTGGCTCAGTTGGTTGAGCATTGTACTCTTGATGTCGGCTCAGGTCATGATCTCACAGGTTAGTGAGTTTGAGTTCTGAGTTGGGCTCCAGTGTTGACAGAGCAGAGCCTACCTAGAATTCTCTCTCTGCCCCTCCCCCACTTATGTGGGCTTTCTCTCTTTGAAAATAAATAAATAAGCATAAAAAAAAAACCTTTCTGCACGATACTGAATAAGTCTTGAGAGAGTACGTCCTGGTATTGTTCCCTCTATTAGTATTAAGCCATTAAGTCTTCCATCATAAAGTATAATGTTAGCTGTAGGGTTATTACAAGTGTTCTTTATATAATAAGGAAGGTCCTATCTATTATTATTATTTATTCTGAGAGTGTTTATCATGAATGGATGTTGAATTTTGTCAAACATATTTCTGCATTGATTGATATAATAATATGATTTTTCCCCTTCAGTCTATTAATATGGTGGATTACATGGATTAATTTTTAATTATTGAACCAAGCTTACATTTATAGAATAAATCCCACTTGATCATGGTGTATGATTATTTTTATATATTGCTGAATTCTATGTATGAACATTTTATTATGGATTTTATGCATCTATATTTGTGAAGGATACTGGTCTGTGGTTTTCTTTCCTTTTACTATCTTTGTCTGGTTTTGCTATCAAGGTGATTCAAATATTATAAAATGAATGAGAAAAATTCCCTTTTCTATATAAGAGAATGTGTAGAACCAGTGTTAACTCCTGTTTAAACATTTGGTAGAATTCTCCACTGAAATAATATAGCCCTTAAGATTTCCTTTTTAGAATTTTTTACATTAAAAATTAAACTTGTACTCATTGATATAAATCCATTTAAATTATTATCTGTTTAATCCTTGATATGTTGTGGTTATTTGTTATTTTTAAGAAAGTGGTTAATTTTTTCTAAGTTGTTAATTTACATCAAAATTATGTTATATTTTCCATAATATTCCCTTATTATCATTTTTGTATTTAAATGAACTGTAGGGATATTCTCTATTTCATTCCTGTTATTGTAATTTATATTTTTTACATTTATGGTTTGGCAGTCTTTCTAGAGGTCTCCATTTTATGGGTGCTTTCAAAGAAGCAACCGTTTCAAGTACTCTATTGTTTTTCTATCTTCAGTTTCATTAATTTCTGTTCTAATCTTCATAATTTTCATCTTTTTGTATGGGGTTTGTTTTCCTCTTCTTTTTCTCAGTTCTTGATGCTTGATCCTTTCCAAGGTATGTGTTTAGTGCTATACATTTCCCTCTCAACACTGTTTTAGATGTGTCCTCCAAATTTGGTGTACTGTATTTTGATTTTCATTCATTTTAGTGTCCTTTTGATTGCCTATGAGAAGTCAGCTTTGACCTGTGTTTCACTTAGAAGGGTTGTTTACTTTCCAAGTTTTTGTAGATTTTCCCATTATATTTCTATGATTTAATTCTAATTTGATTCCATTGTTGTTAGAGAACACATTCTACAAGATTTTACCTTTTTTATACTTGTTGCAATTTGTGTTATGACTCAGGATATGCTCTAACTTATTATATATCCCATGATCACTTGAACATAATGTGAATTCTGCTATTATTGTTAGGTGAAGTGTTCTATACATATCAACGAGACCCTATTGGTTGGTGCTATTGTTGGGTTGTTCTATACACCTTGCTGATTTTCTATCAGTTGTTGACTGAGCAGTGTTGAAGTCTTCCACTCACATGGATGCTTTATTTCTCCTTTTGTTGTTTTTTCTTGATTCACATATTTGCGGTTGTTTGGTATATATACATTTAGGATTGCTTTACATTCTTGGTGGATTAACCCTTTTATCATGATATACTATTCCTCTATGATGTTGATAATTTTCTTTGATCTGAAGTCTACTTGCTCTGCTATCAATACAGACAGTCCTGCTTTCTTTTGATTAAAATTTGCATGACATATCTTTTCCTACACTTTTAACTTTTAGCTTAACTTGTTATTCTAAAGTGAGTAATTTGTAGACATCATAGGTAATTTTTTAAAAACGTGCTAATCATTGCCTTTTTTGGGTGAATTTTGATGATTTTCATTTATTGTAACTATTGATACATTAAGACTTAAGTCTGTTTTTTGTTTTTTGTTTTTTTGCTTTCTGTTTTTCTGTTTTACATTTCTCTGTTTCCTTTTTCATACCTTTCTGTCAGTTATTTGAACCCTTTTTAGATTCCCATTTTGATTTGTATATAGTGTTTCTGATTGTATTTCTTTGTATAGCTCTTCTAGCGTTTCTCTGAGTATTGAATTACATATACATAACTAAACACAGTCTCCTGATATTGTCATTTTTCTAGTTTGAAAAATCTTACTTCTATGTCCCTTTACTCCTCCCTGTTTAAAATATAATTGTCTTAAATAATTCTTCTACATATGTTTGAAACTATATGGAGCAATTAATAATGTTTGCTTCAACCATTAAACACAATTTAGAAAATTAATAAAAGAAAGAAAGCCTACTGTACCTGTACACATTTTTTTAATTATTGAAATATAACTGACAAACAATGTTAGTTTCAGGTATAAAACATATTGATTTGACAATTCTATGAATTACTCAAGGCTCACCACTGGTGGTAAGTATAGTCATCATCTAATATTAGTACGATATTACTGACTACATTCCCTATGGTGTGCCTTTCATCTCTGTGACTCATTTATTTTGTAATTGGAAGGTTGAGCCTCTTAGTTGCCTTCATCTATTTAGACCATCACCCACCCACTTTCCCTTTGGCAACTGTCAGTTTTTTCTCTATATTTAAGAGTCTGTTTTTTGTTTGTTTATATTTATCCCCATTCTTGTTTATCATGTTCTTTTCACATTTCTCTTCACGTTCCAAAGATCCTTTTTTTTTTTTTTTAATAATTTCCTTTCTGAGGGCACTTGGGTGGCTCAGCAGGTTGAGTGTCTGACTCTTGATGTCAACTCAGGTCATGATCTTACAGCTTGTGAGTTTGAACCTGCGTTAAATTCTCTGCTTGGGATTCTCTGTCTCCCTCTCTCTGCTCCTCCCTGGAGCATGCATGTGCCAGCTCTCCTTCTCTCAAAAATAAATAAACAAACATTAAAAAGTAATTTCCCTTCTGTTAAAAAAATTCACTTCAGTCATTCCGATTAGGCCTGCTAGTAACAAATTCTCCCCATTTTTCTTCTGAGAATGTCTATATTTCCTCTTCATTCCTGCATGATATTTTTACTGGATGTAATATTTGGGGTTGACAGATCTTTTCTTTCAGCACTTAAAAAATATTGTGAGACTTTCTTCTGGCCTCCATGATTTCTGAAGAGATACCACTATCATTTGAATAGCCCGCTGCCCACCCCCCCATATAATGTATCATTCTTCTTTGCTTCTTTTCAAGACTTTTTCTTTGCCCTTAGGTTTCAAATGGTTTGTTATGATGTAAATTGACATAAATTTCTTTGGGTTCAACTTGCTTAAGTTTGCTCAACATCTTGAATCTGTATGTCAAGGTCTCCTGGCACTTTTTAAGTTTTCGGTTATATAATGGTATTATATCATATATATATTTACCGTTTTATTCTCTACAATTCAGTTTAGGTAATTTCTTTTAATTTGTTTTCCTCTTCCCTGATTATTCCTATGTTCCTTCTATTCTACTTTTCCACTGAAATTTTTGTTTAGATTATTTTTCAGTTCTAAATTTTCAGTTTGATTCTTGCTGTTTTGGTTCAATGTACTATATATTTACTAAAGTTTTCTATTTCCATTTGATTCAGACATGTTCACAATTGCTCCTTGAAGCATTTTCACCATGACTGCTTTAAAATTTTTGTCAGATATTTCTTTGTCATCTCACTGTTGGCTCCTTTAATACTCTATTTTTCATTCAGTTTGAGACTGTTCTGATCCTCAGCATCGTGAATGATTTTTTAACTGATATTATTATTTTATGTTCTGAGAATCTGAATCTTATATATATATATATATATATTTATTTATTTATTTTTAATTTTAGAGAGAGAGTGTGAGCAAGGAAGAGGGGCAGAGGGGGAGAGAGAGAGAGAGAGAGAGAGAGAGAGAGAGAGAGAGAGAGAGAATCTTAAGCAGGCTCCATGCTCAGCATGGAGCTGGACACGGGGTTTGATCCCACGATCCTGGGATCATGACCTGAGCCAAATCAAGTGTCGGACACTCAACCAACTGAGGCACCAGGTGCCCCTGAATCTTATTTAAATTTACCCTGTTTAATTGACATATAATTCACATACCATAAAATTAACCTCTTTAAAGTGTACAATACAGCACATTCTACACTTGCACAAGACTACAACTATCAGCACTATCCAATTCCAGAATATTTTATTCACCCCCAAAAGATACCAGTCACTCTTATTCATCCCTTCATAGCCCCTGACAACCAATAATTTATGTTCTATGTACTTGAATATTCTGAAAACTTCATATAAAAGGAATCATAGAATAAATAATCTTTTGTGTCTGGCTTTTTAAATGTAGCATAAAGTTTTTAAGATTCACCCATGCTGTAGTATATATCAGTATTCTATCCCTTTTTATGGTTAAATAAAACTACAGTGTACGGATATACCAAATTAATTTACTCAATAAAGAATAAGACTATCACAAAGTTATTTTAGGGGTGTGAGAGAACATGTTTTTCAATTGTCTTGGGTATATACCTGGTGGTGAAACTAGTGAGTTATATGGAACCTCTAGATTGGATTTTTGAGGAACTGTTTTCCAAAGTTATTGCACTATTTTGCATTATTACAGTGATGTTTGAGAGCAGATCTTCCGTTTTAACTGACTTTTTCTGATACCTTGGATTCCTGGTTTAATTTCCTCAACTCAAATAATTCACTGGGGTCCACCTTGATTCTCACTTCCTGGATATCAACCTGAAAACTATTTCAAGATACTAAACTGAGTCTGTCTCAGTGCTCAACCTTTCTTTTCCTCCTGTCTATTAGGGAATTGTCCTTTGTTATCTGTGTCCAAAATCTTGACATATCTATATCTATATCTATATCTATATCTATATCTATCTAACTATATGCTTGTTTTCACTATTACTTTACTGTTCTTACTGAGTTTTGGTTGTTTCTGATGAATTTCAAATCTTATTCCTTTTACACCACCTTGATTGAAAGTGAAAGGCTTAACATATAATTTTGAGAAGAGGAGAAAAAGAAAAAAAGGGGACAATAATAAAAATAAAAATGCATGGATGTTAGACTCAATCACTGCCAACAGAAATAGGTCCCAATAAAGTATTCTTAATTGTCCTAGTACTAGAATTTAGTGCTTTTGCATTCACAAATGTCCTTAATTGCATACATTAATTTTCTATATATGTAAGTAAAATTTTCTCTGGAGCAAGTCCATATTTTCTTGCCTTCTAAAGAAATCTATTATTAATAAATAATTAATAACAAATTCAATAAGAGATCTTAAGACCAGAAGTTATCAAATCAACTGAGGTCAGATAAACCCTTTAAAAGTCATATGGTGACTTAAGAAAAAAACTTCAGTTTTAGAAGGTTTCCAGGCAAGAAATAGGACAAAGTCTAAATTTTTTTTTCTATGTTCCTTATAATTCCTTATAATTCCTCCTTTCCATATTCCTTAGAATTTCCTCTCAAACTTCTACAGATTTGAGGCAGAAAGAAACAAATAATCCCTGCAGTCATCTTTTCAAACAAAATTGCTGAACACTGGCTTTTTAAAAGTGGTAATTCATTTTCTTTCTCAAAATCACTCAAATTCTGATAATTACTATTTTTCTTAGTTGTCACGCCAAATTGAATAGATTTATTTTCTTTTCTATTCTAAGTGTTAATAAGAAGCTAATATAATCCAAGGACCTAAGTACTCAAGCATACGTAGTTTGGAATAGGGATTAGGTTGGTGTGGTTTTAACCAAGTAACAATAGCTGCTGTAAGAAAATTAGCAAATGGCAGTCTTAATATCTATTTTTTGAAGCTCCTTTAAATGTATTATGTCTAATCTAAAACAGGATATTTGTCATTGTTGAGTTTAGGAGCCTCTTTAACATAATGGGATGTCAAAGCAATGGTCAAAATGAAAAAAATAAATAAATGAAAATTACTGTCTGTTGGTTTGTTGATATTAAATTCACCAAATAATGTGTGCAAAGCTATTCCTGAACCATACTTCATATCTGGACCTCACCAATGACTTCCATCCCATCTCTGAATTTCATTTCATTACTGACTGTAAAATTCCTGCTTCAAACCTAGAGGGAAAATGGGGAAGCTAGGAAGCTCAAGGATGTAATGGAACAGCCGTCTCAAAAATTACCTGACAATATGTAAAACAATACATGACATATTTCAAAATATAATCATTATTTTATTTTCGGGGGGGGAGCAAGAGTGTTTTGCACTATCCTTAATGTCAAACTGCAATGACAAAATGCCACCTACATGTCAAAACAATATGTGAATTAAGGCTTCTTAATCTAGAGTCAGTTTAGGCATATAGAAAGCTAATAATTTAAGCAATTATTAATATATTATTAAGATCTCTGCCCTTAAAGCTCAATAAATAGTTGCTGAGTGTCCCCTGTGTGCCAGGCCTTGTGCCATTCTTTCATTTTAAAAAGTCTAAAATATCATGGGGTTGAATACACAGGAAACAAAACATTCATGACTTCAGTGCCTCCTGTTAATAGGAATTAATATGAACAACACTTGACATTATGGAAGCTTTAATTAAATTGGAAAATGTCAGGGAAGGAAAATGCAATTAAGCCTAGGTATATTTAAGCTTTGCTATTATCACTACACAAAATGGGACATATAACTTCAATGCTGTATATTGAGCAATCATAAAATCCTAAGGCAAATGACCATGTTGTGTCTGCTCATCCTTAACATGCACAAGAAAATATGGATTATTTTCCTTAATAATAAAGCAATTTACTAACAGTTAAAATGTTTCTCCAATTTAAAATTCCTCCAACACAAAATTCTCACCCTGAAGCTTCCTACTAAATTGTTTCACGAAAGAAATCTTCGTTATTAGTCTTCACCTCAAGAGATACATCCTTGCATCACTAATCTGCCAAGATACAGAGTCTCAATCTGAGGTTCTCAATTATAGATAATTTAAATGGTTTTCCAAAGGCTGAAGCATGACAAATGCATTGATCTCTTGGGAGAAATTTAGATTTTTTTTTGATAGAAATCTCTTAGAACTAGTTTATAGAGTAAACCATTTTTATGGTTTGACCTCTCTTTTGATTAATTCTGAATATATGAATTTAGTCTCTGATTCAAGCCCTTTCTGTTGTCATTTGAGGTGTAGCTGAAACTACTAAGTAATTTGGTGCAGCTGAACAAACAGTGGAACTTCAAAGTGTACAATATATGAGCTTTCTAACGCAGAAACAGTACTTCCCCAGGATAAAATCAAGAATGGACAAACTGTCAGTTTTTCTGACAGACAATATTTAAAAGCAATGTGCAACAGTTTTGAGCATTTCTTCTTAAGGACCTTAAAATTTAATACCAATTCATAATATTTGCGGATAAAAGACAAATAATAATTCTGCATTGCCAAAGATAACCTTATTGATATGAAAGGAAACAATACAGACTGAAATAAAACAGAAGAGTGTGGTAATGTATTTAAGCATTTCCAATTAAAAACCCTTTAGGGTAGGCATGCGTTTATCATACTACCTCCAATTAATCTACAGGGTCTTAAAAATATGCCAAATACTTATAAACCATAAGGTGGTACAAGAGGGAATGGAATCAGGTGAAGTATTTTGGTTTAGAAAGACAAATGAAAGTAGATATTTGGAAAAATCTGGATGTCAGTATAGGATATAGGAAAAATGAATGGTGGTTGAAGAGAGAAAAGAAGAGAATGAAAGATAGAAGATAACACAAACAGAACTACTGAAAACCTAAAACAGGCACTTGTGAGGGCAAGAACTATTTCTTATCTTTCTTCTGAATCCTCCATAGCCCAATGTAGGACTTACTTGGCACAAAATTAGTGGTCAAAATACTAATAAATGTATTAGTTGATTAAAACAAAACTTCCAGGGGTGCCTGGATGTCTCAGTTGGTTAAGCGTCCAACTCCTGATTTTGGCTCCGGTCAAGGTCTCATAGTTCATGAGATCAAGTCCTGCATTAGGCTCTTCACTGACAGCACAGAGCCTTCTTGGGATTCTCTTTCTTTCTCTCTCTCTCTCTCTCTCTGCCCCTCCTCCACAAGCATATGTGCTCTCCCTCTCTCTCTCAAAATAAATAAACATTAAAATATGTATATGTATATGTATGTGTATATATATATACATATATACATACATATATACATATATATGTGTGTATACATACATATATATACCAGATATATATTATGCCATATATATGGCATAATCAAAGGGAATCAACTGAAGTAGTTAGCTTTTGAAGAGTAAAACCCCAGTTTGGCAGTATCTTGATTTTGATACCATCCATAGGGATTTTCTTGTAAAGTAGGAAAACTCATAAATATGATTGTTAATGCAACAGGTGAACAGCCTCTGGGACTGACTCACATTAACCAATGTCATAACAGACTCATGTATAAAAACCTAAACAGCAATTCTAATTTTATAATACACATGATCTCTAGAACATCAAATATCTCTCTTTTTATTAGCACACCAATAAACAGTAATGCAGAATTTACATCTGAATATTGCAGAATGAAATGGGTACGTGTTTTACTACCTGATTGTAAAAGTGTCAACCTATTATCATTTACCAACTCACATTCATCCTTACCCATAGACTCTTCCTTTGTTCTTGCTACAACAAATGAGTTTTCTAAAACCAATTCTATCTAAAACCAATCCTTCATGCATTATATTCTAGTCTCTCATACCTACTAAAGGACATTTTACTTTTCTCTTTTTTCAATGTTTTCTTTCTACACTGCGCCCCCCCCCCCCTCCGCACCGCACCCCCAATCAACCAGCTTTTCCCACAGGTTTCCTTGTTGGAGTAAAGGATTAATCTATCCTCTGGTATTTCAAGACTAAACATAAACTTGCAGTAAACTTTTTAACTCCTATCTTCTCTCACACTTCACATAGTTCATCAGCACATTAAATATCCATAGTTTAACCAAGGTTCATACTTTCAATCTTACTAAGTTCAAGCCAGTATACTTTTCTGACTAAATTAAAATCATTGCCTCTAAACTGGCCTCCTTGAATTCTCCCTTAAATACTTCAATTTATTAACACCAATGTTGTCAGAGTGATTATTTTAAAGCACACATGATGTGTTTTTTCTTTTGTTCATATTACTGCAGAGCCTTCCTATCTATCTCAGCGTCACAGCCAAATAAACTCATCAATTTTATTTCTGCTGTAG
Organism: Panthera pardus; assembly: GCF_024362965.1. NCBI lineage: Eukaryota > Metazoa > Chordata > Mammalia > Carnivora > Felidae > Panthera > Panthera pardus. Next base: position 70,220,295 of record NW_026526821.1, on the reverse strand, counting down.
TCTTCACTCACCTTGCCCTAGACACATCCAGGCTGTTTCTTAAGCACATTAAGAAAGGGCATGTTTCTTTTCACTCTGCCTGGATCACGTACTTTTCCCTCTGCCTGGACCATTTTCTTCTAGGTATTATTTCCTTGGTTCCTTCAGGTTTGTTATCAAATGCTATTGTATCCACTTTTTATAAAATAACCATTTCCGGGGCGCCTGGGTGGATCAGTTGGTTAAGCGTCCGACTTTGGCTCAGGTCATGATCTCATGATCTGTGAGTTCAAGCCCCGCGTCGGGCTCTGTGCTGACAGCTCAGAGCCTGGAGCCTGCTTCACATTCTGTGTCTCCCTCTCTCTGCCCCTCCCCTGTTCATACTCTGTCTCTCTCTGTCTCAAAAATAAATAAACGTTAAAAAAAATTTTTTTTAAATAAATAAATAAAAAATAAAATAAAATAACCATTTCCCTCATCTTTGCCACATTCTATTCTTACCTAATTATATCTCATTTGTGTCTCTTTTTTCCTACATAACAATTAATATTATCTAACTGATACTACCAGCTTTGCTATTTAATAGCTGTGTGACTTTGGGCAAATTACTTAGCAGGATGCCTCAGTTTCAATATTTATCAAATGGAAATACTATTAGTAATTGCCTCATATTATTGACATGAGGATTCAATAACTTGATGTGTGTAATATGCTTAGATCAGTGCCAATTAAATCAGTAATATGATAGTTATCATTTTATTATGATTGTTATTAGCATCTTATAATTATTCATGTCTTGCCTACCTTATGGAATACTCCATGAGAATTGAAACATTTTATGTCCACTGTTCTATCCTAATACCTTAATCAGAATGTGATACATGACAGGTGATTGAGAAACATCATTTGAATGAATGATGACATATTAGAAGGTGGAAAGTAAGTTTTTAAGTTTCTGCCAGTCAAAATTAATCACTCCTTTTTCTGCCCCAAATACCAACTTGTATTTACACAAAAGTCTTCCCCATTAGGTAGACTGATACTAAAAGGTGAAGATGCTGCTTTATTTATCTTTGTATTCTGTAAAATATTAACTCTATAGCCTTTGATTTGTAGGGCTACTTTTAAAATTTCTTTTATATTTTCAAATACACTGAGAACCCTAAATAACTCAGTTATGTTCAGGAGCCACATAATAAGAGTTTCCTCCCTGTAATGCAGTAAAGTAAGAAAAGCTTAACTAAATTATTGAAATATCAATATGCCAATTGCCTAACTCCTAGTCTATTTCTAGGGAATAATTCATATGCACTATACTCCTGTGAATCATTAAGCAGCCCTCTATGGGGGGATATAATGTCAAGTATACCAATGGTTACTAATTGATTGGAGTGTTTTTTTATGATGAATATTAGGTTGTTCAGTCTAGGTAGATGAAAGAGACATTAAATGGTTTTCTAATTCATGAAAATCTTTGTTGATATTATTAATTCAAATAGATAAAATAACTTCTCAAACAGAAAATGAGCTACTTTTTATAAGAATTACTTTTCTGTAAGGATTTCTGCAGTTTGTAATTGGATAAATATAAATATTAATATAGCAAAAAAGTTTCCCACAAAAGTAGTGTAAACTGGTACTTACAGAAATAAAAATGAACCACTTAAGAATTTATAGCCTAGTTCTACCTCCCCTACCAATTGTTTGAGATTTTACATTATTTCTAGAGTTCTTCAGAAAGAGCATCATGATAAAAAATAAAAATATTTGTGAGTTTATTATTTACCTAACTTTACTAAAGATAAGAAATGGGGATGATGGCAAATGGCAGGTTGACAAGCTGAACACATCATTTCCTAAGGGATATTTTAATAGGCAAACACAGCAGGTGACTTATATACTGATGTTAGTACTCTGGTATCACCTAATATCTCTGTTTCACAGCAACAATATGAAGTTTCATATAGAGCTTGGTTAAAATAAAAAAAATAACTTTTTTGCACTTGGGCTAGGATATAAAAGTGCGTTTGATCTTTATATGCTTGTATTTGAGGTCACACTTCTCTGAACAGTAGTAAGACCATTATGGACCATGAGTCACTGTGAAAGACCAAAAATTTTCATGGCAATAATCCTGTGCAATTCATAAAGTTGCGGGAAATTATTGCCTATGTAGGAGGGGTGAACAATAAAGCAAGAGGGTGAGGCTGTTGGTGTATATTTTTCATTCCATTTCTGACTACTGCCATTTGGGATATCCAACAACACTTAGATCTTTGGTAAATTACAAAAACTTGCCTGCTTATCCCCATTTTATTAACTCTATGGAACTTCTGAAAGGTTATGTGTCACATCAAAGTTTACTAGTTGAACTTGAAACACTAATATCACAGCATTCCATTTCCACGTTCTAAACAGAGAAAACACTCTTATGTAATTTTTGTTCACATTTTTAATTTTATTATAATTTATTCAAGTGAAGTCTTTGCTTGTGTGTTAGAATATTGATGTTTCATTCTGAAGAAGAGGAAGGGGTAAAAGGAAAAAAAAGAGAAAGTGAGAAAAAATCTAAAATTTCACTGTTCTGCAATTGTTACTCAAATTCTTTGGGCAGTTAGGCACACATTATATGTCTTTATTTTCCTACTAGTCTTATTTTTTTTTTATTTGGTTCTCTTATTTTTCTCCTTCTATATAGTTATTTCAGAATTAAAAGTTGACCTTGGAGTTGAGCAGATTTTGGTAACAGTATTAGCCTCATTCTTTTTATTTATTTATTTTTAACTTTATTTATTTACTTTGAAAGAGAGAACAAGCTGGGGAGTGGTAGGGAGATGGAGAAAAAAAGAGAGAGAGAGAAAATCCCAAGTAGGCTCCACACTGCCAGCGCAGAGCCTGATGAAGGGCTCAAACTCACCAACTGTGAGTTCATAACTTGAGCTGAAACCAAGAGTCAGATGCTTAACCGACTGAGCCACCCAGATGCCCCAGCATTAGCCTTATTCTTAAATCATGTCATTAGTTTTGCCCTCCTAATGAATTTAGGACCAATGATAAGTACATTATATGAAGAGTAAAATAAATCAAAAAACCAAAATTCACATATTTACATGCTTCCTTTTTCATAGTCTCCATTTCAATTTTTGTGAAAACTGTGCTCATCTTTATAAGCAAAACTGCCATTATAAAAATATGTGTCATTCCACGGAAGATTATATCTATGTTTACATGCATAGCCTAGGTTCAAGTGATTTTTATAGTGGATGTGAACTATTAATAACCATTACAATGACATGTTTTATACCAATTAGCCTGTCTTGCTTCTGTTAACAATTATTGAAGTAATCCTTCTTATAAATTATTGGTAATGTATAATGCATGTATCACTACTTGAGCTTGTTTTTTTTTTATTATTATTCTGTAAACAGACTTCCATAAAATAAATCCTTGAAATAAATGGATGAAGGAACATATTTCTAAATCTATTACTTCATTACATTAAACATCAGTAGGGTGACTGAGGTAAAGCAATATAGTCATTTCCTACAAAGTCTTTGATTCTTTAAGTTTCATTTCTAATTACTAATGGCTAGTTATAATAAAAATATTGACACTCAGGGTGCCTGGGTGGCTTAGTCAGTTAAACGTCTGACTTTGGCTCAGGTCATGATCTCATGGTTTGTGAGTTTGAGCCCTGCATCGGGCTTGTGCTGACAGCTCAGAGCCTGGAGCCTGCTTCGGATTCTGTGTCTCCTTTCTCTGCCCCTTCCTACTTGTGCTCTGTCTCTTTCTGTCTCTCAAAAATACATAAATGTAAAAAAAAATTTGTTTTAAATATTGACACTTAAGGAACACCTAACAGGTTATATAAAACTGGCCTTATATCAATTGTTTAGGAAAACTTTTTATCTTAGATTGTTATACTTAAGGTAGAAAGCTGGACATTAAAACCAATATTGTGCATGATATTCAATCAAAGGTACTGAAAAACATTCTTAATTTTAAAAGTTTTAATCTAGGTATTAAATATGTATTCTAATGAATATTTATATATCCAGAGATTGTCTAGCCAAGAAATACATAAATACATATAACCACACTTGCGAAAGATTAGTTATTTGAGATTTATTGTAGGTTTATTTGTTCATTTGATTTTCTGGTTCATAATATTTATTGGGCAAACTCTATCTTCTCAATGATTCATTTACTCACGTAGAGATTTTACATGGTGTGAATAATATATATATATTTATTACCCTTTGCTGTTCTGTATAAGAAAATGAGTGCATGCATACCTTTGTCTGTTGCTATATTATACAAGCAGTCTGAAACAAAATACATTTGGATTGTCCACTTTAATTTGCATTTTTAATATACTAATTTTCTTCAAGTAAGTGCAATGAGTATTACCTATACTATCTCTTTCAGTTTTGGGGTAAATCATTGCTTAATTCTACCTTCACATGTTGAAACTTTCTTCGTAACTATTAAGGTAACTTACTGCATTGAGACCCTGAATAAACATCATTTTAAAAAGCAGACGTGATAAATATAAATTTGACATATTTTCCCCCCAGTTTAAAGTCAAGTTTGGCTGGAATGTTCTGAAGTTTATTTGCTTTAAAAATGATTCATCTTTTTTCCTGCATGACAGCCTTCTAAAGTTCCCTGGGATATCATTTTGATTTTATCAGATTACAATGATTAAATCTTTGTAAGCAGGCCTAATATTGCTGAGACACAAAGATATCAGAGATTATGGATGTTTGGGAGTTATCCAAACACGTGAAAAATGGGAAACATGTGTAATAACAAAAATTACAAAATATAACATGAGTTAATAAAACAAAATTTTTAAATGAAATTAATAATGCAATAAAAGATCCGAGACTATTATAAGACAGTGTTTTAAATTGCATACAGAAAACATGTCATTGGTTTGTCACAGATTTGTGTTTCTAAAAGACCAGCAAAATATTCAAGAGAAATTTGGTAGAAATGCAAATATTATTTTTGCAATCACACATCAACATTTGTGTTATACAATACCCACTCTTCTAGGGAGACAAAAGAAAGAACATTGGATTTGGAAGGTAGGGAGTCTAGTCTGATTGTAGAGTTCACCTGAACAGTCTAATTTCATTCACAAAACTACCATGATATTCTGTCTTTATATTTAAAGGAGGACTTGAACTTGTTTTCCTACTTTGCCGCTTAAAAAAAAAAAAAAAAAGTGATGGATAGTGTTGCTTATGGTGTTTCCACCCTCCACCCCCAATATAAACCTGAAAACTGAATGATCTTTATTCAAATACTGTCTGCGACTGTCTGTGCAGTGGAACCATTATTTTCATTTTGAGGTTCAATAGTATTTAGTATAATTAACACCTCTCTAACATGCTTATTAAGTTTTATAAAATCAATTCTGCTGAGCACATTATTTTAATATTTTGTTATCAAAGGTCTGGAGTTAACTGTGATTCTTTTAGCTTTGTGATATCCAATCATAATTTCTAACTGTTCATAAAATGTTTATAAACAGAATAAAAAGGATCATCTTTGGTATAGCTTCTTATGTTTTAGTATTTCAAAATCTCACTGGCTTTCACATAGAATGACAAGACTATTCTAAGCCTGGATCACTATCATTTTCTGGCACACCATTCAGATTATTTCATGGGCAACCTGCTTTTATTGATAAACTGAATCCTACCTTTCACAGTTATTTGCTGGTAAATATATGAACTAACACTGTGGTCTGGAACAAATCATTTACCTCTCCATAACACAATTTCTTCAACTGTAAAATTAAAACTAAGGAATGATTTATAACGCATAGGATCAAATACTACAATATTAGGCCTATGGTAAATGCACTGCATTTGCTCTCAGTACCATTATTCCTACACATATATGATATTCAATGATCTTATTCTACCAATATTCATTGTAAAAAAAAACTAGACTTAATATATTATATGCTATCTTCTTTTTTTTGTTTTGTTTTAATGTTTATTTTAAGAGAAAGGGAAAGGGAGCATGAGCAGTGGAGGGGCAGAGAGAGAGGGCAAAAGAATCCCAAGCAGGCTCCGTGCAGGGGCTCAATCTCATGAACCTGACCAGAAATCAAGAGTTGGGCACTAAACCAATTGAGCTACCCAGGCGCCCCATGCTGTCTTCTAAAATTTTAGAAACATACTGATGTTTTTAATTCCCATATGTTGGCCTAATATTGCCGCAGTTCATATACAAGTATATTGCCTGTACAGATATCAGTGCAGTAGTGGGTTTTACTTCCACATAGAATTATTTTTGATTATTCCATATGTAAGCAGGACAGTTATCCCTACCTTAGGGAATATGTGTAGAGGAACAGAAAAAGCACTTATATGGGCATCAGTAATTGAAATTCTTTTTTTAATTTTATTTTTACTTTTATTTATTTTTTATTTTTTTTTCTTTAACATTTATTTATTATTGACAGAGAGACACAGAACATGAGCAGGGGAGGGAGAGAGAGAGAGGGAGACACAGAATCCGAAGCAGGCTCCAGGCTCCGAGATGCCAGCACAGAGCCCGATGCGGGGCTCCTATCCACGAACTGTGAGATCATGACCTGAGCCCAAGTCGGCCGCCCAACCAACTGAGCCACCCAGGCGTCCCTTTTTATTTTTATTTTTAATGTTTATTTATTTTTGAGAGAGAAAGAGACAGAGCTTGAGTGGGGGAGGGGCAGAGAGAGAGGGAGACACAGAATCTGAAGCAGGCTCCAGGCTCTGAGCTGTCACCACAGAGCCCAAGGTGGGGCTCGAACCCACAGACCATGAGATCATCACCTGAGCCCAAGTCGGGTGCCCAACAGACAGATCCACCCAGGCACCCCAGTAATTGAAATTCTAATCCCCAACATGCTTTGTAGTTTTGGTTAAGCCATTTAATTCTTTTTTCATCATCATTTCCTCATCTATAAAACAGGACCAATATGTTTTTATACTGTCACAGGATTTCTGCAAGGATAAAACCAAGTTATGTTTGCAAAATTTCTTTGAAAAACAGAAAACACTATTAATGATACAAGTATTAGAAAGTGGATATAAGCCCTTTGTTGAATATGAAAAAAAAAAAAAACACAAGAAAATTATCTTTGTAAATGTTAATCTTTGACCTTTCGGAACTTCAAAACATTTTACTCATGAAATACACACCAGGCCAGATTCATCATTTTGATGGTAATTTTTAATCCTTTTTTTGTTTTTATTCAAATAAAAGTTTTCTTTAAAAAAAAGTACCGTCATTCATGAAATTGTCATCTTATATTAGTGAAGTAGGTCAGCTTCTTCATTGAGGGTCTGGATATATAAAATGTCACTACGATTTCTCAGGCTATGCAAGGCCATCTTGACTCTTAGTATTTCTCGTTAAAGAAAAGGATCTAAGATATCTGTGTACAGTTGTTCATTCTCTCAGAGGTCAAGAACTAAGTTAAAATAAATACAGCACTCTAACAACACAAAACAACTAATAGAAATAAATCTACTTTCAAAGAGAGATTAGTCTCTAGGAAGCACTGTTTAAATTAGTCTCTAGGAAGCCCCTGCTTGGGGCTATTTGTTTTATATTTGCTTTACCTTAATCTCCATATTCATATTCACAATATTTTCTTATTTGTTTACTTTTTTATGCTACCTTACTCTATTATACAAAAGGACAGCAGAGCCAATATTTTTTTCAGAATTTTGTATACTCTCAATTGTTGGCAAAATCCTTTTAGAAGTTTGACAATAACATGCCTTTCTCTATCGATTTATTTTCTTCCATTTGGCAAATATTGATTTTTTGTGTGTGTACATTTACAACAAGACTCCATTTTGTTTAATTCTTTCTCAATGAATCAGCATTGCTGACAACAGTTGAAATGTCTAAAACTTGAAGAAATGTCTTTGATTGAATAGTTGTCCTAGAACCAGAGATGGGAATGCAAAATAAATAAATAAATAAATAAATAAATAAATAAATAAATAAATGGGACTTCTCAGTAGGCTCCATGAGATTCATAAAGGTCATATTTGTTTTAAAGACTGGAAATTGAAAATAATCTATTGAGACTAACATGCGATCCTAGAAATATACATGAAGTCCTTTTTTTCATTTTTTTTGCCTGAAAAACCTCCTTTACCTCTTTACCAGGAAACTAGTTTTAAAAAAAAAATTAGTCAGTGCTGATCTAGAAAGCAATGTTTTGTAGTGTATAATGCAACCTCCTCCCTAAGCACTGTGATCAGGTCAAGAGTGATCTTCTAATGCAAGGAGAATCATCTACAGGCAGCCTACATTCCTGTGACCATTGGGATAGACCAACAACATCAATAACAAGAGAGTAATCAGTATTTCTCCCCTAGAAATTTGAAATAGGAAATTAATTGTGGGAGATAAAAGTGTTAAAAAAGAATTAAATGAGAAGTTATGATCACCATGTAGAAAAAGAATTAAGCAGAGATAAGTAAACAAGGGAAGTGAATTGGTCATGGGAAAGATTTGAGTAAAGGCACATGAATCAGGATTTCATCATGTTAATGAAGAACAGTAGCATCAAGCAAGATAAATTCTTGCAGGTACTGAAGTTCATAGAGCAACTTAAATCCACAATCTTCCTAACACTGTCAACTCTGACTTTATGTAGCCCAGGTTCTTCCTCTTAAGGAGTTCACTGAGTAATGAAAGAGATATCATCATGAGCCCTTCATAGCAATATGCATAAACCCAATGGGTACAGAGAAAGAGGGGTAACAAACACTATACAAGGCAATCTGGAAATCCTTTAGCAGCAATAATAAATATTATTAGTTTTAGAAGCAAAATGAGATCAAATACATTGGGAGCAGGAGAGTTGGTAGATGACAATTTAATAACAAATTTTCCAAACATAAATATTGGCATTTGGCAAAATGCCAACTACTGGTTTATTTTCTGTTTATTTTCTTTACAGGGCAAAGGGGAAAAGGTGGACAGAATGTGTGTGCTGAAGGTCAGAGAAAAGCTTAATTAAAAGCTTAAGAATAGGTGAATAGGATTTATTGAGAAACGCATAACCACTGAGTTCAAAATGGTAAGATATAATTTAACTTCAAACAGAAGGTGAAAATTTATTGATAACTGTGAACTGCCTTCTTGTTTGGCATCAGTGATGTTATTTCTTAAACAGCCTAGATTCAAGAATTTTTTTCAAAAGGTGCCTGTTTATTAAAAATAATATTAAACATTTTATTAATTATTAATGTTATTAGTTTTATTCCTTGAGCAAGTTTTCCTCTGAATTAAGTTGTTTTTCTAAATTATTTGCAAGTGGTACTGGATATTAATGGATACATCTATTTATCTGATAGCATACTGACCTCTATATTCTTTAGTCAACTCTTTTTTTGGTTCTAAACTGTAGCCCAAGATATCTCTCTAGTCTCCCTTCTGATTTTTAATTACAGAAATTAACAGCTACTGTCTTATTTTCTAAATGCATTTTGAAGACATTTTTATTATTTTAATGTCTTTATTTATTTATTTTGAGAGAGAAAGAGAATGAGAGAGTGAGCAGGGAAGGGGCAGAGAGGGGGAGAGAGAGACAGAGAGAGAGAGAATCCCAGCCAGTCTCCAAGCTGTCAGTGCAGAGACAGACATGGGGCTTGAACTCATGAATGGTGAGATCATGACCTGAGTTGAAATCAAGAGTCAGACGCTTAAGCAACTGAGCCACCCAGGCTTCCCTGAAGAAATTTTTAAATGTTAAGGTAGTGAATTAAAATATTTCAATAATTATTTTTGAATAACATTAGTAACTACATTATATAAGTGTTAAACTGCTCTAAAACACAATTGTTAATGTTAATATTAATAGCATTTATAACATTATAAACATTGAACACATTTTATATTCCTCCAAGTCATATATATGTGTATCTATCTACACATATGTGAATGTCTCTGTGTGTATGTGTCTGTGTGGGTGTATATGTGTGTACATGTTAATTTATAATAGCAGATTGTCCTTTTTAAAAAGTAGACCATGTAACTACTGTTTTAATTCTAATTATTTTTCATTTAAAAATATGTCTTATACACCTTTCTATGTCAATAAATATGGATCTACTTCATTCTTTTTTAGAAATGTTATGAGCATCTGGGTGGCTCAGTCAGTCAAGCGTTTTCTGTTCATGTCATGATGGCACAGTTTGTGGGTTCGAGCCCCACTTCGGGCTCTGTGCTGACAGCCTAGAGCCTAGAGCCTGCTTCAGATTCTGTCCCTCTCTCTCTCTCTCTTCCCCTCCCCCACTCCCACTCTGTCTCTCTGTCTCAAAACTAAAATAAATGTTAAAAAGCAAGAAAGCAAGAAAGCAAGCAAGAAAGAAAATGTTAAAAGGGGTGCCTCGGTGGTCCAGTCGGTTGAGTATCCTACTCGATTTCAGCTTGTCATGATCCCTGCATTGAGAGATTGAGCCCCAAGTTGGGTTCCAAGCTAAGCCCGCAGTCTGTTTAAGATTGTCTGTCTGTCTGTCTCTTTCTTTCCCAGCCTCTGCCCCTCTACCCCCAACTTGCACGTGTGCTCTCTCTCTCTCTCTCTCTCTCTCAATAATTTTTAAAAATGTTAAAAACATATAGTATATGAGTATATTGTAAATAATGCAGAATGTTTCATTCTTCCTGCTTCTATTGATACTACAGTACCTGAGTGTGAAATAAATCTTGATTTCAGTAGTAATTAGATAAATTAGATTCCAAAACCCTTCCCCAGTTGGAAGATATAAAACGCTGATAAGTATAGAAGAGATTGATAAAGAGACTTATTTAGGGAGAACTGCTATTCTCATGTATCTCACTGAATTTTCTTCCTGTGGGCACAGTAGGATGCTACCTTCTCACCCAGTGATTCTTAACTTGGGGTTGATTTTACTGCCCATGGAGACATTTTGGGTTGTAGCTTCCAGGCACAATCTATAATAATGGTTCCTTTATCCAGTCAAGAGAATATCCACGTGCTTGTGAATGTTTCCTAGGCGAAAGTCAGCCTGCCAATAGCTGGCAAGGAGAGACAGGGTTCAGGAAGAGGAGTCATCGCCTATGCTCTATTTCTCCCAATACAAGACTACATCATTTGGTCCAAATCAAGCTTGGTCTGGTCCTGGATATTCCAATTATTGTATTAAGACTGCACCCTCAATCACCATGTATGAGCAAGGCTAGGTATTTAACATACCTAATTCCTTATTCATTATTGAATATTTAAGTGATGTCTAATTTCTTGCTGTTATAAAAAATGGTGTAATGAACATCAATAGATTTTTTTTTCCTTCCTTCCTTTCTCCCTTCTGTCTTTTCTTCTTTCATTTTTCCCTTCCTTTCTTCCTTCCTTCTTTTAGAGGTTAGAAATGAACAAGATTCAGAGAAAACCTGAAAGGCATTAAGCTATACCACTATCTTATTTAAAATTAATAGTCTTTTTTTTTAACAGTTTACATTTCACATCAGAAATCACTAGTGTCTACTTTTTCCCTATTCTCTGATTCCTTTCCACCAATAGGATCAGACTGCAGAAAAAGCCATCAACACATCTTTTACCCATTTAATTAATAATAATAGTAGCAACAAATAATTAGAACTATCATTCATTATTCAAATATTTTGTACTGGTTTGCATAATGTTAACATTATATTCATTTTTTTTCCTACTATTGAAAACACTCCAAGAAGGGAATGAGAACCAGAGGTTATGGTGTCAGTATGTACCTTGGTCCATATCAACTCACCTACATTTAGTTATTTTACCTTCTTTAATAGATTATAAGATAGACTCATTTCAATAAAAACTCAATTCCTTTTTTTAAATTAAGCTAATTTATTTATTGTAGAGAGATAGAGTGAGAGCACGATTAGGGGAGAGGTAGAGACGGGGTGAGAGAGATTCCCAAGCAGGCTCTGCATTGTCATCACAGAGACTGATGCAGGGCTCAATCTCATAATCCACGAGATCATGACCTGAGCTGAAACTAAGAGTTGGATGCTCAAACGAAAGAGCAACCCAGGTGCCCCAATGCAAACTCAATTCCTAATAAGTGTTATATTTCTATAGTGATTTCTCATACATTCCGCAACAACCCTATGCAAAGGTAAAAAGTATTACCCTAAATTTACAGACAGCCAGTGGAGGCAGTGGAAGTTAAATAATTCAACCTTGGATGAATGGCACAGCTAATAAACAACAAAAATGGATTTGATCCTAGGCAGTGTGGCTTGATAGTTTAAACTATTGTGTTCTAGGGTCTCTCTATAAAGAGAGGTTTAAAATTTAGGCAGAATGCCTTGTTTTGCTCAGTCTTTCATTCCCTTCTTATAATTCTAAAGATATTTTTCTTAAACAATCTTTTAAGAAGAGTCTTTCTATTCCGGCTAAATTTAATTCATTTCCTTATGACTCCAACTCATAATTGTAATGGTAAAGACAGCTGTGGTTAAAGTCACAGATGGTTCAAACAGGTGATGATGAGCTCAGATGAAAAGGAAGAGAGTGGAGCTGATTGTTTTCTAAGAAACAATAGTTCTTTTTTAATTTTTTTTTCCTGCAAACTCAGTGATTGAAAATTTCAAAAAGGTGAAAAATAATTAGGAAAAACAGCTGGAAGAGCAGAATCAGTTTCAACCAAGTGGTCAACACAATTAAAATCTTAAAGTAAATAAAGACTTAAAGACTGAAAATAAAGACTAATGGAATGTTTATTACAAGATAACAGCTTTATTTTGAAGAACGTTTAATAATTTGTCTGCCAAATAACTCAACAAGTAAATGTTCTGGAAAGATGGCAGCCCAAATGTGTCTGATGTCCTCTATAGTTTTTAAAATGAGTTCCTTTTCTGTGTGGAGTATTAGTGGACATGTCAGAAGACAAAATCTAATCTTTGTGAGTCTATATATATATATATATATGATACATATATATATATATATGAAACATATATATATATGAAACATATATATATATATATGAAACATATATATATATATATATGAAATATATATATATATATATATATGAAACAATGTATCCCTGGCAAAATTCTGGAAAAAAGTATGGAGGTTCCTCAAAAAATTAAAAATAGAACTACCCTATGATCAAGGTATTTACCCAAAGGATACAAAAATACCAATTTAAAGGGATACAGGCACATGTTTACAGCAGCATTATCAACAATAGCCAAATAATGGAAAGAGACCAAATGTCCATCAACTGATGAATGGATAAAGAAGTGGTGGTGTGTGTGCACATACATACATAAATACATACATATTTAATATTACTCAGCCACAAAAAAAAAAAAAAGAATGAAATCTTGCCATTTGCAATGACATGGATGGAGCTAGAGAGTATATTATGCTAAGTGAAATAAGTCAGTCAGAGAAAGACAAATACCACATGATTTCATTCATATGTTGAATTTAAGAAACAAAACAGATGAACATATGGGAAAGGAAAAAAAAGGGACAGGGAGGCAAACCAAAGAACAGACTATAGAGAACAAACTAAAGGTTGCTGGAGGGGAGGTGGGTAGGGGGATGGGTTAAATGGGTGATGGATATTAAGGAGGGTACTCGTGATGAGGAGTGAGTATTACATATAAGTGATGAATTCTACACCTCAAACTAATATTACATGGAATCTAAATAAAAACTTATATGTATGTGTGTGTATGTGTATCTATCCATATCTGTATATATCTCCCAGGCAAAAAAGATAGAGTACACGTACTCTGATTGAGTACTGACCATAACTAGAAAATCCATTCCAGTGGAAGGCAAACTGATTTTGATATATGTGTCTAGTATATGCCTAAACCTAATTTTTTTAGGTTTATTTTTTTGAGAGAGAGAATGGGCATGCGAGCAGGGTAGGGGCAGAGAGAGATTAGACAGAATCCCAAGTAGGTTCCACACTGTCAGCACACAGCCTGAAGCAGGGCTCAAACCCACAAACTGCGAGATCGAGATCATGGCCTGAGCTGAAATCAAGAGTCAAATGCTTAACCGACTGAGCCACCCAGATGCCCCCAAACCATACTTGTTTTATAAAAAATGTCTAGATCTTAAGAGGGTACATTGTTTTTATCTGGAGAAGTTTCTAAAAGTAGCAGTCATACTGCTCTAAAATAATAAGAAATAGTCATACTGATTAGTCATACTAATAAGAAAAGTCATACGGCTCTAAAATAATAATAATGATTGAGTTGGAAATAGTGGATAGCTAAGTTTAGATTATGTTCTGGAAGGTTAGATTTCTATTGTCTATTTAAGTATACACCATAGGTGGTGTCTGAGAGAATTACATATCTCAATTAATCATTTTAAAATGTAATGAACATTCAACTGGTGAAATGAGTTGCAATCAACTTATTTGGCCTAATATTCTAAGGGCTTAATTTAATTTCCAGCCTAATGATGGGAATATTGCCTAGGAATCTTCTTTACTCCAAAGTACTCTTACATCTAGCCTTCTTTCCCTTTCAACTGAAAAATTCCCATTGTATTATCAATCGGTTTTATTCATAAAGCTTGATAATCCTATCAGCATATTACACAAACTACTGAAAACTTAAATTATATGCTGTCCCTTCATTGGAAGAATTTTTTCAGGATTGACTTTTAAATGTATTTCCACTTTATTGTAGGTCTTGGGTGACTTAATTTTTGTTACTACTATTTTATATCTGTCAATTTAACATCATGAATATCATGTCAGTGTCGTACTTTGCAAGGTTAGTTATCATAATCTGTTTTGGGACTTACCTGCTTTGTTTCACCTTGGATTCAGGTAAAAGTAAGTATTTTTTATATATGTGTCTGCTATATGCCTAAAGAATGAAAATAAACCTGCCAATAGTATTGTATGGTAACTATGGTTCTTGTCACTAAGAGCCTCTCCTCTTTGGTATGCAGCTACTTGCATCATTCGTGAATATGAGTAGTTAATGTAGGTGCTTGGCATGGGCTTCTATCATAACTAAAAAAAAATCACTCTCACATTTGTGTCTGTAACATCCCTCTCTCTTCTGTCTATACTCTCCTCTATCTTCCTATTATTCTATAATGATGAGAGAAGTATTTTTTTTTTTTACTTTGAAGATAAATTTTCCTTTATTTTCAAAAGCTATACTGTTCTAGATTTTTTTGGCTCTAAAAATGGGTAAGGAGGTGTTCTAGCAGCTGTGGCAATTTAGCTCAAATGGATCATTTATATTGGTAAACATATGTACCATAAGCTATAAAGGCAGCAGCTTGTGAACCCATTAAATGGTAAAATTCTGCTACAATGTTTGCTAAAACTACAGAGACAGTAATTCTTTGAAGGGAGCTTTGAAGAATGAACTGATATTTCCAGGTAAAGGAGAAGGAACAGTATAATGTATTACAGCCAGAATGATAATGCCATGTCATCAAAACAACAGTTACAGGTTTGGTACCTTTTAAGATGAGACTTAATGTTTTGCCAATTATTTCCATTCTAGAAGGGAAGGAAAATTTCATCTTAGGCAGATTTTTTATGCTAATCTGTGGCTTCAGTCATTTTAGAAAATAGATATCCATTGCTTTGAGAGAGTGCCTTTTTTAAAGACTTAACTCCTTGGTATACAAAGCTAGAAATGAGGACGAACTATGAGAAGATTTACATAGTATCCTAGGAACTTTCTAAAAAAACGAATTAAAGGCCCAAAATTTCAAAGTGACTCAAACCTCATTGATGGATTGAGATGGTTCCAGTTGTGTTATGTTAGTGAAAAGGCTACTAGGATGGAATCTAGGCTAGTGACTCTGGGTCAACACCAAATGTGAACATTAGAAGAATACTAACTCTGAGATAGTTTGCATCCCAGGCTAGAAGCTCCAACATCAGATACACTAGCTTTGTGGTCTTATTTGGGGCATAGGGGTTGGGAATGAAGTGTAAATCGAAAGAATTCTAAACTTCGGAACCCAATTATGGTAAATTAATGACAACTGCGTAGCCATGTACACAATACAGAAGTGATCAAGAACATAAAGAACATATCTGCTGTGGGTGAATAACACAAGAAAGAGTTACAATAAGAAAGCAAGGGCTCTTTCAGTACAAAAGAATCCTTGATTTCCTTTCTTGCATGCTCTCGCTCGCTCTTTCTCTCCCTAGCTGTCTCATCATTTATAGCTATGGCTGACGAACTGAATAAGGAAGCCCTGAGGATTCATGTACTATGCTAAGGTGAAAGAGCGCAACAGTTGAGGCACAAATCTTGGACGACCTGTTAATAAATTCATGGAGTGTTTGAGTACTCAAGTTTTAAAATAGGAAATAAAATAATGTGTGTATTTGATACTGATGAAGAGTACCCTATATTCAGGGTTGTTGCTTTTTTTCTTAAAGCAAAAAAGAAAGATACATTTGGAAAAATATTAACACCCAACAAGATTATATATGTTAAAGTTACTTAAAAATTAAGTTGTAATTATTTAGGAAACCAGTTTATATACATCTTTCTGTACAAATATAGTTTTACAGTAACCTACTGAAATAAAAATTCTGAAGCATTACCAGATTTAAACTTGTTCTTTAGCAAGGCTCATGTGTCACTTTCAGTAGGAAAGAAATTGATCCAACTTCCTGATATAGCACTAGTACTTAGTCTAGGTCCAAACCATAATCTCTTCATCTTGCACATTCATTTTCAGAGTGTTCTTAATATCATGGTCTTTCGATTAATGGTCTATTAAATATCAGAAGCTATTGTGTTTGATGTTTCAACCAAATAGTAGAATTATTAGGGGAAGTTGAAAATACTAACCATGTGTTCTAATGTGTAAATAAAATAGCCTATTTGTTTTTGTAAAAGTAGAAGCAAAAAGAGTATCTTCCAGTAAGCATGGCAAATATGGGGCTCCATGCCCCAGTTGCTCTTCTTGAACAAATGGCAGCTACTCTTAGATGACCATATTATCCTTCCCGATGAGTTTCAGATTTATTTTGAAGTCAGTGCTCCATGCAGCCACAATTCATAAATCACAAATCACTGCCTATCCCTATATTAGGTAGATGACAGAGGCTGTGCATGGGATTGTTTAACAATATTTTTTAATTATAAACATGTTTGTTGCAGTAGTATTAGAAAAGAGAAATTTAAAAATTAATATTAAAAATAAATAGAAACATCCAGGTTTAAGAATTATTAATATTTTAGCCTTAGCTAACATTCACATTTTTAGAATTTTCATGTAAAATATGTATGTGTTTTATAAAATTGGGACAGTACTTTTTGACCTATCATCATCTTCCTTTTTCCAGTTAATACTAAAAGCAGGTTTCCAAATATTTCCCAATACATATTTTTCAAAATAATCATCTATACTTACGCATACTTTTCCACTGCATAGATACAAGATAAGAGAATTCCACCACTCTCTTTCTCTTGGGCATTCATGATGTTTTTAATTCTTCCCTTAATGAAAATGACAAACTCCTTATAAATAAATGTATGTTTTATCTTAGCAAAATTTGGTCGGTAAGGTGAGACAGAATGTTATTACGTGTTTATAAATTTGCTCTGGCAAATGTTCTGACAGATGTTTCAAAATGTGGTGAGGTAATGATGCAGACCCAAAGACATTAAAAAAAGAGTAGGACAAATCTAAGCTGGCAGATAGCACAATGTGCACAGATTACATTTGTGACAACCAGAATCAAAAGCATCAGACCTAGCTCTCCTTCCCCAGAAAAGCCAATGTGCAAAACAGTTCTCTATATATCACTCCAAACTCTGCTTTCTCACTGTGTAGTCCCAGGCACAGTGCATAAAATCTATGTTGGGGCATCAATCCATGATACCTATATTAGAAATATTTATTCCTTTCCTTCTGAAAAAGTTTGTTTTCTGTAGTATCTGTAAATTCCCGATTTTTTTTCTTTTTCTCTTTCTCCCTCTCTGTTCCATGACTATGTCTCTATAGTCATTTATATACAAGAACAAAGAGAGAAGAGCAGAAGAAAGTATTGATTTGCTTTGGGCTAGAGACTAGGGAAGTTACAATGTGATTTTTAAAAATAGATTATAAAGATCAAAATAGAACACAGGAAAGTGAGTTTCTGAGTGTGAGAATGGGAATTGTTTTAGAGATGATTTTAGGAGCACTGAACAGATATTATAAAACTGTTGACCAAAATACAACTTTAATCCCTGGAACAAACATCTCAAATAGATTACTGAATCATGGATACAATGAATATTCAAGATGTTAAATTTACTTACATATTTCTGAATATTTGGTAGAGCAGAAGCTCTTTGCCATGAATTGCCTGGTATCCTTCCAAATACATAAAAATGTAAGGTGGAACAGTCTGTAACTGAGCAACTCTAGAGATACGTGTTCACTTTAGTAAAGGATTTTGTGTTTTCATCTTCCTTTGATCAGGACAATGTTTTATGATTTGGAAGTGGATGTTAGCAAATGCCTTATGGAGTTATGGGAACTGTTTTTAACCAGAAAGAGTTAGAACTTCTGCTCTTTACATGAACCTTAACAAAATGATACTCTTCTGTATTTTACCACTCCTCGTGAGTGCTGGTTTACAAAGTTTTGATTATAAGCCGTTGAAACATACCTATTCATCAACATGTAGAAAAACGCTGCATACTTCCATTAATAATTTGTTTTTAAATTAAAAGCATAAAAACTTAGACATATTTTTATCTGGCCTAAATTCAAAGCTATTTTCAAAATAAGAGTTCCAAATCAAAAATACAAACTGCAATTGTATAAAAAATATCATCATATGTTTAAGGTTTGATTATAGTCCCATAATGATTTTAAAATGTGGAACAATAACCCAGGGTGGTGCACAGAGCAATTCAATGTTTATTTGCTGAGTCATCTAATGTATTCATTTTATCATAACAAAATACCATAAACTGAGTGGCTTAAGCAACAGAAATTTATTTCTCACAATTTTGGAAACTGGGAAGTACAAGATCAAGGTACCAGGAAATTTGGTTTCTGGTGAGAGCTCTTTACTTGGCTTATACTCAGCTGCCTACTTGCTATATCCTTACAGAATAACACATGACATAGAAACAGAGCATGTGAGAGTAAAAGAGCAAACTCTCTGGAGTCTGTTGTTATAAGGACACTAATCCTATCAGATCAGGGTCCTATCCTTATGACATGATTTGCTGTAAATGAATTCCTTAAAGATCCATCTTCAAATGTAGCCACATTGGGGGTTAGGGCTTCATTATATGAATTTTAGGGAAACACAAACATAGTCCATAACATTACCTATTTTGTATTGTATTTTATGGCATGCTTCATGGTGTTTTAATATACTAACACAATAGTATATATCTGCAACATACACACACACATAAGCATATACATACACACAGAAGTATGTACACGAATATATGTATGCATATATGTATGGTATGGTTCATAACAAAAAGAAACTAATAAAGGAGAATCCACAAGCAGCAAAGTTTGGAGACCACTGATCTAGGGCATATTTTAATGCTAGTGGTGAGAAACTTACTACGTCTCAAGACGGCATACTCTAGTTTTAAATATCTCTTTTTGAAGTTTTCTTGTATTTTCTTTATATATATACATATATATATTATTTTCTTTATATATATAATTTTCTTTATGTGTGTGTGTCTATGTGTGTGTGTGTGTGTATATATATATATATATATATATATATATATATATATATATTATTGTCAAATTGGTTTCCATACAACACCCAGTGCTCATCCCAACAGGTGCCCTCCTCAATCTCCCTCACCCACCCTCCCCTCCCTCCCACCCCCCATCAACCCTCAGTTTGTTCTCAGTTTTTAAGAGCCTCTTATATTTTGGCTCCCTCCCTCTCCAACTGTTTTTTTTTCTTTCCCCTCCCCCATGGTCTTCTGTGAAGTTTCTCAGGATCCACATATGAGTGAAAACATATGGTATCTGTCTTTCTCTTCCTGACTTATTTCACTTAGCATAATACTCTCCAGTTCCATCCACGTTGCTACAAATGGCCAGATTTCATTCTTTCTCATTGCCAAGTGTATTTTCAATTAAAATATGTCCCCTTGATAATGATCATTCATTGGCTTCACTTCTGCTACTTTATATCAAATAAAACAAATCCATCCCTTCTTCCATGTCAGAGCCAGTTATTTGTATGAGGTTATTAAGATTAATTCAATGCATTTAAATTTCTCTTTATGGAGTATCTCTTTTGCCACCAAATACTGGGGATATAATCTCCACCTCTAGGAATTTTATAGATTATTTGAAAGATATTGAGTAACAGGGATTATTTTACTTAAATAAGATCAAGGAAGAGGATGTAACTATGTGAGGAGACTGATGTTAACTAAACTTATTATGGTAATCATTTTGAATATATATATACATATGTATGTATATATATGTAATATTACACTGTACACTTTAATATAATGTTATGGCAGTTAATAAATGGGAAAATAAATGTCAATAAAATGGGAAAGAAATGATCAAGGAGGAGGTGGAAGAACAGTGGCTACACTAAAGAAAAGCATGTACCTGCAGAAAGGGTGGTGGTTAACAGAAGCATTCTTGCAAATAAAGTTTTACAAAATAAGCCTCTCAAGGGGCCAGGGCAGGAAGGAAAGCTGTCCAGGGAGATAGTGAAGCTGAGGTACTAAAGGTCCCAAACAGAAAGACAACAAGGCATGTTTTGGGAAGTGGCAGCAATTCCATAAACCTCAAGGTAACCAGGTGCTTAATGTTGAGATCTAAGCTGGAATTAGACTTAAAAAAGCCAACAAACAAAAATACTTTCAAAAAACTTCCTAGATAGTAATGTCAAAATTTGGGATTTCATATTCTGGGTAATAAATAACAGTTAAAGGACTTTAAGCCTGGGAATGATATATTTAGTGTTTTAAGAAGTTCTCTCTAGTTGCATAGTGGGGAAAACGTTTGGATATTCATAGGCCAAAAAGGAGGTGAGAATCTATACTACCCAAAATATCTACCTAAGGTAAAATTGATTTGATAGAGGCACGGTATTTCAAGAGCTGTCAACCCTTTATGTAGACTTTTTATGTGTTTGAGAGGATCTGGACAAATACATTCAATTGTAAGATCTTAAGGCAAGGAAGGGAAAGTTCATTAATAAGGTTGGGAATGTGGAAATATTTACTAATGGGTGTTGCAAAAAGTACAGCGACAAAATCCCTTGGAAAAATAAAATCAAGAGGAAGGAGTCCAGAGTAGTACAAGGATAAAGTATGAGTGATCCTGTAACGAAAACTGATCATTAGGTGGACGAATATTTGCAAGACTACCAACTTAGAGAGGGATATAAGCTATGTTTATAAAACCTGGCCTCAAAATCACCATTCCCTTACTTTTTGGAAAGAGTTAGTGGTGATATTTGTGGTGACCTAAACTGAGGGTTTTTCTGAGATTGTCCTATCCTAATTGACCAAATTAACTGTATGTCAGTGGCAGTGTCGCACAATGTCATTGTGTCAGGGCCCTCTGGAAGTAGTCTTCTATGCTCCTGGCCAAAAAGCTCCAATTCCTAACACTTCCTTGTAATTAGTGTTTTTTTTTATCCCTTAATAAACTTGATTAGTCTTCACAAAAGGTATTCCAGTTCGTCTATAACCACAGAGCGGCTAATAAAATCTAATTTTTAATTTGTCCCATGTTTGTTCCAAAAATTGATTTAAAATGGCTAAAATAGGTGATATCAGTGGTGCCTGGGTGGTTCAGTTTGTTAAGCATCCTACTTCAGGCCAGGTCATGATCTCATGGTTTGTGAGTTCAAGCCCCACATTGGGCTCTGTGCTCACAGCTCAGAGCCTGAAGCCTGCTTCAGATTCTGTGTCTCCCTCTTTCTCTGCCCCTACCCTGCTCGTGCTCTGTCTCTCTGTGTCTCTCAAAAATTAATAAACGTTTAAAACATTTTTTTAAATAGGTGATATCAAAATATTTGGGGGGGTGGGAGGGGACAACAGAAGAAAAAGGGTAAATAACAAAAAGTGAGTGAACATTGAGGTTAAGTATATAAAATATATGTTGTAAGGTCTTCAGTATTTGCAAAACTAGGCTACAGGTCTGGTTATACTATTTTCTACAACACATAGTGTGTGTGTGTGTGTGTGTGTGTGTGTGTGTGTGTGTGTATCTGGTCCTGATTCAGAAAAAGAGAATAGTCAGAGAGTCACAAGGCTCCAGTTTTTTGTGTTTCATTTAGAGAGTTATATGGGAATGTTTAAAGGCTTTAATGTCATGGCCTTTTGTGATGAATCTATCTTCTGTGATTTCTGTTCACAGAAAGTTTGCTGAAAGGCAGCCCAAGCGAATGATATATTAAGGCTGTCAAAGATCACAGCAATCACTCCAAAATCCATTTCCGAGCACCTAGACCTGTGAAGTTTATGGAGATTCAAGGGCCCCCCAGCTCTCAAATGTTCTTCTCTGAAGCTAATCATACTAAGCTATATTTTTAAAATGACACTGCTGACCTCTCACCCTGGCCAAGTCAATTAGATTAAAACAGTTCTGACATTGCAGATGGAACAGCTAATCTCACAGGTGTTCTGATCTGAAGTCATCATTCCTGGCTAACTTCAATCATGGCTACTTGTACTATTAAAGTAAGAAACTACCTTGGACAACTCAGATCTTTCAATGAGATTGAATTAGAGTCATAATAATGCGCTAAAGTAAACAAATAACAGTTTGATTTAAAAAATCATAAAGTAAGAGGAAAAGACCAACATTACCATGATTTTTCCCCATGACATATCCTGACAATGAAGACAAAAAGAAATACATACACAATTTCAAATACTACATGAAAAAAGCAAATTTGTTTTTGAGTCTATGTCTAAAAGTTTAATACCATAGAATTCCTCAGTGAATATAGGCTTTATTCTATCTACCGCAATGATACATAAACCACAGAGGCTGACGCACCAGGGCACACAGACATGTAATAGCTGCTTCTTTACTCACTTTGATAAGTACTCTAAGGAATGTACTCCCTATGGGAAGGTACTTGGTATCTACTTCCTAAAGGAATCCATACTTACTAGGATAACGGCAATACATGATGTTTCTGATAATGTTTGTAGGGAAATAACTTTGAAAAAGAAGCATTGTGCATTTAGATTTTGGGGACAGGTGTCAATGTCAGCCATTACAAAAAAAATATTTATTTATTTATTTTTAACGTAAAACCTTTACCTCTCTTTCAACATTTCCTGTTCTAATTCTCCAGTTTTCCTGCTTTCTACTTTTGCCCATCCTATCAGCCTTTACTGTTCTTTCCTTACTGGTTACTGGTAGAAAAGAAGTATGGTTAGTCATTAATAACTAAGTATAAATTAGTTATTATGGAATGCTTCTCAGCATAATGTAATTTTTAGTTATATGGCTTATAGAGATACTACACAACTGAGAAGTATTATAGAGAAACAGAATATATGTAAAGAATATTACTAATTGTATGATTTATTGAGAGTCACTCTACTAGATTCATGAATATTTTTTAAATATTAACTCAATTAAAATTCACAGCAGCCCTGTGAAGTAATTCCTACTATTGCCCTCATATTACATAATGGGAATTTATTGTATGCAAAGATTAAATCATTTTCTCATTTAGTTTTTAATTTTTTTAAATGTTTATTTATCTTAGAGGGAGACAGAGAGCCAGCGGGGGAGAGGCAGAGAGAGAGAGGGTGAGAGAGAGCGAGACACAGAATCTGAAGCAGGCTCCAGGCTCCTAGCTTTCAGCACAGATTCCCAGGGGGGGCTCAAACTTACAAACCATGAGATCATAACCTGAGCCGAAGTCAGACACTTAACCAACTGACTCACCTAGGGGCCCTTCTCATTTAGTTTTGAAATAATTTCTCCCTTGTATGCCCAAATTCTTCCATTTGGCATTTGAGCTCAGTATAGCTTCAAAAATGGCACTTTTCAAAAAACATGTTATACTGCTTATATAAAAAGCTCAGAAAAAAATATACATATGCAGTAATAATATAATTATTTTTCAAATTATAAATATTTATCAGCTAATTTAAATAATATGTATTAAGCTAATCCTTAAGCAAAAACATTTTGTACAAATAAATATGCATGTATGTAAAGCTAATTTAAATAAACATGTTCACTGTAGAGGATTTAGAAAATGTACAAATATTCAAAGCAAAAGTTAAAATTACAAGCAATTTCAACAATCATAAAATGCCACTGCTAATAACATTTTGGTGAATTTTTTTCCAACCATTTACACATGTACATGTGTTTAGCTTCATTTACTTATCATGTCAATTCTGACATTCTGATAATATTAATTCCATGTTGCCATTCACATTTTGCCATTATATATTTGCCCAAACTTTCAAAAAGCAGTTCTCTCTGTAAAATCTGCTCAAGTAAGTAGTAAGAATGCTTTCTCCACATAGTGTTATAATTGGCAGTGACCCACAGATACTTCTGTTTCCATTGTCACTGTCTTAAGGGAAACATTTGTTGAGCCCTGTTGTCCACAAATAGCCAAGCTTTACAAAGAGATATTATATCTTAGTCATTTCTTAATCCCACACAGCACCAAAGAACAGTGCCTTCTATCTTCTATGCTGTAGGCCCTCAGCCAGTATGGGCTGAATTAACTCAAGAGTACAATGAAAACTAAAGATGAGTAGATCTTATATCATTAAAACTTAATATTTGATCAAACCACAACTGTAAGAGTTTGGAATAGCTACGGTGGCAAAGCGTATTTATAATCAACTAGGAGAGTATGATTTTTGTATACTGCTAGGCTTAGTCAGTACAGTCTCTTTGGGAATATTAACATCATCTGCCAGTCTAGTGCATTTGTTATTATGTGTTCGTTGATATTTACAGAGTATTCTTGGGTGAATTCTTAAGCTTATAAGAATAAAGTCCATTTTTATTGCTTTTATGTCTCACTAAAAATATTTTTGAATTATTTTTGAGTATTTAATAACTGAATGGGTTTATGGATATCAGATCATGCCATTATCTATTTTGTATGTCCTTAGGTTTTAAAAGGGTCTTCCCTTTGCATTCTTTGGAATTTGCAGAACAGTTAGCCAATTTAATTTGTGGACATTTTAAAATCAAGAATGCCATGCCTTCTACCTCATGTTACCTGAGGGAGCATTTCATACTGCTGTTACTCTACCTATCCGTTAAAAAGTAAATTTCTCCAGTGGTATATATTAAACATTTTCAGTGGTGGCTAGGCATGCCTGGAACTCAGTGTATAGGATGGTAAGGTAATAACCTAATCCAGTTCATCACTGGTAAGTAACTAATTTCTCCCTCCACTAAAACCAGCATGAGGAAAGGAGGAGTGAAATTTATGTTGTTGTTTTTTTTCTTTCCTGTTTTCAGGTAGTTTATCTCATAGATTACTTTTAAAATGTTAGATGCTTTTATAAAGTGTTTTTCAGAGTAATTCTTAGAAAACTACTTTCTTTTTTTTAAGTTTACTTGTATTTATTTTGAAAGAGAGAGAGAGAGAGAGAGAGAGAGAGAGAGAGAGAGAGAGAGAATCCCAAGCAGGCTCCCTGCTGCCAGCGCAGAGCCTGATGTGGGGCTTGAACTCACAACCCTGAGATCATGACCTGAGCTGAAATCAAGATTCAGACGTTTTACCAACTAAGTCACCCAGGCAGCCCTAGAAAGCTACTTTCTTAATGTAATTTTATGTTACACATTAAAAATAATAAGAACTACAATATAATTTTTAATCATTTACTGTATTATTGCTAACCATAGTTCTCTTGTCACTTTTTGAGAGAAAGTGCTTGAAAATTAATATAAAATGTAATTAACTTTGTAATTTAATACAGAAAATATTTTCTAGTTCTGTTACTGTATGAAATAAATATTAAAGCAGATTTTGGGACAAACTTCTCCTACATGTTTTCAAGTATCATCTAAAATATTTTTTAAACCATAAGAAATTTCATCTCTTTCTACAATAGGATATACACAAGTATTTGGACATCATAGTTTAAATAGATTAAGTAATTTTAAAAGAAATTTTTCTAGATGTTACACATTTAACTGGAGAAAGTTACAATCAGATAATTTTATTTTATTTTTTGAGTTTAAACAAAAATTTTAGCCACTCTGTAACAAAGGGAATAATAGCAAATGAATAAAACAGTAAGCTATATTCTGTTATCTCTTTAGTTCTCTACTAGGCCTAAATGCTATAATTATAAATTGGCAAATGAGAAAAGAACTGCAGAAATTTCAGTACACTTGTTTTTAGTATTGTCAATTCTAAAAACCAACCTTTACATGATGGTTAGTTAGCTATTTTACAAGGTTTATTGTCAAAGGGTTTTTGTAATTAGTGTAGCAAATGCAAAGTAATAAAATACTACCCAATATACAACCTGCATTTATATATCACACATCTGCCGATCTAACTACTTTAAAAGGTTCCCAGGACTCTTAAAAACTGAGAACAAACTGAGGGTTGATGGGGGGTGGGAGGGAGGGGAGGGTGGGTGATGGGTATTGAGGAGGGCACCTTTTGGGATGAGCACTGGGTGTTGTATGGAAACCAATCTGACAATAAATTTCATTAAAAAAATAAATTGCTACTGTTTATTTTAAGAAATAAAACATTCATCATCTTTAAAAAAAATAAAAATAAAAGGTTCCCAGGGTCCCTTTCAAATACAAAATTCCTGAGTGGCCAGATGGAATTTATGAAGAAAAAGACAAAAAGCCTTTTAAATTTTACTTCATGATCAAGAGCTGGTGATGAGAGAGAAATATAGAGGTTCCACAACTCTTAAGAAGCTATAAACCATATTGCTTGTTTTAGCATTTATCAATTTTTAACTACTGCTACAAGACTGCCAGCAATCAATTATTCCCTGGCTCAATGAGGGGCTCAAAGCTTATCAAATAAATCAGAAATCCACTTTAATGATTTCTAAATATATTTCTTTTCACCACATTTGAAATAAACAAGGTTAAAGTTTTACTGGTTTTGTGACAATTATGTTTATAAAAGCACACAAAGAAAGCAAAGATTTTTAAACGCCAAAAAAGAATATTTTGATTCAGACAGTCTACTTCCATTTTCCTTTTCTCAAATTAATAGAAAAAGTTGAGGAAGGCAGATTTTTTTTCCTTGGCATTGTGTAAAACTAGTTTCTAATTGGTGGGAACCTTATTTACTTCAGTTAAGCCACTTCTCCATCTCATTTCTGTTAGTGCTACCAGATAATGTGAATGGGGACACTTGTGAGAAAGTACTGTTTAGCATCTTCCCTTCTACCACAGCCATTGGAACAAAGTGATCACAAATTTCTCATTTGTCATTCTCTTATATTTTCACTGCATTGTAACTTTTTTTTCTCACTTTCCATTCATAGCTGTTTATTCTTCAATTTACAGTGTTTCCACACAATTCAATCACCAAAACACTATGCTGTATTTCAGAAAACCTTCAGCCTGATCAGGAAAGTAAGGGATGTAGCTTAGGGTGATAGGCTGAAAATGATGTTGAGAACCTATTTAAAAATAAAAGAAATAAAAGTTCAGATACTATTTTTAGTGATTAATTTTGAAAATGCATAAATATTGCCTTAAACATTTTGAACATACAGCTATTACAGATGTGGGCTCTATGTTAAACACAGTAGGATTGTAAAATTATAATTTATATATATACATTACATTGATCTAAGTGTAACTAGATTATCAAAAGAAAGCTCCCTTCAAAAAGTTATTAGTTGAACCTTAATATAATAATATATTATTTTAATACATATATTATATTATTATAATATTGATTAATATATAAAATAATATGTATAATATGTATTTTATATACCACTACATATTATATAAAAATATAATATTATCATTGTTATATGACACAGTGACTTCACTATAAGCTGGAAATACTTAGTGTCATTAATTTAAGTACAGAATGTCTTTAATTTTTTAAGATTAAAATTGATCTAATTACTCATGTTCAGTTTGCAAAAATTTTTGAACCATTACTTGTTGAGTAAATCAAAACTTTCTTGGGAAGCCTGGGTGGCTCAGTCAGTTAGGCATTCTGACTCTTGGTTTCAGCCTAGGCCATGGTGTCACAGTTTCGTGAGTTCAAGCCCCGCATGGGGCTCTTTGGGATTCTCTCTACCCCTGCTCTGTCTCTGTCCCTCCACCACTCATGCTGTCTCTGTTTCTCTCAAAAGTAAGTAAACTTCAAAAAACAAAAACAAAAACAAAACTTTCTTCCAGACCAGAAATGATTTCTCTATGTCTAATGTTCATAATAGATGCTCATTTTTACAAATAAGCTATAAGAAAAAATGCACATAAGGATAATTTCATACATAAAAATGAGATTTTGACATTAAAGTAACATTGCTCAGTAACATTTTTTAACAAGTTATTGAAATATCTTATTAATCAATGTAACATCCTAAGTAAAAGGTTAGCATACAGATTTAAGTTATACTGTAGAAAACTTAATTTAAATGTCAAAAACTAATATGAGAAAATCTTAATATTACAGAATAAAAAAAACTATCCAAAGCAGCACTGGTAATCCCAAGCCAAATCAAAAGTCTTTGATATCAAAATTATATATCTGATTTATAGTATAACTTTTCTAAGTTAATATTTTAAGTGATGCGATTGTGAATATAGTCCAAAAATTAAAGAATTTTAATAATGAAAATGGATCCACTCATCATATTATTTATTTTTTCATTAAAAAGAGACTAAAGTATACGTGATGCAATTTCATAAACAGATTCAGAAATGGGCAACTGGCAATAAGCAACTGCTAGAAATGGTAATATGATATGTTGAAATATAACTTTTACATAAAGTTCAATCTTCATAAATTTCATCTGTCACTGAAAGACATATCCTTTGGCCATGACTATATTGTCACTCAGTTGTTACCAATAGGAAATTTTTATATACTTTGAAATTTCCCATATACTTATGAGATAACCAGTTTTACTTATGTTCTTGGAGGTGTAGTTTACTTGCATTTCTAATATAAAATGCCTCCCTGAGATATGTACAAGCAATGCATGTACACTATAACAAAACACTACCACTTAGATTTAGTAATTTCACCTAAATATAATAATTAAATGAGGTGCTAGTGGTTTATTAGTTATTAAACTATTACTATTATCTTGACAAGAAGAGAGAAGAGTCATAATGACTTTCATTGAGGTGGCCTAAATATTAGTGTTCTACAGGGTTCCAATCTCTACTCTGTTCATTCTGAACATACTTTCCAAGACTATTTTATCTCCTTGGGTTCTAAAACCCCCAAGTATTTATATTTCATACTTGTATCTGCCCAATATTTAGACCCACCTGACTTTCTGGATATATCCACCTTGTTTTCTCACTCAAAGCACATTAAAATCAATTTGGACAAATTCAAACAAATATTTTAATATTTCCTTACACCAACACAACCTCGTTTACTCTTTATCTTTTTAGAAAAAAATTTTAACATTTTATTTTATTTTTTTGAGGGAGAGAGAGAGAGAGAGAGAGAGAGAGGCAGAGACAGGGAGACACAGATTCCAAAGCAGGCTCCAGGCTCTGAGTTGTCAGTACAGAGCCTGATGGGGGCTCAAACCCATGAAAGCTATATCATGACCTGAGCCAAAGCTGGACATTCAACCAACTGAACCACGCAGGGGCCCCTCTCACTCTTTAAATTATTATTGAAATTAGGTGCCTTGGAGAAGTTGACAATTCAGGTTTGGGCCAGGGAAACTATAATTTGAAATTCCAAATTTACTGCTGTTCCAGAAAATTAAAAAGTGTTCAAATACTGATGAGCACTTTTCACACGGACATGAGAGAATTCTGCTTTTCGGTACCACTAAGTACTTTGGGGTTTATCAGTGCTTCTGCAGAGAAATACCTTAAAAAGTAATCCATAGAGAGAAATATCAGTTTAAAACTTGTAGAGAGCTGATGAAGAAACAACAACAAACAGGTAAGACTACAAGAAGGGGAGGATCTCAGAAAATGAGATTATTCTGCAGTCACTTTTACTTGGGTACGCTTGTTGATTCTGGGGAGAAGCAATCATCTGAGAATTCTTACTTAACACGAGTGGCATTCAGAGCTAGAGAAGACAGAAATGGAAAGAATACTTGTCATAGACTTGGAAACTGTCAATAATTTAGCAGAAATTTTTTCTCAGGAGAATAGTTGAATTCTAAGTTAGTACAGGATATGAGATGAAAAACATAAGTGAGAGACCACTAAGACATAGCATTTTAAACAATGTTCCAAGTAAAACAGAATTGAGATCTGCAAAAAAGATACAATAAAAGATACTAGGTTCTAAGCTGAAAACCCTGGATAAGATAAGAGTAAAATCGAGATAGTCCTATCAAGATAGCAGTCAGCTTCAAACTAGTCCCAACCTTGATTAAAGTAATGGGATCAGGCACTGTTCCATCTGCCAAGTGCAGGAAAGAAAGACCTTCACAAGGATTATAATATCATCAGGAGTCCCTAAAATGTACATGCACAGTCCACTTATCAATAAAGGAAAGGTCACAAAAAACCAAAAGCAAGCAAACAACAAAAAACCAGTAATACATCCACAAAAATGATAATTAAAAAAGAAAAGACACACTAATATACAGACAACTTCAACTCTGGAGTTAGTTAACAAGTGCTGTAAAATAACTGTCATTAACATATCCAAAAAAGTATTTTTTTTAAATGTTGGACACAATAGTTAGAATGACAATAAATCTAATATATAAAAGTCAAATGGACAACTGATAAATGATAAATATAATATGTGAAATTTAAAGTTCATTATAAAGAATAGGCAGATTATAAGCAAGACAAGACTTATAAGGCCAGCATTACTCTGATATCAAAATTTCGGCAAATAAATTATAAGAAAAGACAAAGAACAGAAAATATCATGTATTAATATTATATCGAATACATCAAAAGAGAATTATGAGAATTTTGTCTCAAGACTAAAGGTTAGGATAACATTAAACACTCAATATAATTTATAATATTAATACAATGGAAAAAAATCACAGTATCCTATTAACAGATGCACAAAATGTAACAACAAATCTAAAATTCATTCCTGTTAAAACTCAACAAATTAGAAAGAGAAGCATACTTCCTAAAATCATAAAGTTCATCTAAAAAGAACCTATAACTTACATCATACTTAATGGTGAATGACAAAATACTTTTTCCCTAAGTTCAGGGACAGTTAGGATATCTGTAGTCATCGCTTTCATTCAACACTGTAGTTCTAAGTAGTGTTATAAGGCAAAACGAAAAGACAAAAAGCCTCAAGATTAGAAATAAAACTATCTTTATTCACAATTGTCATGATTGTCTATATAGAAAATCTAATAAAATATACAAAAAAAGCTGGGGCGTCTGGGTGGCTCAGTCGGCTAAGTGTCAGACTCTGGCTCAGGTCATGATCACGTGGTACACGAGTTTGCGCCCAGCCTCGGGATCTGTGCTGACAGCTCAGAGCCTGGAGCCTGTTTCGGATTCTGTGTCTCCCTCTCTGTCTGCCCGTCCCCACTCGCACTCTGTCTTTCTCTCTGTCTCTGTCTCTCTTTGTCTCAAAAATAAACATTAAAAATTTTTTTTAAATATATACAAAAAAGCTATTAAAACAAAAAACTGTGTTTAGCTAGGGTTAATATATAAAAATCAAGTATATTCTGTATACAAAAACAAACATTTCCAAATTAAAATAAAAAAGATACAATATGCAGTAGCATCCTTAAATATAAACCATGGATAAAGCTGTAGAAAGATGGACATGGAAAAGTATAGAACATTATAATGAAAAAACTAAAAACCTAAAAAGTGAGATATATTTGTTCAAGAATCAGAAGATACACTATCTTAAGACCACAAGACTGCTCAAATTAATCAACACAATGCAAAGTAAATTTAAACTAAAAGATTAAATATAAATGTAAACTAAAAGCATAAAAAAAAACCAAACACCCATCTGGTGGGGAGGGGGGGTAAGAAAATACAACTGTTGACGGCAAAATGCATCAATCAAAACTCCCAAATTCTGGGTTGCTTGGGTGGCTCAGTCGTGTCCAGCTTCAGCTGGGATCATGATCTCAAGGTTCATGAGTTCGGGCCCCACATTGGGCTCTCTGCTGCCAGCGTGGAGCCGGTTTTATATCCTCTGTCCCTCTTCTCTCTCTGCCCCTTCCCTGCTTGTGCTCTCTCTCTCTCTCTCTCTCTCTCAAAAATAAACATAAAAAAAAGAATTTCCAAATTCTGTTTGAAACACTGAAAAATGTTGGGTATCTACTAAAGCAGAACAAGTATGTAATGTACAGCCTATCGTTTTCATTCATAGGCATTTACCCAATAGAAATGCATTTATGTCTTTAATAAAAAGGCATTTAAATAAAATGATAACAATACTATTTATAATACCCTAATAGAAATAATTCACTGTCCATCAATAAAATAATGGATAGACAGTTTTAAGTTCATAGAATACAATATAGCAATAAAAATGAATTAACTACTGCATTCAACATTATGAATCTCACAAATATGATGTTGAGTGATCAAAGCCAGACATAAGAATTGCATTTAAAATTTGAAAAGTGGGGAAAACGAATGTATGATGTTCAAAGTGAGGAAAATGGTTAGTTATGCTATGGTAAAATATTGATAAACAGAGGATATGAGGAGGCTTCTATGGTTCTAATATTGTTGTCTTTTAAAAATACCTATATTTAGCTGCTGGCTATATAGATGCATTATATTTATCAAATTTATCAGAATATGTCCTTATGTTCTGTATACTTTTTTTTAACATTTATTCATTTTTTAGAGACAGAGACAGAGTGAGCATGTAGGGGAAAAGAGGGAGACACAGAATCTGAGGCAGACTCCAGGCCCTCAGCTGTCAGCACAGAGCACGATGTGGCGCCTGAACTCACGAACATTGAGATCATGACCTGAGTCAATGTCAGATGCTTAACAGATTGGGCCACCCAGGCGCCCCTGTTCAGTGCACTTTTGTGTGTGTGTGTGTGTGTGTGTGTGTGTGTGTGTGTGTATTATAATTCAATATTTGTAAATGGACATAGAATCTAGCTTAAATAAGTTGTTCCTGTCAATTTTGTGATAATTTGGACATTAAAATATTCATGTTGACAATGGCTTAAAACACATCACTAAAAATAAACAAACAAACAAACAAATAAATAATAAGAGTCTGAGTGATGCTTAAAGGAGTAGGGAGTGTTCTTCATTACCAGGTAATGCTACTAATAAGTACAGAAATCAGAAAGAGTTGATAGAGTAGGTAGTTAGCTAGATGTGATCAGGGAACACAAGCTTTCCAATCGATAACAAGGTAGAGGTGAAGTTCCAAACAGCCGGGATACAGTCCAGGGGATACACATGCATTCTTCCCCGTGACCACAGCCCTACATTAATCTACAGCTTCATTATAATACATTTACTTTTTTCTTCCAAGTGTTTACTTAAATTTCAGTTAATTAACATACAGTGTAATATTAGTTTTAGATGTAAGATTTAGTGTTTCAACACTTACATACATTGTCTTTCTCTGACTTATTTCACTTAGCATAATACTCTCTAGCTCCATCCACATCATTGCAAATGACAAGATTTCATTCTTTTTATGGCTGAGTAATATTCCACTAAGTATATATACCCCAACTTCTTTATCCACTCATCAGCAGATAGACATTTATGCTCTTTCTATAATTTGGCTATTGTTGATAATGCTGCTATAAACATTAGGGTGCATGTATCCCTTCAAATCAGTATTTTTGTATTCTTTGGGTAAATAACTAGTAGTGCAATTGTTGGATCACAGGATAGTTCTATTTTTAACTTTTTGAGGAAACTCCATACTGTTTTCCAGACTGGCTTCACCAGTTCTCATTACTACCAACAATGTAAGGGGGTTCACCTTTCTCTGCCTCCTCATCAACATCTGTTATTTCCTGAGTTGTTAATTTTAGCTATTCTGACAGGTGTGAGGAGATATTTCATTGTAGTTTTGATTTGTATTTCCCTGATGATGAGTGATATTGAGCATCTTTTCATTTGCCTATTAGCCATTTGTATGTCTCTTTGGAAGAATGTCTATTCATGTCTTCTGCCAATTTTTTAACTGGATTATTTGGGTTTTTTTGGGTGTTGAGTTTGATAAGTTCCTTATAGACTTTGGATACTAACTTTTTATCAGATATGTCATTTGCAAATATCTTCTCCCATTCTGAAGGTTGCCTTGTAGTTTTTTTGATTGTTTACATTGTGGTTTTAAATTTCTAGGAGACAATGGCTTCCATGACATTTCCAACAAGGACCACATAGGGCCCAAAACTCCCGCTGCCAACAGGTAGGAGGAGTCCCTTAGATGATGGGCTTCAACATTAGTCAGAAATTGACCTAGCTATGACCCATAACCTATCCCAACATGAAAAGAAAAGACAACCCTGACCCCTGACACAGCTGCCACCTCTGGGTCTGCCTACTCTTCCACCTTGAGAGTGTATTTTCATTTAAACCTCTGTTAAACCCTTGCTTGCTTAAGAATTTGGCTCTTAATACTTCCTTGGCCAAACTCAAGAACTGAGGCAAGAAACAGGACTCACCATTGACAGAATCAGAAGCAACAACAACAACACCATTTTGCAATAACCGATGAAATTATAGATTTAGACAAGGATCATCATTGGATGTTTAAACAAGGGGGTAAATTTAGGTACAGAGCAGAATATTCAAGTGTTATCCAATTACCTCACACAGGTTCCTTATTAATTATAAAACAAAAAATGTTACATTGCAGTGGAACATATCTGACAGAGATAACCAAGAGATCAACAATGGAAAACAAATAAAACAACTTGACATTATGTGTTTCTTAATGTGACATTTAATATTATTACCTACTTTGGGCCAAAATTGTTTCCCATGAATCTAATAATAAGGGAACAACTATATTAATCTGTGGTTTGTGACATTCTACAAAATAGCTGAATTTGACCCTTCAAGTATACCATTGCCAGGGAAGGAAAAAAATGAAAAAGACAGGGAAAAGACAAGGGAAAAACTTTTCCAATGAAAAGAAACTAAGGATATATGCCAACTAAATACAATGCATGAGCTTAGATTAAATCTTGGATGATCCTGCACTCCCTCCAAAAAAATTTTAAAAATATTACTGGCACAAGTGGGGAAATTTAATTTGGATCATGTATCATATAAAATTATTGTACCAGTGTTAAATTTCTTGGGTATAATAATATGCTATATTTATGCAGAAGAATGTGTTTGTTCTTAGAAAATACCAATGGCAATTTAGGAATAAAGTATCATACATTTTGCAATTCATCTTCAAATGATTCCAAAACTAAGATGTTGGAGGGTGTGTGTGTGTGTGTGTGTGTGTGTGTGTGCATGACAGAGACAGACAGGTAGACAGGAGGGAATCAGTACAATGAAAATTTCTTCAATGCATTTGGGATCAAACAAAATAAGCAATGTCGAATAGTAATATATCATATTTTTTCCATAACTGCATTCTGTGCCTTACCCCCTCAGTATCCATCCTTGTTGTCAAGTACACTTTATTTAAAGATGATGTAAGAATAAGAGTCTAAGTCAATGATAACATCCATAACAACATATAAAAAAAGAATTTGCAAAGAAATGGGAACTTTTTATATAAATTAACAGAACTAACCATTATCTCATTTATGTTAAAGATGAAATTTTGAGGTAAAGAGAAAATACAGTTAAAAGTTTTATCTGACATTTGTAATTTAATTGAGTAGATTTGTATAATTCATAATGACCTTTTCTTTCCAGTTGGATATAACAAACAAAAATTTAACCACTTTCATTCTTTAATAGTGATTTTTTTTCCTTCTGTTCGAATGATCAGGGAAGAAGAGATTGTTTGCTTCAAATGGAAAGTAAATCCACCTATATATTCTATGCCTAGAAAATTATAAGACAGTAATAGGCACTTCCCATTTGCTTCACAACCATATTTTTAAATAAACATTTGTCTACTAAAGAAGACCTTCTGAACAAGAGTTTTGAACAAACATTTAGTTATAGTTGTGAATGCTGATTTTTCTTTCCATCTATTTTTCATGAATGAGAGGGATAATCGATGGTAAGATATTTCCTTGTGGATTGAAATTATAGTGTGAACTGAATTGCATCCTTTTCTAGTTAGCATTTATATTGGGCCAATCTCACCCTGGTCATTTGTATGCAGTCATTTGCATGTTTCTTTTGCTCTTTCTTCCATCCCTGAAAGGTCAGCAAGTATTACTGTCCTGTCTTGACAGTGGAGGTCACTAAAGTACACTGAGAATAAGGAAGGCTTGCAAATGATGAGCAAAAGCCGTTAGGTTCAGCAATTCCAACACAGGGAGCATAATTTGCATGCTCCTCCACTGCATCTTATGATACAGTCTCTTAACTCTTTAGCAATCTTCTGTGCTTTCTATTGCTCCCAATACTCAATTCAACTTTGCAAGAATGTTCAACATTCACTTAGTGCCAGCAACACCCAACTTACCTGCAAGATAAAAATAATTCAGAACATGGAACACAGGCTCTCAATTAATATATGAATGAATGAATAAATGAAAATCCATACATAATTGGATACACAGTCCATTTTTAAAAGGATATAAAATCTAGGTGAGGACGAAAGAACAAATATGAAAAACAATGAATTGAAACTCTAAAGCAATTCATCTGTTATGCTAGAGTAAAACATCCAAGGAAGTAAAGAGTGTAAAATTTTCACCTGCAGTTTTATCTCTAGTGCCCAGCATAATATCTGGCAAATGTTAAGTTGCCATAAATGTTTGTTAAAATAACAATTGCTATAGGCTAATATAGCAAGGTAGTACTTTCTAGCTAAGTACTGCTTAAATTCAAAATACAGAAGCCATTTAGATTTTAGGTACAAGTCATCTGTAGAGCTGAATCTTAGAGGGGGAATATTCTTAATTTTGTTATTATTACTATTCCTCCAATACACATTGGTATAGCCTTATTACTGGTTTTCCTATGTATGCCCTAGCCCCAAGACTATTTTCAAGAGAAGCCAGAGTGATTCTTTAAAAATATAGGTTAGATGATGCCACTCTGCCCAAAATCTTTCTTTGGCTTCCCATCTGACACAGATCATTAACTTAAAGTTCTTACAATGGTTGTCAAATCTTCATTCCCTATGTCATGCAATTCTCCAACTTCCTTTCCTATTTCTTTTGCTTGAGTAGTTCTTGACTCCTTGCACATTGTTTTTGTTTGTTTTAAATGCCAAGCAAATTCCTCCTGCCTCAGGGCCTTTGGATTTTCTATTCCCTGGGCCTGATATCCATATAATCCCCATATCAATTCCTAATTAAACTCACTCCATAATTAAGCTCAACTATCATTATATCAGCAAAGCCTATCTTAACTACCTTATAGAAAATCTGCAAATTCCTCTCATTTTGCCACTCCCAATTCCTCCCACCTTATTTTGTTTTTCCTCTAGAGTAATGCTGGCCACTTATAAATACTTTAACCATTAATTTGTTAATTCTTCCTCTTCCCTGCTATAAGCCCCATAAGGGGAAAGATTAGCACTTTTCTGTTCTTTCTTATAGTATTATATTATTATTATCAAATATTCCTAGTACTTAGTATGTGCTCAATAAATAGAAACATGAAAGAATAGTAAAAATAAAGTAAAAACCAGTAATGAGAGATGGAGACAGGCATAGAGTAACGTAAGTGAAGTAGGACTATCATGTCAAAAAAAAAAATTTAAACACAGAATAAAAAAAGCAAGTAAGTATGATATACTGCCAAATTAGATAGCATTCTGTTATAAATAAGCATGTTATCAAAATAATTCCCTATGTTTATGAGATGCGTTTGGATGATGATGAAGCATCGCAAAGAACATAGCCCTCCTTAAAAGTTTGCTGCACTTCAAGGCATACATTAAGTCCCTAATACATAAAAAGACCTTAGAGACTACATCTTTCTCTAAGCAATAAAGAATAGAGGACAAACCGGGCGGGGGGGGGGGGGGGACAGTAATACAAGAAGCTATAAAAGAGGTTTTTAAGACCTTTGGGGATAATATCAGGAAAAGATAACAAATGAGGCTATACCAAATCAAAATCTTCCATGTCAAATGTTTACAAATTATATTACTTATTATTTCACTACAATTCTAAACAGAAGTTCAAAAATATTTTTAAAACATGCTTTATAAATGAAATACATGAGATACCTTATTCTTCATGTATCTCCACTAGTTTATAACACTTTTTTTTTAACGTTTATTTATTTTTGATACAGAGAAAGACACAGCATGAATGGGGGAGGGTCAGAGAGAGAGGGAGACACAGAATCCGAAACAGGCTCCAGGCTCTGAGCTGTCAGCACACAATCCGACGCGGGGCTCGAACTCAAGGACCACGAGATCATGACCTGAGCCCAAGACGATGCTCAACTGACTGAGCCACCCAGGCACCCCTATAACCCTTTTAAAACATCAATCAATTTCAAAACTTCTACTGTTCCCTATTTGCCGTCAGTTTAGTTGAGTTTATACTAACTGCATTTCTGCACTACAATTCTTTTCAATTAAAGTTGTAGTTGGAGATGCTATGAAACACCAAAGAGAACAAATACATAGTTCATGAAATTTTAACACAAAATTTCATATTCTATATAACCTTCTTCAAAATAACATTCTCAAAACTACTAAGCTTTTCATACAACTTATGGTAACAGATTTTCCAGATTATTATGTTTCATAATATATACATTTGTAATGGGTTAAGTCTTCTGGACAATTAAAAAAAAATGAGGCATGCACGATTAGTTGTACAGGATTGTTCCAGCACTACTGGTATCTAGCACCCTTGTCCCACTCACTAATTTGATAAGCAAAAAGATCCCATACAAAATGCCCCATAATTGTGAATCACTGTTAAAGAATGGACAAGAAGGCATGAGACTGAAGGCAAGGACAAGCCTGCTGCAATAACACAAGCAATAAATACAGAGTCTATATTTACACAGTACGTATGGGAAGAGAAGAGGGAATATAAGTAGTTGAAACCTCTTGATATTAAATTTTTTTAATGTTTATTTATTATTTTTGAGACAGAGAGTGTGAGTGAGGAAGGAGCAGAGAGAGAGAGAGGGAGACACAGAACCCAAAGCAGGCTCCAGGCTCTGAGCTGTCAACACAGAGCCTAACGCGGGGCTTGAACTCATGAACCGCAAGATCATGACCTGAGCCAAAGTCGATGCCCACAGACTGAGCCACCCAGGTGCCCCTGACATTTCTTGATGTTAATCATATCCTTGTTCTTCAATGTTGAGACTTGTGGTACCATAATGATAGAGTGCAAGATTGTTGACAAAATTTTGTCTTAAAAATCCTTGTCTTTTCACTGTACTTCTCTAGCACACTGCTCCTCACACGTCATGTACTAAGTGCTTTCCCCTCTTCCTTTTATTACCCTATTTTTCCAGTCTAAGTTCATTTTTCTTTGTCTTTTCTAAATAATCACAATTGATTCTCTCATCACATCTAAATCATTCTCCTTCAAATCAGCACTGATTAAAATGGCCAAATTCCACAATCCTTGGGTCTTTCTCGGTACTCTCCTCCCTAATTCTGTAAGAATTTGATGCCTCCACATTTTTAATCACTTCGTTTTCATAAAATCTTTCTCTTCTAATGTTTACTGTTACACTGTACTTCAACAATGATCTAATCATCAAGAGAATCTAAGAAATTCTGCTTTATTTCTTGACTTCCTCTTTTTCATATCTTCTAATTTTTTAAGTCCACCAGATTCTTATCACCTCCTTTTTATCATCACTTTTACTTAGATCTTCTCATAACTCATCCTCTTCCCTTTTTTCCCTCCTACTCTCTTCCTTTTCCTTCACTTCCTGCCTTCTTCTTTTTCTTCCCTTCTATTCTTTCTCTTTATCCCACTTCCCCTCCTATTTGTTGTATCTCTAAACTAAATTATTATCCCCATATACTTCAAGTAATCACTTTCACTTCTATATAGTTAAATTCCTTAATACTTATCACTGTATCTTAACTCTAGCCTTACTGGACATTTATATCTACTTAGCCATTGACACATTCATAGCCTAGTAAGACTGAACAAATTGTCTCCCTTATAAAATGTCACCGGTCTCCTCCAGTTATCTTAACAACAACATCATTGTTAAAATGCTCCAAAATAAAGTCAGAGTCTTATTTTCCATTGATGGTTACGTGCAAATGGCATTTAAGACTTCTATATTCTAGTTTTACTTCTTTCTTTATTTTTCTAACTTGATTCTATGACCTCATGTTTAGTATATTATGATAAATTCTCATCTAACTTGCGTGTTTCCATAAATGGTTAATACAAAGTCATTTTACTTCCAACCAGTGAAATATATTAGGAAACTTCTTTAAACAGAATTATTCAAGGCCTCTCCATTGATAAACGAAAGCCAAATTCTTATTGTGATATTTAAGTTGTTTTTACATGCAATCACTAAATCATTGTAGTTCAATTTACGTGAAATATCATTTCATTTCCTATTTGACACATTAGGCAGTATTTGAAGACATAAAACATCCTATTTACTCCAAGCCCACTGATAATTATGGTCCGATCAGACTTAGAATCTAGTCAGTCAGTCTATGGAGAGCTTGT
Source organism: Panthera pardus (assembly GCF_024362965.1). NCBI lineage: Eukaryota > Metazoa > Chordata > Mammalia > Carnivora > Felidae > Panthera > Panthera pardus. The sequence continues at coordinate 70,179,423 of NW_026526821.1, read as the reverse complement.
TGCTTCCAGAGAAGCTCTCCCCCAAGTTCCTCCCCATCCTCCATTTCCTCCTCCTTCTTCTTCCTCACCACCACCACCACCACCACCACAACCATCATCATCATCATCATCTTTAGGTCATGAGTCAACAGAAGGAACTAAAGGCATGGGAAAATTAGTAAGGGAAAAACAAACAAAAAAACTTCCTACTTTAATTTCTCTACCTTTTCTTAACTGGCCTTTATTTGCAGTTAGAACCACTATTATTATTGCCAGCCAAGTAGCAATTGCAAATGGCAAACAGCAAGTTGCAGTATTGCATCATTATTTATTGGAGTACTTGTTACCCTGGGGTGATGTTAAAATGGAGACTCTGATTCAGTAGCTCCTTGGTGGGGCCTGTATTCAACATTTCTAACTTGTTCTCAGGTGATGCTAATGCTACTAGCTTATAGAACACACTCTGTGTAACAAAGACCTATTTGAAGGCAGTGAGGTGGGGATGGAGACAAAGTATGCTTCAAAATACATGCAGAAAAGAATAAAAAAAAGTAACAACTGACTTTAGTTTTGTCAGGATGCAAGTTAATCTGTTCCTGCTGGTTCACAATATGTGACTATGAAATCAACTAAGAGAAAGATTTCATCAAAAAATTGAATCATACCACTCTATTTCCACATATTTTATAGACAATCCATATATATTTATTGCCTCTTTTACCAGAGAAAAGTCATTTATAATCTCATAGTATTTTTATAACTTTTAATAATTCGCAGTAGTGATTTCTCCAATCTCCATATGGTTCCTGAGACTATTCTTTTTTCCTTCATATTTGTGCTGAATATTTTTAAGTTTTCATATATTTTCTACTTTGACCTTTGCATTTATGGCATCTCAAATTGAAGGGGGCATTGTCCACAAAGAAGAATAACCAAACAATGACAAATACAAGTATCAATATATTATTTATTATCTGAGCTAGTGCCTAAAATCTAAATTCAGGTCTCTTTGGTTAAATAGGTGTCACTAAATGAGTAAGCAAACAATGTCTACAATCACCTCTAACTTCAAACTCAAAACGCAACTCTTATGATCAGCTGGTCTCAAGTATGAAGTCATTAAAAAAAAATGTAAGAGAAAAAAAGAAAAGAAAAAAACCTGGCTCTTAACTTATGTGGGGAAAGAAGAAACAAGGGTGAGAGAGGTGACTGGTGACTGCTCTTCTTTCTTTGGAAGATATTCCTAGAAAAAGCATTATAGTTATGTGCAGAGTTTCTTAATGCACTGTGGAACTGCACACTAACAAGCAGTGCCCAGCAGTCTCCTGGAATCAGAAACTTCTCATAGAGGGTAGGGACTGTTTAGAAAAGGAATAGGGAAAGGTAGACTTCCAGATTCAACTACTTCCCTTCCAAACTCTGGGTAACTTCACCAATGAAAATAGAAAAGAAACTAAATAAAAGACACTGAAGGAATTAAGTACTTTAATCAGGTCCATCAAATCAAAATAGTTTATGTTGGGGAAATTGGGTGGCTCAGTCCTTTAAGCATCTGACTTTGGCTCAGGTCATGATCTTGCAGTTTGTGAGTCCAAGCCCCTTGACAGGCTCTGTGCTGACAGCTGGAAGCCTGGCGCCTGCTTCAGATCCTGTGTCTCCCTCTTTCTCTGCCCTTTCTCTCCCCTCCCCTGATTGAGCTCCCCCTCTCTCTCTCTGTCTCTCTCAAAAATAAATAAACATAAAAAAATTTAGAAGTTACTGTCAAACTCTTGAGGTATTTGTTTTCATTATTATATGGCACTGCATTTTAGAAGTTATGCATATATTCTGTGGTTTGTCAAAAAAACCTAATAATATATAATTTCCTGTTTATGTATAAAGTCTTTTATTTGTTTTTCACTTAATGATGTAGCATCACAACTGAGAAGAGAAGTTATAAGCACAATAAATGGACATACCACAACATCTGCTCCCATCATAATCATTGTTATGTTGTTACTGTGCTAACAATGGCTCACGGACACAACACTTATTGGATTGTCCAAATTGTAGTATAAAGCAGAGACACACATTGAGCATATATGACATCTATATTGTGTTTGTAGAGAAGCTCATTTTATCGTAAGAAAGGCAATATGTAATGAGGAATAAGAGACAAAATAGAATTTTGTGTGTAGAAAAGACCAGACATGTAATTTAGAACTATATTCATGAAAAGGTAGTAACTTCTGGAGGTCATTTTTTGAAGTGGGTTTAGTCAATACACAATGGTACCAAGTGGGTACACAGTTTAAAGGTTAACAATAGAGCTGAATAAATGGAACAAACCACCAAAAATGTACACTTATAAATCAGTAGGTTCTATACATCATTTAACAAATTCATGTAACTAACATTGAAAAAAAAATACAGGATTCATTTACGGGTGATTCCAAGAATCTCAGGTGTCTAGCAGATTTTAAATTTTACAATCTGTCCTATGAATTGAAAACATATAGAGTTGTTTCATATGTACATATTTATTTATATGTCCAGTTAGGATTCATAGTAATAAAGATCAAAATCTTATGAATTCTAATAGGATGGTCATTCAGCAATCATAAAATTAAATAATTTTCAAGATGAAACTAACTTTAGGGGTACATTTTTATCTTTTAGAGATGAAAAAAGAATAAAGCCTAAAGAGGTAAAGTAATGGGACCAGAAGTAATGTATTTTAGGTTAAAATATTAAGGCCTCAATTTCTAAGTTTCCCTTTATTTAACTTAGAACTCAACTCTAATTCTTATTCAGTAAACTAAAAACATGCCAAAATTTTAAGTCCGCTAGCCTCTCATGAGTCATTGTTTCTTTGTGAATCTTTTCCATTCAGATGAACAGTCTGACCATTAAAATGGTGGTTTGGGAATGAATTACTACTGACATGCAGGCTCTTCAGAATCCATGTGAGGACATTTGTACACACACAGAGCCATAAACAAAGAATTTTTTATGGGCCAGATAAAACAATAACCAAGGTAGAACACTGTGTTCTGAAATACATGCCTCTTTGAATCACTCTTCTTATCCCTCTCCAAAGACCCTTAAGCCAAACTGATATTAACTTGAACTTTGACCTTAATGCCAAAACACTGGACTACATGAAGAGCTACTACCTTCCATTCTCTTTCTTCTAATGAATCCCCAATTCCATCTCCAGAGGCACTATTTCATCTCACTATGTCTGTAGCTGGTTGAGCAAAAGAGAGCTATCAGGTTCCCCAGAGGAACAAAATAACCAATTTAAGATTATTGCTCACTATTTAGAAAATATATTTATGGGTATTAAGGGAACTCTTCCGGGCAAGTTGTGTAGTAGAAATGAGTCCTTGGATAATTCTGTTTTTCTCACAAGGACACACATTATCTGTAGTCAGTGATAACTTTTTTATTTTAATGTTCACTTTAAAAATATATAGGGGCATCTGGGTGGTTCAGTTGGTTGAGCATCTGACTTCAGCTAAAGTCATGATCCCATGGTTTGTGGGTTCAAGTCCCACATCAGGCTTTGTGCTAACAGGCTGCAGAGCCTGCTTTAGATCCTCTGTCTCCCTCTCTCTCTACCCCTCTCCTACTCATGCTCTCTCTCTCAAAAATAAATAAACATTAACAATTTTAAAAAATATATACAAGTATATGTAATTATATAGAAACAAGCTAAATTCTTTTTGAACAAGAAAATATGTATATATAATTTTTGGAAACCAAACAGGGAACATCTCGTAAGTTTCCTCATTTATAGACTATTATACAAAAGATTTGATCATAAAAATATATTTAAGGACAAACACAGGCAAACATACATACATACTAGCACATATACACTATTCCATGCATGTGCACACACTACTTAAGATCACACAACAGGAGTTCAAGTTTACCCAAAAAACAAACTGGCTGACTTCTTGAATAATAGCTTGCAAAGTAAATTATTTAAGTTCTACTCACTTTAATTGTGACAAGATAGAGCCATTGCTCACAAATTTAAATGTGGATATAACATAGTTATTTTCTCTACTAAATTCTCTCTTCCCTGCATTCTTTTTCTCTGAACTTTCCTGATCGTTGTTTTTGTATTTGAAGAGCCATGCCTTGCAACTAGGAGGTACAACCTGAGTAAACTGTCTGTCTAAAGAGAGCCAAGAGGTTGATATTATTTTGTGTTGAAGACATGCTTGGGCCTTATCTTTAGCTTTTCAAGCACACACATTTAACTTTTCTCAGTGTGTTATGACACTTCGAGACTTACTCCTATTTATGCAGATGAGTAATATACAAGTGAATTTCAAATATTAATTCATCATGAGAATTAATGATTGCTGGTGGGGCTGTTTATAATTGTCTACACATACAGAAATTCTATGGGGTGACTTAATGCAATTGAAATTTTGCTTCATATGCTTTAAACCAGAGGAATGATACTAGTCTCTGAGGGACTTCAAAATATGATAGCTCAAAGCAGTCATCTTTATGATAGGTATAAACTTCCTAAATGGACCACTCATTCCAATCATCTGACTGAGGTACCCTTTTCATACTGAAGGTGCTAAAAATTTCTCAAAGTTCACTCTAGTTCTATTTAAAAATATTTTTTCATATAATTGTACTTATAGTATTAAATTTTTCTTAATCACAATCACAATATAATCATATCTCCTTGTTATCCCAGGTTATGCTGATTTCATTTCACATTTTCTTCAGGTTTTTCAACCACACATTTATACAGCATGCCTTACATCTGTTGTAATGATAAATCATCATCTCTTTTAAAATTGCTTTTTCAGTGGGTAAATTTCTTTTATTTTTATACTTTATTGCATTGTAAATACCTGATTAACTTTTATCTTGATTTGGTAATGAGTTTTTGTTTGTTTTTTTTTTTTTGGAATTGACAGCAAAAACAAAGGCAACAAAGCAAAAGCAAACAAGTGGGACTACATCAAACTAAAAAGCTTCTGCACAGTAAAGGAAATCATTAACAAAATGAAAAGACAACTTACTGAATGGGAGAAAATATTTCCAAATCATATAACTGATATATCCAAAGTATATAAAGAATTCATACAACTCAATACAAAATAAACAATCTGATTTTAAAATGGGTAGAAGAACTATATAGACATTTTTCCAAAGAAGACATGCCAATGGCCAACAGGTACATGAAAAGGGGCTCAGCATCACTAGTTACCAGGGAAATGGAAGACAAACCACAAAGAGCTAGCACCTCACAACTGTTAGGATGGTTGTTTTTGTTTGTTTTTGTTTTTGTTTTTTAAAACTAAGAGATAAATGTTGGAAAGGATGTGGAGAAAACGAACCTTTGTGCACTGTTGGTAGAAAGATAAACTGGTGCACCTACAATGGAAAACAATTTGGAGGTTCCTCCAACAATAAAAAAATAGACCTACTGTGTGATCTACCAATCTCTTTCTGGATATATACTTAAAAGAAATACATACAGGATATTGAATAAATATTTGCACTCCCATATTCATTGCAACATCATTCACAATAGCCAAAATATGGAAATATGGAGAGACCTTAAGGGCATTATGCTAAGTGAAATAAGCCAGATAAAAAAAAGACACATATTGCGTGATATCACTTATATGTGGAATAAAAAACCAAAAGTGGTCAAACTCAGAATCAGAGAATAAAAAAGTGGTTGCTTACTGGTGGGTGGGGAAAAGGGGGTAGTTTATTAGCAGGATACAAGCTTTTAGGCATACAATGAATGGATCTGAGGATCTAATGTAAAACATGGTGACTAGAATTGACAACACTATGTTCTATAATTAGAATTTTCTAAGAGAGTAGAACTTAAATGTTCTCACCAAAAAAAAAAAAAAAAAAGATAAATAAGTGAGGTGATGGATATTTTAATTAACTAGATGGTGGAAGTCCTTTCACAATGTGTAAGTATATCAAATCACAATGATCGGTATGATTTTACACTTTCAATATCTCACAATTTTATGTTATCAATTATCCTTTAATAAAGCTGAAATATATAATATTAATAATTATAATTGTAATAATAATGGGTCCCAAAGTACCCTAGATTTACCGTAACCATTTAAAAAGTCAACATATCTGTATGGATGTTATGTCATTAATTGGAAAGCCCAGCCACAAATACATGGGATGATGTGAAGTGCAGGATGCAATTGGCTTCCAGGACCCAGTTAGAGAAGTCTGGCTCCTTGTCTTAAAACACTTGCTGCTCAAAAACCATGGCTCTAAGAAATGAGCTAAATCCAATTCCTTATTTAGTCTAGCCCTAGTAAACTCTCAGAATCTTTCTCATACCATTTTTGCCTCTCTTTTAAAAACCCCTGATGAAAATTACACCCTCAGGGAGAAAGCTACTAGAAATGATTGCATAGAGCGGCTGCAAAGCATAGTGCTGGTTTTCCCCCTGAGAAAGACGGCATTAACCTGGGTCATCCTGGATTTGAAACAAACACAGTACACAGGTGTGTGGAGAATCACATACTGACTGCAGAAAATAGGGAAATTTCTTCTCCTCATGATTTCAGGAAAAAAAAAAAAGGTCAAAGTGGTCACTTGAGACTGGGGCTTTTGTGATTTTTCTGTCTGATTAAACTTAAAGTGGAGTGTCACTGGGCCAAGGAGCTTAAGGGCAAATGAGAAATTCAGTGTGCATTGTTATAGAACAGAGCTAAATCCCATCTACAGGAAAGTGGTTTGAGAACTTGCTAACAGAAGAAACTTGATCAGCTGCAAATATCCCATAAAATAGAGAATAAACTCTTTTTTAAGTTGACAAAGACTGGACAGTTCTCAATTACTTTTCTGTATATAAATCACATTTAGGTGAAAGAAAAAGAAAGTAGGGAACAAAAATGAGAAGCAATTGTATTAATAAGGATCTTAAGGAATTCTATGACCCCATAAAGATAAGAATCAGAGTTGATTCTTTGACTTCAAACTAGTATTTGGTAGGGATGTTTGTTAATCTGCAGAATGATATTGAAAAGAGAAATAAGAGGAAAGAAGGGAGGAAGGCTTTTTTTCCCCTTTAATATCATCTCTTTTCATGCCCCTGTTGAAACTCTGAATTCTAGGTAAACTGAATCACTTGCAGGTTCACAAACACATGATGATCTTTCTTCCCCTTTCTTTGCCTAAGGCACTCCCTTTGCCTCTGACTCTCTTGTCCTTACACATTCTCCTGAATATATTTATCCCCTCAGAACCTGACTCAGATGTCTCTCTTCTTGAGAAAATACTCCTTGATGCATAGATCATGAAGTGCAGTAACCAAAGAGAAACCCCTAGCATAGCAAGCATTTCAAAATATTTTATATATCTATGTTTTATGTCTTATTCAGCTGGCTGCACAGGGGTATTATCATAAATGATATTAGCACCTAGTACAGTATCTAGCACATAATATATTATTAATATGATATGTTAATAATTAATAATAATAATTAAGAAATGTAATGAAGCCATGACCAATATTATTTTTCAGTACTAACATGCATACTAGCTGATGAAACATGGGAGGCATCACATCCCTTTCAATTCACGCAAGCTTTAAACAGAATCAAATATCCCCAGCCCATTTTCTCAGATCTAGATCTCACTATAAATACAGTCCTTCCCTAACCCCAGAACTCTCTCCTATCTCACTCCTAACCCAATTTAAACTCTACTCCTCGATCCTCTATTCTTCTCCCCTTTCCTACCAAGGATCCTTCAAGAAAGAATTACAAACCCTTACTAAAGATACTGGATAGGGGCGCCTGGCAGTCGGTTAAGCGTCCGACTTCAGCCAGGTCACGATCTCGCCGTCCGTGAGTTCGAGCCCCGCGTCAGGCTCTGGGCTGATGGCTCGGAGCCTGGAGCCTGTTTCCGATTCTGTGTCTCCCTCTCTCTCTGACCCTCCCCCGTTCATGCTCTGTCTCTCTCTGTCCCAAAAATAAATAAAAAACGTTGAAAAAAATTAAAAAAAAAAGATACTGGATAGAAAATGATTTAACAATGAAAAGCTTTATGCTTAAAGAACATAAAAATTATCAGCAAAGATTTTATCAAAGTATCATGTGCTTCCTAAAATTTAAAAAGCTGCCATCTTAAAAAGTGACATTCTTGGGGATGGGATGCTCTTACTTAAAAAGTTACATTCCAGGACATGTATAAAATACAAAGAGGAAGGAGAAACTAACATACATTTTGTACCTATCACATGCCAGGTATTTAGATAGAAAAAAAAATCAGCAAATCGTCAGAGTCATTTGGTTTGAAGGGTATTACAGGTTCCATTTAAAGGTAAAAATTTAGACACAGGTTTCTAAAATACAATGCCAATGTTCATGCAGATACTAGTAGAATAGTATAATTTATTTATATTTATCATGAGTAATGATAAAAGTTTAGGTAGGGCATCATGTCTGATCATTCCACTGTGAAGAGAAATGAGAGCCGTAAGATATTACTACAGTTTTCTGGGTAGACAAGCATGTTTTAAATAATGGATATGTAACAAGGAAGTTCTACAATACACTGGAAAGCAAACATGTCAAGAAAGTTCCAAATAAAATTTCTGCTTGAAACATGACCATGTTTTGCTGAACAAATAAACACAGCAGTGTGTTTCTGTTCTTCAAAATAGATTTGGATGTAGTTTCTATTAGTGGATGTAAAATAATATCACTGGGTGCTTAGGAATTATCTTTTTAAAAAATTTATTTAAACTTGAAAATCTAAAGCAATCCAAAAATACAGTTTAGTGGCACATTTCATCATGTGGCTCAGTAACTAATCTAATACTTAAGAATCTAATTCCTGACATTAGATGTTATCTCCCAATTTTTAATAGGATTTCAGTAGGATAAATTCATGAGAGTATAATTAAAGCTTTAGCACATAATCTTCCACAAATCTTTGCCTTAACATTACGAAAGGTTGATTACATCATCTACAAATTAATCCTCAATTTACAATACTGGTTTTGTGCCTAAGAGTTAGGAGAATAGGGTGTCAAAAACCGGCCTTGGAGTTGTATCTGGCTTTTGATTTGTGAGCCTTATAGATAGATAAAGGTTGTAGAACCATCTTTCCTATGTAACAACTGTACACAGCTTGTTAAACATCATAAGTGAATTTTTTATATCAATTGTAAAATTTCCTTTCTACAAAAATTTTAACCCTCAATGAGGCTGACATTTTTATTTGACTCTAAATTTCTTTACCTACATATTTCACCTAACCTTGTATTCCTAGATCATTTCAATTCTATTTATATACTTCTATATTCTTCTCCAATATTGATTATTAACAACAATATTGCAGAATTTAAGAACCATTGCTTCTTGGTGATTTTTCACAGTTACCATGGTTAAATTTCTTGGTTAAATTTATACTCATTTGTTTTTTCTACTTCTGAATGGGCCATTTAGAATTAAATGCTGCAGAAATCCCTGAACTTGGGAGTATACTTTCAGAGGATCTACATCATGGAAATATGATATTCTGCTCAGTTAATCAGTGCAGCATGTCTGTATCTCTATGGAGATAGATTGACCATCCCTGTCCACTCAGCCACAGACTGCTGAGTATCATTTGGCATCAATAATACCAATGTGTCTTTATCTGAGGTATGTACCATTCATGGATAGGATCTTTTCATTCTCAACCAACCCAGCTTACATCATTCTCTTTTCTCAAATTCTCTTCAGTGTTTGACATACACTTTTCTCACAGAGGTAGTTGTAATGTGGTGGTTTCAAATCTGTGTACGTTCAAATGACTTCAACCAACAGATGAATACCTTCATCTACAGTTTATCTTTGCCTAAAATGGATCTATCAACTTATACTCTCCAAAGCTAATAATGTAACTCTTACCTATTATTTAAGGCTAAGCTCCAATACCTTCTTATTCTCCTATAACATAACCAACACCCATCTCATTTTTTTCCTGAAATTCCAAATGCTTTTTCTATTTTCCCTGAATTGGAAATTGTTCTTTCCTCTATATGTATTTTCTTAACGTCGTGCAATCCACAACACAAACTTAGGTAATAAGCTATAAACATAGCTTATTTTGATAACTTGAACATAATAATCACTGAAACAATTGCAACTTTCATCTGTATTAGTTCCTCCTCTAACACACCTCCACCACTTAATTGTAAATTCTTGGAATAAGCAAAGCAGTGATTTCTTGTAAGTAAAATCAGTACACTTTCTTTTTCTGACTGTCAACCATTAATTGAAAAGGAGTGAGATATTTGACACAGCAAGTAGTTTCTCTTATTCTAAGCTCTATAGGTGGAAGATGAACGAAAATAGAGTAAAAACTTTTTTGAAAGGAGCAGGACAACAAAATCTTTTGCTGGAAAATTCAAACTTCAATCAGTGAAGGTTACCAACCCAGGTGGGGTGGGACACAAACGTTGAATTAACATGTCTATTATCTCAGTGTTTCCATCCCCTTAATCATTTCAATCCAATTCTACCAATATTGAATAAGTGTCTACCATGTTAATTGAACTTCTCTAGGCATTGTAATTATATAGAATTCAACAGTATATGAATCCAGCTTTAGATCCTAATTGACTGACAACTTGGAGAAATAAGACAAAAATTAGGTAAGTATAAATCAAAAATATACTATAGGATATCTTCTGGTAGGATTATAATTAAATGGCTCTTACAACACAGATTTTTTTTTGTTTGTTTATTAATTTGTGGTGGGGTTTTTTTGTTTGTTTGTGTGTTTGCTTTCTTTTATTGTTGTTGTTGTTTGTTGTTCATTGTATTTTTTTTTGTATCCCACAAGAAAGATTTTAATTACAGTCAGCTAAAAGTTTTGGGAGAAATAATATCATTTATACTGAGCTTCAGAGAATGAGTAAAATATTGACAGTCACATATAGGGAAAAGGCCTTCTAGTGAGATGGAAATTCTTGAGCAAAGATGTTGCTACTCTGTTTCCAGAAAAAAAAAAATAAAAGAGGGGAAAACCACTTCTATCTTCAGCGGCCATTGCTGATAAATGGTTCTAAAAGCTTCCTAACCTTTGTCAAGTATATCATCATCGCTATCACCAATGACACAGAAGCTGACTCTTGCTCTACAGGATTAACAAAAGTATGGTCTCCCAGAGTCTTTCCTGAGAGGTTAAAAGAAGAAATCAAAAGTAAAGACAATTACAACTCCATCTGCCCTCTTCTCCAATGTGTCCCTATATCTGATGAATGACTTCTAAAGCTAGAAAGTATTTAATTGAAAATATAAAATATTCTGAAGAGTACACATTTCTTATTTTAAAATAATATAATTAGCAAAGATGCTTAAACACTAACACAGGGAAAATTTTAATTGAAGACATTCCTAAAGCATGTATAAGTTTGAAATCATATGAATAGTCAACATTTATCCTGCCAAAGGGCAGACCATTTTTTACTAAATGCTATAATTAGGATATTCCTCTGCTATTTATGCTATCATGAATATACAATTTTGTGCTGGAAAAGGCTTCTGAATTGATTTAGCCCTACTGCCTCATTTCACAGTGGTTAAACAACTTTCACAATATTAGAGAGAATCATTCTGTCAATGGAAGACTAGATACAGTAACTCAGGGATTTTATTCTCTACACTGGTATCCTTTCTTATAATCCCAAGAAACTTATATTTCATCACTTGCTATCTCCAATAACTTCTGAAGTAAAGTTTCTAATGAATCAACTTTTAGTTTTCCTAATAGTAATCCTTTGTTTAGATCATATGAGTAATAAGCATTTATTTATTTTGCCATGTTTTCTGTAGCAAAATATAACAGAGATATTGGCCAAATACTGCGCACCTTTGGAGTCTCAGAAACAGGATAATGTCTTCTCCAAAACCAAGAAAAATCCCTGCAACAGTATCTTGTGCCCAGGGATATCTCAGAAAGTAGTATTTATAAAGCATAATTGGAGGATTTGGCTTCATATACAAATGTTTGGTTCATCATTTACTGATGTACAAATAAATAAAAAAATTCCTTAAGTTTTTTTGGAATTTACCAAAAATTTTTTGGAAGTTAATAAAAAAGGAGCAAAGGTAAAGGGCATGTATATGGCTTAGTAATGGCCAGTACTGTTTACTGTGTACTTTGACACTGAAATACATTAGCTGTAGTATTGGAAAACTCAAGTTTGCCTATAACTAAATCATGTGAAAACTGATGAAAGGTTTCTCCCTCCAGACAGGACAATAGAGGCACGGGCTTAAGGGCAAGATAGACTCCCATTTCAAACATATCTCTAGCATTTCGAAAAATGTGCATTGTCAAAAGGGAGCTGCAAGCTAGGGATAGTGACAGAAGCCAGATGGAAAGAAAAAAAGAGGCAGGGAAACAGATCAGAAGATATAATGCCTAGCAAACAAATGGACCATGTAGTCAGATTATGTGGATTCAAAACACCTCTATGATGTGACCATGAACATCATACCTTATGTTTCTGTGACTACATTTGTTCATAAATAACATTAGGAAATTAACTGTATACCACTGGGATTATTGTGATGATTAAATGAGTTAATATGCACAAAACACTAAAATAGTGGCTAGTACATAAGTGTTCAGTAAGTATTAAAAACTCTTATTAGATACACACATTGACAAGCAGAAGAATATGGTCGGAGGTGAATATGATGAATAATCCCTGGGCCAAACAGGTCAAAGGAACACAGAGTACAAAATGTACAGGTGAAGCTTAATAATTTGGAGTCTTTGAACAAATAACACTTAGATACTCAGAAAGAAGCAGGGTGGAATTTGCAATACCTGGAAGAAAGGACTCGGGCGGTAAGCTCATTTTCAACATGCTGGCCATTTCAGGGGCTGGAGATTGAGAAAGGTAGGACCTTTGTCTTAATGGAGAGGTGCTAAGGTCCTCGGCTTATTATCCAACAAATTAAAGATGGAATTACTACATATAAGGAAAAGGTTGGGGTTTATTGAGAGGAAAAGAAGGAAGCCATAACTTCTTTGGGTCTTGAAATAAAAATAGGAATAGCAGAAGGAATAATTAGGGCTGAGTTAGTTGCACTAAAAGATAAATCTCAAGAATTTCCTAGGGGAAAATGTAATACCTAGACCTCAGGCATATCAAAGGTATAGGTCTTAATTAATTATCAGCTGTAGGTGGGAAATAAGTGATGCCTGCTCTGTGGATCTTTGGAAACATAGTACAGAGCACAAGGACACATGCATCTATGTGTTTCTTAAATATTCTGTAACTAATAGAGTGGTTGAGAACTCTGAATCTTTTAAATTTTGGTTTCAGAAGTCCACTCATCTCTGTTGTTTAAAAAGTGAAATAGCAAAATGTGGCAACATCCTGGCATTGGAATCTCAAAGACCTTGAGGTAGCCATTGAAAATGTGAATTTGACACACAAATGTACTGAGAATCTTACTTTTTAAATAACATTTTGAATTTACCAAAATATATAACTAGCATTTAAGAGAAAGTACATAGATCAGATTCTTCAGATATTCTACCAGCATCAAGAGTACTAATTATTGCATTGGCTATAAAAATACATAAAATGTAAGAAAAATATTAAATGGGTATTATATATAACACTCCTAAACAGATTCAGAAATTCTCAATATTCAGAACATTTCATCCTACAGCAACAGAATATACATTCTTCTCCAGTACACAAGGAACGTTCTCCAGAAGAGACCACATACTGGGACACAAATCAGCCCTCAGCAATTACAAGAAGATCGATATCATACCATGCATATTTTCAGACAACAACACTATGCAACTGGAAATCAACCACAAGAAAAAAATTGGAAAGGTAACAAATACTTGGAGACTGAAGAACATCCTACTAAAGAATGAATGGGCTAACCAAGAAGTTAAAGAGGAAATTAAATAGTATATGGAAGCCAATGAAAATGATAACACTACAACCCAAAGCCTCAGGGATGCAGCAATGGCTGTCATAAGAGGAAAGTATATAGCAATCTGGGCCTTTCTAAGAGGAAGAAAGATCTCAGATACACAACCTAACCTTATGCCTTAAAGACCTGCAAAAAGAACAGCAAATAAAACCCCAAACTAGCAGAAGACAGGAAATAATAAAGATTACAGCAGAAATTAATGCTATCGAAACCAAAATAAACAGTAGAACAGATCAATGAAACCAGAAGCTGGTTCTTTGAAAGAATTAACAAAATTGATAAACCACTAGCCAGTTTGATCAAAAAGAAAAAGGAAAGGGCTCAAATAAATAAAATCAAGACTGAAACAGGAGAGATCACAACCAACACAGTAGAAATAAAAACAGCAATAAGAGAATATTATGAACAATTTTACACCAATAAAATGGGCAACCTGTAAGAAATGGACAAATTCCTAGAAACATATACACTACCAAAACTGAAACAGGAAGTAAGAGAAAATTTGAACAGACCCATAACCAGAAAAAAATCAAATTACTAATCAAAAATCTCCCCAAAACAAACAAACAAACAAACAAACAAACAAAAAACACAAGAGTCCAGCGCCAGATGGCTTTCCAGGGGAATTCTACCAAACATTTAAGGAACAGTTAACACCTATTTCTTTGAAGCTGTTCCAAAAAAAATAGAAATGGAAGGAAAACTTCCAAAGTCTTTGTATGAGGCCAGCATTACCTTGATTCCAAAACCAGACAGAGACCCACTAAAAAGGAGAACTATAGACCAATTTCCCTGATGAACATGGATGCAAAAATCCTCAACGAGATATTAGCCAACCGGATCCAACAATACATTACAAAAATTATTCACCATGACCAAGTGGGATGCAGGGCTGGTTCAATATCCACAAAACAATTAACGTGATTCATCACATCAATAAAAGAAAGGACAAGAACCATATGATCCTCTCAAGAGATGCAGACAAAGCATTTGACAAAATACAGCATTCTTGCTTGATAAAAACCCTCAAAAAAGTAGGGATAGAAGGAGCATACCTCGAGATCATAAAAGCCGTATACAAAAGACCCAACGCTAATATCATGTCAATGGGGAAGAACTGAGAGTTTTCCCCCTAAGGTCAGGAACAAGACAGGGATGTCCACTCTCACCACCATTATTAAACAAAGTTTTGGAAGTCTTAGCCTCTGCAATCAGACAACACAAAGAAATAAAAGACATCCAAATCAGCCAGGAGGAGGTCAAACTTTTACTCTTCACAGAGGACGTGATACTCTATATGGAAAACCCAAAAGATTCCACCAAAAAACTGCTAGAACGGATTCATGAATTCTGCAAAGTTGCAGGATATAAAATCAATGCACAGAAATCAGTTGCATTCCTATACACCAACAATGAACCGACAGAAAGAGAAATCAAAGAATCGATCCCATTTACAATTGCACAAAAAACCATAAAATACTGAGGAATAAACTTAAACAAAGAGGGAAAAATCTATACACTGAAAAGTATAGAAAGCTTATGAAAGAAATTGAAGAAGACACAAAAAAATGGAAAAAGATTCCATGCTCCTGGATAGGAAGAACAAATATTGTGAACATGTCAATACTACCAAAAGCAATCTACATATTCAATGCAATCCCTATCAAAATAACACCAGAATTCTTCACAGAGCTAAAACAAACAGTCCTAAAATTTGTATGTAACCAGAAGAGACCCCAAATTGCCAAAGCAAACTTAAAAAAGAAAACTAAAGCAGGAGGCATCACAACCCCAGACTTCAAGCTATACTACAAGGCTGTAATCAAGACAGTATGGTACTGGCACAAAAATAGACATTCAGGTCAATGGAACAGAATAGAGAACCTGGAAATGGACCCACAAATGTATGGCCAACTAAACTTTGACAAAGCAGGAAAGAATATCCAATGGAATAAAGACAGTCCCTTCAGCAAGCGGTGCTGGGAAAACTGGACAGCCACATGCAGAAGAATGAACCTGGACCACTTTCTTACACCATACACAAAAATAAACTCAAAATGGATGAAAGACCTAAATGTAAGACAGGAAGCCATCAAAATCCTTGAGGAAAAAGCAGGCAAAAACCTGTTTGATCTTGGCTGCATCAACTTCTTACTCAACACGTCTCTGGAAGCAAGGGAAACAAAAGCAAAAATGAACTACTGGGACCTCATCAAAATAAAAAGCTTCTGCACAATGAAGGAAACAATCAACAAACTAAAAGGCAAACAACAGAATGGGAGAAGATATTTGCAAACGACATATCAGATAAAGGGTCAGTATCCAAAAATCTATAAAGAACTTATCGAACTCAGCACTCAAAAAACAAATAATTCAGTGAAGAAATGGGCAAAAGACATGAATAGACACTTCTCCAAAGAAGCCATCCAGATGGTCAACTGACACATGAAAAAATGCTCCACATCACTCATCATCAGGGACATACAAATCAAAACCACAATGAGATACCACCTCACATTTGTCAGAATGGCTAACATTAACAACTCAGGCAACAACAGATGTTGACGAAGATGCAGAGAAAGATGATCTCTTTTGCATTGTTGGTGGGAATGCAAGCTTCTGCAGCCACTCTGGAAAACAGTATGGAGGTTCCTCAAAAAATTAAAAATAGAAATACCCTACAACCCAGCAATTGCACTACTAGGTATTTATCCAAGAGATACATGTATGCTGTTTTGAAGGGGCACATGCACCCCAATGTTTATAACAGGACTATCAGCAATAGCCAAAGTATGGAAAGAGACCAAATGTCCATTGATGGATGAATGGATAAGGAAGATGTGGTATATATATATATATATATATATATATATATATATATATATATACACACACAATGGAGTATTACTCGGCAATCAAAAAGAATGAAATCTTGCCACTAGCAACTACGTCCGTTGACCTTTAGAGTGAGTACTGAAAGATATGAATTTATTGTCATTAGTTGCTTGTAGAGTTGGAGTTTCTGTTGGTGTTCTCTAGTCCTTTGTAGTCTTTGTTGTTTTTGGTATTTAATTATTTGTTTGTTTGTTTGTTTGTTTATTGTCTTTTCTCTCCTCAGAGATTCCCCCTTAAAATTTCTTGCAGGGCTGGTTTAGTGCTCACAAACTCCTTCATTTTTGTTTGTCTGGGAAACTTTTTATCTCTCCTTCTATTTTGAATGACAGCCTTGCTGCATATTTTTCTCATTCAGCACACTGAATATATCCTGCCACTCCTTTCTGGCCTGCCAAGTTTCTGTGGATAGGTCTGCTGCAAACCTGATCTGTCTTCCCTTGTAGATTAAGGACTTTTTTCCCCTTCTTCTTTCATGATTCTCTCCTGCATGAGTATTTTGTGAATTTGACTATCATATACCTTGTTGATGGTCAGTTTTTGTTGAATCTCATGGGAGTCCTCTGTGCTTCCTGGATTTTGATGTCTGTGTCTTTCACCAGGTTAGGACAGTCTTCCACTATGATTTGCTCACATAAGACTTCTACCCTTATTTCTCTCTCTTCCTCTTCTGGGACCCCTATGATTCTGATATTGTTCATTTTTCATGAGTCACTGATTTCTCTGATTCTTAAATCATGCTCTTTTGCCTTAATCTCCCTCTTTTTTTCTGCTTCATTATTCTCCATAAGTTTGTCTTCTATATTGCTGATTCTGTGTTCTGCCTCATTCATGCTTCCTCAGTTATAACATTTTTAATTCATCCTGACTAGCTTTTACTTCTTTTATCTCTGCAGAAAAGAATGCCAATCTATTTTTGACTCCAGCTAGTATTCTTATTATCATGATTCTAAATTCTGGTTCAGATATCTTGCTTGTATCTGTGTTGGTTAAGTCCCTGACTGTCGTTTCTTCCTGCTCTTTCATTTGGGGTGAATTCCTTTGTTTTGTCATTTTGAATGGAGAAAAGGAATTAATGAGGTAGAAAAAATTAAAATTAAAAAAATTAAAATTAAACAAAATTAAAATTATAAAGTTAAAAACAAACACACACACACACACACACACACACACACACACAAAATCAAATAAGTGATGCTAGATCCTAGGTGTGTTTTGGTCTGGGTGTTGAAAGTGGCTTGATAGATTAGAGAAAAAAGAGGGGAAAAAAAGGAAATAATTTGAAACTTTGACAAAATGAATACACTGAAGTAGACTAAAATGAAATGATGGAAGTAAAATAGAATTTGAAAAAATTTACACAAAAGTAAAAAACATAGTAGAAAAAAATTAAAGAAAAATATTTTTAACAAAAATTGAAATAAAAATGAATTTTTTTCTTTTTCTGTATTGAAGAAAAAGAAAAGAAATGAAAAAGAGAAAAAAAAAAAGAATTGAATAGATGGACTGGCTAACAGACTGAAATACAACTGAAATTACTTCGTTTTCCCCTAGAAGTCAAACTATGAACCACTTTATAGTCCATAAACTAAGCAGGCGGTAAGACTTGTGTTCTTGAAGAGTGCGGTTGGCCCAGTTGGGTGGGGTTTAGCATAACGGTTCTGTTCTCCACAAGATAGCACCGCTAGCCTATTGGGGTAGATTGTTGTGGCGCCTGTAGGTGTGTATGTGCATGCGTGGGAGCAGTGAAAATGGCGTCATCCAGCTATCCAGTCTCTAGTATCAAAACTCTGTTCTCCCTGATCAGCAATCGTGCACCCATCCTTCGTCTTCCATCCATTCCCTGCTTCCACACTGTCCATGACCAAGGCCCAGGCAGCACCTCCCTCCCGAGTTTTGTCTCAGATACGGCTGCCTTCCCAAGCCCCCCACTTCTGAGGGACTGTGGCTTTGACCCACTCTGCCCCTCTGTGGAGGGTCCTACCAAGCAATGGCCGGCTGCCAGCCACACCCAGGAGCGCTTGTGGGACTGTGTTGCTGCTGATGCCCAGAGACTGCGGCCAAATGCCAGCCCACCCCAGAAAAAGTTCACAAGACAGTGTAGCAGCAGCACCTTAGGGATTATGGAAAATCACAACACACATCTGGCACCAGGCTTCACCCCCAACGACCTTGTTCCAGCACCAGCGAATATGGCTGTCCTCTGGGGTCTACTGGGCCCAGGTGACCTCACAGCCTCTACCAAATGTCCTTCCAGCAGAACTGCTTCCCCCCGTGTGGCCCAAGAACCTACTGGACCCCACTCTGATGCTAGGGATACACCCTTCCCATGAGAGCACTGCCAGGTATTGAGCTGTGGAGTTTCCAACGCTGCACTCCCCCTGTTTACAGTCTTAATGGAATTTAAACCTTCTCTTTCTCCTTTCTCCCTTTTTAGGTAAGTCCCTGCAGCTGTTTCCAATTTTCCACTTTCTCTCCAGCTGCTTTTTGGGAGGGTACTTTTCCTGTATTCTCTCCCTGCCCTCGTCTCCATCCAGTCTCTGCACACAAAAGCGGCTTCCTGCCCTCCATGGCTTCTCTCTCCCCAAGTTCATGTCTCCACGCCATGTACCTGGTGAATTCTGTGGTTCAGGCTGTATGGATTGTTGTGTTAATCCTCAGATCAATTTTCTAGGTGTGCAGGATGGTTTAGTGTTGGTCTGGCTATATTTAATGGATGCAAGACACAAAAAAACCTCCATGCTATTCCGCCATCTTGGCTCCTCCCCTCAGAATCTTATTTTTTATATAACACTTTGCACTTACCAAAATATCTAACTAGCATTTAACAGAAAGTACATAGATCAGATTCTTCAGATATTCTTCTAGCATCAAGAGTGCTAATTATTGCATTAGTTATAAAAATACATAAAATGTAAGAAAAAATTAAATTTATATTATATATCACTCCTCAATATAGCTTATAACTTATTAATAGTTGACTTCTTCCCACATTTCAAAAGGCAAAATGCTAATAATAAAAATGAAAGTAATAGAATATAAATGTAAATAAAATATAAAGAGACACGTCAAGCTTCATCATTTTTGATATAATTATCTCTTTTCAAATAAAAATGTAAATTAGGTCTCTACATTTTTTTACATCTTATTGGTATTATTTTATATTATAACAAAAAGTATATTTTCAAGTATCATCAATTTTAAATCACATAAGGAGAAATTCAGAATCATTTGGATGAATGATATCTAAATAATTTGTAATGACTTAAACAAAATTCCAAAAAGTAATGACTCATAGTTCACTTTGACAGAATGCTTGGGTAAATGGGAGAGTGTGTCTAACATGAAGAAAGCAACAACAACAAAACTAGAGCAGCATCTTTATTAAACATTCTCTGACAGGGACTGTTCTAATACATATCTATGAACAGGTTCTACAATGATGTCCGTTTTAGGTAGGACAAACTGAAGCACATTTCTCTTGAATAAATTCTTCAGTGTCACACAACTGGTAATATGAGAGGCAAGATTTGACCCTAGATGATCTGAATCCCAAGCCTAAACTTAACCACTTATTATGTCCAGACTCAGAAAATGCTACTCTATGGGCACAATGCACACAAAAAAATACATGTTTAGCCCACACTTTTCCAAGCATGATGATACTATGATAATCATAAAATTGCTCTCTTAAAGTCCTAATTTTATTTATGGATATAATTCACCAACAAATGGGGTCATCTGTAATAGCATGAAATACCCATATTCTTTTATCATTTTTTAAATTCCCCTGTGTTAATATTTCCCATGATATAGACTCAATTATTTTTCAACCTGAACTAAGTTGAGAGTTCTTTAACCATTATTCTTTAGAATATAAGTCTAATTTCAACAGGAAATTAAGCATACTGTGTTAAATGGATGTTTGTATTACCTGCAGAGCAAAATGAGGACTTAGACTAGTATGTGACCATCCTGTAGAAAAATTAACATGCAGAAGTTAATTCAAAGAAAATACTAGTATGCTATTATGACTTCAGTCAAAAGTAAAAATATAAGGAATATTTGAGTTTAATTGAGACTATTGAATTGGCATGTGAAAGAAATCTCTGCATGAATTTGCTATCTTTGATTCAAATCTAGAATAATGTAAGGACGAGTGGCTTATAAACAGTGCCTAAAATCGAAATCCCATGTATTATATTTAAAATGATACCTGCTGTACATTATCCAAAATTATTGTATTTAGTTTTAAATAGCACTATTCTTAGTGACATTGAACATGAACAAGGGTCTTGGAAACTCTTTCTTTAAAAGGTCACTTTGTTATTGGGCTAATGAGCCAAGCTTTGGTCAATAGAAAAGATACCCCCAAAATGAGCTCAATCAATTAAGTCTATAGAAAATAAGTAGGGCATTTCACATTCATCTATATTTAGCCTACTCTGCCTTTTATTGCCAGACTTTATCGCTGAGTACCTTGGGGAAAACATACCTGCTACAACCTCTCTATAAAAGTAGGGGAAAATGTAAAATGTTTATATAATTGTTTCATAGTTAACCTTTTTTAAAGGTAGATATTTTTGTTCAACCATATAAGGAAAAAAACCTTAAAATTCAGGGGCATTAATAGTGAAAATGTCAATGTACTCTGGAAAATTAACTGGTTCCCTTTTCATATGGTCTCTTTACTTGCCACCTTCTTGATAGACTGTAAAGCTGCAACCTAAAATCCTTAGAACCTTTTCAACTTCTGGGTTCAAGTGTAACACATGAAGAAAAGAGAAAAATAAAGACAGCAACAGAAACTCATTCTGAATTTCTTTATATTATGTATTATAAACTTTTTTCAAAAACTTCTTAACTCCTGGGGGTTCTCAAAATATATAAATATATAAGCAAATCAGTATATAAGCAAATTAAATATATTGGGATTGCTGATGTAACAACATTTAGAAGATTGATTCTTGATCCTTGATTATGTTTCCCAGCTCCCTGGTTTGAGTGCAATTGCTTATCCTGCTAGTGGACTTGATACTCATAGGCAGTAATACCATAAAAGTACTGAATCTGAGATAAGGAGCCCATGTGCAATATATCCTGTCACTCTTGACTGCAGATGACAAAACAAAGCCCTAGTCAATGAACCAGGGGGTGATCCTGGCTTTATAGGGCATGAAACTTTTTACAATTTTGTATTTATTATATAAAAATACAAATTATAATAAATACAAGATTAGGAACAAATGGCCATGTTTATTTTGAATGACGAAAATATCAAAACAATTACACACTTTAAAAGCCGACTCATTTCTTGGGGTGCCTGGGTGGCTCAGTCAGTTAAGCACCTGATTTCAGCTCAGGTCATGATATCACAGTTTGTGATTCAAGCCCTGCATTGGGCTCTGTGTTGACAGCTCAGAGCCTGGAGCCTGCTTCAGATTCTGTCTCCCTCTCTCTCTACCCCTCCCCCAATGACTCTCTGTGTCTCTCTCTCAAAAATAAACATTAAAACAAATTTTAATGAAAAAAAAAGCCAACTGATTTCTCAATTTCAACAAAATATATTGTCATTAGAACCCATTGGGAAGCACCTCCCTGGATATCAAACAGTTCTAGGTGAGGGACCCAAAAGTTAAGGTTCACTGTTTTCCAGTCCCTAGAAGGGACTGTCCATTTCTTGAGAAGATAGTTATTACACTTACATTATATAGAAGATGCTAAAACTACATCTTAAAAAAATTTTTTTTGTAATGTTTATTTATTTTTAAGAAAGAGAGAGATACAGAATGCTAGCAGGAGAGGGGCAGAGAGAGAAGGAGACACAGACTCTGAAACAGGCTCCAGGCTGCAAGCTGTCAGTACACAATGCGATGCGGGGTTCAAACCCACAAACTGCAAGATCATGACCTGAGCCAAAGCCCAACGCTTAACTGACTGAGCCACACAGGTGCCCCTCTAGAACTACATCTTGATGGCACAATTTGGATCTACATCCTGTCAAAATTAAATAGTTCCCTCTGTAAATTTTGTTGTAGAAAAAACTAGGGAAGAGAACTAAAAGTTTAAGAAATAAGGTGAGGGTAACCTCTTAATGATTTAAGTACATTTAAACGCTAAATATCAAGAATTGTACTATTCTTCATTTTTCATGAAAGACTAAAATGCTTCACATTACTTCGTTTGGGAATGGTGATTTATTTTTTCCCTGGGTCTATTTTTTATTGCAAGGTTACACACAGCTCTCTTTTCTTAATGATGTTTCTGCATAATGTATAAATCAAACAGGTGCATTGAAGGAGGATTTATGGAGGATTTTTTTTTTCATTCTCTGATCTCAGGAGACGTCACAAAAGGAAGCAGCTAAGTCTTTGAAATGCGTTGGTTTGATGATTGTGCTTTTAGGACAAAGTGAGTAGAGTCTGTGTTTTCTTTATAGTTTTACCAGTTAATATTTTTTATAATGCTAAGTTAACATTTTTCTAAAGGTTTCAATTAAAAACATGATTCAACAAAATTGCAAGCAGGTAAATACACCAGCTTCAAAGGTTTTTAGATTGTTTCACTCATTCTGAAATGAGTTGTGAGTTCATGCTCTATAAACCATCTAAAATAAAGAACTGGGGCACCTGGGTGGCTTAGCAGATTGAGTGTCTGACTCTTGATATTGGCTCAAGTCATGATCTCACATTTGTGGGATTGAGCCCCATGTCAGGCTCTGTGCTGACAGCATGAAACCTGCTTGGGATTCTCTCTCTCCCTCTCTCTCTGGCTCTTTCTCTCTCTTTCTCAAAATGAATAAACTTTAAAAAATGAAATAAAAATTGTTCATAAAAGACATTAAAGAAAAATTATGTGTATCAAGACAGTTGAAATGAGAAAACTAAGCAGGAAACTATTTGAGAACAATTACAAACAAATACGTTTACCACTAAAGATGATACAGTATTACTTAGCTAAATAGGTTTTTAAGGAGCAGATTTTAGAGAGAGAAGTACTTCAAAAAAGATAAATATTATGTTCCAACTAAATCCAAAGCTTAAATTGTTTGTGTCTCATATTCTAAATGCTACTGCCAGGTTTGAGCTGTTTGTATTTTCTTACCCAACTCATTTTATACAACATCTTGAGTTACTGCTGATTATTTCTTTTTTTTCCATTTCCTCTTTCCTTGATGACATCTAGATCCAAATCATAAATTATTTAAAATCTTTTAAGAAAACCCTTTACTAATAATTTAATGAAAAGCTGAGTTCTATTGGTAATTCTCAATACTTATGGTAAAACTACTGCAGTTCAAACTACAAAGAAACCAGAAGGGCTTCAGTCATAGTTTACCCAGATTTAATTTTAATTAACAGTCTAGACTCCCAGAGTAGTTGAAACTATTACCAAACTATTTCACTTAATCAGCAGAAAGGATGGTAATTGTGGGGCTTCATAATATCTTCAGCCATGTTTCAGTTATGTAAATAATGCAATTGTACTAATAAATAATAGCCTAAAGTGAGAGAGTGCAAAGAAGAAGTTATGGCAAGTGAGAAAAGATGTATTTCTGATATCAATTGTAAAGTAGATAGTTAATCAAAGAATCAAAAAGTTTGAAAGCATTATAAGAGGCATTTTTTTATTTGCCCAGGTTTTTCCAAAAGGAAGTTTTCAAATTTCTCTTTTCAAGACTTTGAAACGACAGTTTTTTTGCCTTTCGTCCACATGAAGTGAGTTGTAGAGAAGCACAAGGGCTACCATAAGCCAGGGTCTCCTCAAGTAGTGAGGGGCATTGCACTATCCATTAGTTTTCAAGAGAATATTGTCAGCAAAGGAAAAGTAAAACATTCCTGACTCAAAGTAATTATAAAACTATATATTACAATTGAGTGTGTTTGTTCTAAGGCAATATTGAGTGTGTGCAGACATTGGAATGAAGTGAAATACATAAAGGGTTTCCTTACAAGTTCCTTTTTCAGTTGAAGTGATAGCCACATGCTTCAGTATGCAGAATGATAGTATATAAAGGGTAGCTTTTCATTTGATGTCCTGTGCCACATTTTATTTTTGCATCAGTGATTTCTTGTGAATTTTTCCTGAATCCCAATTACATTGCCCAATCACTAGAAATGAATCTACTCTTACAATTCCCTTACATGATGCCAATCTCATGAATAATGCTGAGCACTACATAAGAAATCAATAAATGTATATTGATTGACTAAATAAAAATTATTTCTGCAAAAGGAGAATTTAATTTTAATAAGTAATAAATAAATTAAATAAATAATACATATTAAACTAATAAACTAAGTTTCATGGAAATGCCATTTTATGCAAGAAGCATAGATTATAAAATGCTCAAAATATCTCTGAACAAAGTAATAAAGCATGATAAAATGGTAAAATAGCAAATTAACTGTGATTTGAATGAATTCAAGGCTACTGTTAATAACTGATGAGTTGTTCTCATGTGCCTTTTCAGGTAGTAGAAGACCTGACCCAAACATTATAAGTCATCTGAATGCAGAGGAGGATATAGGTAGTGTTATGTGGTGATTGAGACTATTTCTCAAGGCATACGTTAGACATATACTGACTACACCCATGGATTATATCATGGACAGTTGGGAAGTATCATGAAAGAGGATTATGACCCTCATACTGTAGGTGGTGGTTTGAATCAGATACCTAGATCATTATTATATAACTTTATTTCCTTGTCACTGTGTTTTGTTTTTTTTTTTTTAACACAGAGGTTATAGTTGTTGTTCTTTAATTCCCACACACCTTGTACACACAGTGAGAATGCATTTACAGTTCTGCACCATTAAGAATCTATCCAGGAATTAGACTGGCAATTTAGGTCACTGTCAAAGCAAGCAAGAATTACATGGAGATGTAATATATCAGTTTAGAGGCAGATCTGGGGACTGAGGGGAAGTTTTATAGATCATGGTTATGTTAGGCAATGCAAAAACTAGGAAAATATGCTTCTTAGCATGTGGTTAATTGTTGCCTTACTTTTATGCTTCTATCTTGAAGCCAATGGTTCCTCAAGAGTAATGTATACACTCTAGTGGAGTCTCAACATGACTTACTGTTGTACTAAGCAAATATTTTATACTTTCTAATTCTGTTCATTTTTATCTTAAAAATAAATATTAATGATATTAATATTTAATATATGGATTCCCCTCCCACTCATACTCAGTCTATATATCAAATTTTACAAATTTTCAAGCAAATGAGGTATATTGGCAGGATAAAGTCAAAATTCCACAATGCAGAAATTTTCATCATGAGGCCATCACTGCTTCAATGGCTTTCAACATATTATGATTTATAAGGGCTTATGTTTGCCAGTTTAAACTGGTTTAGGGATTATGCCTTCTAGCTTTAACTAACTTAGTTCCACCGAAAGTAACAGAAGCTATGAAAGTTACTTACAAATAAATGTCAGGTTAAAGATAGTATTAATAATAGCATAGCAAGAAGTAAAATGTTGGCAAAGGCTACACTACTACTGCAATTACAAGTCCTATTAACCACATTATGAGGTGAAAAAGATGATTTAATCTCTATTCTCTAAAGTTAACAAAGAATTACAGATAAGAGTATTTTATGTCTTAAGATATTAACTAAATATTATGGAACCAATATGATTCTCAGTCCACTTATAAAAGCTAAGCATCAAAACAGGAGCTGAAACTCTACATCCTTCTCAGTTATTATTTAAAATCATGTAGTACTTAATCCAAACTTAGTGATAAACATTAGAAGCCATCTTTCAGGGCACCCAGGTGGCTCAGTCAGTTAAGCATCCAACTCTTGATTTTGGCTCAGGTCATGATCTCATGGTTTTGTGAGCTTAAGCCCCATGTCGGGCTCTGTGCTGACCCTGCAGAGCTTGCTTGGGATTCTCTCTCTTTCTCTGCCCTTCCCTGGCTCATGCTCTCTCTGTCTCTCTCAAACTAAATAAATAAACTTAAAAAAATTATTTAAAAAATGTAAGGCATCTTTAATAGTTTCTTTCTTAATAATGCAAAACAAAAAGCTACATGTTATTGGTAAGTACTTCGTTTATTGCTCTAGATAAAAGTGGATGAAACAGTAAATAGAAAATGATATGGCACAAAGTAAAATAAATTTATCATTTAAAATAATATTAAAAACATTGCTGGAGATTGGTAAAAATATGTTTTGCTATAAAGTTATAGGAAATTATAGGTGTTTAGTTTTATGGTATTTTAATAATCAAATAAATAAAATGTAAGTTACATTTTATGAGCCACAAAAATATACGTGTATGAGAAACAGAAAGTAACCAACACAAACAGATGGATTTTAATCTAACCATATTAATCACATTAAATGTAAACAGTCTAAACTCACCAATCAAAACAAAGAGAATGCCAGACCAGATAAAAAAGCAAGTTCTGGAGGCTACGCACGTGTGGAAGGAGGGAGCATATGGGAAATCTCGGTACTTTCCACTCAAATTTGCTGTAAACTAAAACTGCTCTAAAAAATAGTCAAAAAAGAAAAATAATGGAAAGAAAAAGCAAGATCCAAACAGATACTGTATACAAGAAACCCAAACAAAGTATAAAGGCATAGATTTGTTAAAAGTAAAAGACTGAAAAAAAATATACCACACAAACATTAATCAAAAGAAAGTGGGAGTATCTATAATAATATCAAAGTAGACTTCCGGAAAAGGATTATTACCAGGGTTAAAGAAGGACACTATATAATAATAAAGAAGATGAAACATTTCAAAATGTGTATGCAGTTAACAATAGAGATTCAAGTGGTGCCTGGGTGGCTCAGTTGGTTAAGCATCCGACTTCAGGTCAGGTCATGATTTCATGGTTCGTGAGTTCAAGCCCCGTGTCAGGCTCTGTGCTGACAGCTCGGAACTTGGAGTCTGTTTCAGATTCTGTGTCGCCTTCTCTCTCTGCCCCTAGCCCACTCACACTCTCTCTCTCTCTCAAAAATAAATAAACATTAAAAAAAATAGAGATTAAAAATAAATAAAGCAAAACTGACAGAACTGAAAGGAGAAAGATAAATCCACAATTATGACTACAGACTTCAACACTGTTACCTCAAAAATGTTTACAACAGTTTTATTTATAATCACCCCAAACTGGTGACTATCAAGATGTTTTTCAACAGATGAATAAGCAAATCTACACAATGAAATGGGATCAGCAATAAAAATGAACTACTGAATCACACAACAACATTGCTCAATCTCAAATTAATTTTCTTAGTAAAAGAAGCTGGATCCAAAGGCTATGTACTCTACCTTTCTATTTATAAGACATTTGAAAAAGGCAAAATTTTAGGGGCAGAGAAAACATCAATAGTCGCCAGGGTTTGGGAGGGGAGGAGGAAAGATGCCACCATGGGGCAGTAGGAAGAATATTTTTGGGGTGATAGAAATGTTCTGTATCTTGATTGTGGTTTTGTATAAACTAATGTGTGCATTTATAAGGGTTCATAGAACTATATGCGGCATGGTATGAACTTTCCTGTATGTAAATAAAAAAATGAAGATAACAATATGAAATACAATGGATTAATAGAATTGAATCTGAGCTAAACAGAAACTTTAAAAATACTTTCCATCCATTTTACAGTTAAGGGATTTTGCCATTAATTATCTATTGAATTACCTATTGAACATTAATTACCTATTAAATATTTTCTTATATTAAACAATGCTACCATGAACACAACATTTAAATTTCTCTTCTGTATATGTGCTAGAAATTCTTGAGGATAAATGCATAGAACTATAATCTCTGGATTATGTAATACGTGTATAATATAGACAAGTACATTCACAAAAACACTAAGATGAAGACATACTTTATATTTGTCTTTCCAAATCCCCAGAATACATGTGATTCTCATAGTCAATATAGTGCTTTCACAAAATACATAGACATATTTTCTAACAAATATGGATATTTGCAAACTTCCAGTTTCATATTACTGCCGAGAGATGTCACAGAATCCACAAAGAAGTAATAGTTGATATTTATTGAAATATGAGATTAGAAGTAGATATATCTGCAACCAATTCAAGATGCTATACTTGGGCTACGCTTTATATTTAAAAATAATGCTAATAGTGGTTTCTCTATGTCTGTTCTTTATTAATCTTAAAAATTATAGCCAATTACTGTGATGTGGTAGGTAATTTTCCTCTGTTTTATATATTTTTTTCTGACTTATGTGATGATGAGCATTACATAGTATGATATGCATTACAACATATCAGAGGTGCCTTTAACAAGCTTTTATATAAACTTATTAATTTCAGACTATTCATGATGATACATATAGGTCTCGTCCATGGATTTCATCTGCTACATAATATTCAATTGATAATGCCCTACATTTTATTTATTCACTTATCTATGGGTGGATTTGGCACATGTTTCCAAATTTTACTATTTGTTTTAATGTTAATTCACCTATTTTGAGAGAGAGAGAAGGAAACAGCATGTGTGAGTGGGGGCAGAGAAAGGGAGAGAGAAAATCCCAAATGGGCTCCACTCTGTCAGTGCAGAAATTGATGGAGGGCTCCATCTCACAAACTGTGAGATCATGACCTGAACGGAAATTGCGTCAGACACTTAACACACTGAGCCACCCAGATGACCCACGCCCCAGATTTACTATTTTAAATAATGCCACTAGGAGCACACTTTTGTAGATGTATTTACAAGAACTTCTCAAGGCAATACACTTAGAATTTTAATTTCTGTATTATATCATAGATATATTTTTAAAATACTCAAGGGGCACCTGAGTCGGTTAAGCACCCGACTTTGTCTCAGGTCATGATCTCACGGTTCGTGGGTTCAAGCCCTGCATCAGGCTCTGTGCTTACAGCTGGGAGCCTGGAGCCTGCTTTAGATACTGTGTCTCCCTCTCTCTCTGCCCCTCCCATGCTCTCTCTGTCTCTAAAACAAAACAAATAAACGTTAAGAAAAAATTTTTAAATAAATAAATAAAGTACTCATAATTTCTGAATTACTCTCCAAAATGACTAAGCATGTTCATAAAATGTGCATGGGATTTTGGACCTTCTAAATGTTCATTAACATTGAAAAGTCATATTTTATTTTTGCCACTCCAATGGGTGTAAGATAATATAAAACTAACATAACTTGGAAATTAATTTGGAAACCTATTGGGTGACAAAGAACTGTTTCTGATATATCCTCTATTAATTTTTTATACAGTTTTATACATTTTGGTTAAATTTATTCCTAAATAACATGTAATTTTTGTATACAATCTGAATAGCACCTTACTGTTCTTTCATATATTTTAATCAACCATTGTTATGTACACATATTATAAATTGATCCTTTTTCTTCATTTTTATTGAGGTTTAACTTACAGGCAGTTCACAAATCTTACGTGGTACCCTGATAATTTTATATAAATGAATACATAAAAATTTGGACTTCAAGAAGATAAAGAGAACATAGAGCCTACCTTTTACCCTTCTCAGTATGTACCGTCACTGAAAATAATCATATATTATTTTACCTGCTACTAAACACAATAAAAATAGAATTGCATACAAAATACTCCTTAGATCCTGGCTTCTTTCAGTCTACATTGCATCAGTGAGATTGGTACATACTGTTATATGTAGTAGAATTTACCATTTGTCATTATGGGTTTGTGTTTTTTTTTCTATCTCTTTTCTTTTCTTCCAATGTAGTTAACATAAAGTGTTATATTAGTTTCAAATATACAATATAGTGATTCAACATATCCATATACTAGTGCTCATCATGGTAAGTGTACTGTTATTCTTTTACCTATTTCACCTAATCCCTCACCTACCTTCCCTCTGGTAACTATCTTTTATTTTAAACTATATATTTTTAAAGTCAAACTCATAGAATCAGAGACTAAAAAGTGGTTTCCAGGATTTGGGGAGTGGAGCAAATAGGGAGAATTTGGTAAAATGGTACAAACTCTGAGTTATCACATGAATAATGTCTAAGGACCTAATGTTAAACATGTTGACTATAGTTTATAT
This sequence comes from Panthera pardus, assembly GCF_024362965.1. Taxonomy (NCBI): domain Eukaryota; kingdom Metazoa; phylum Chordata; class Mammalia; order Carnivora; family Felidae; genus Panthera; species Panthera pardus. The sequence continues at coordinate 70,148,505 of NW_026526821.1, read as the reverse complement.
CACTCTGTTATGTAATTGAAATTTTTTACTGGAGTAGGACTTAAATGTTCATATTAATGATGATGATGATGATGATGATGATGATAAATCGATACATATGTGAGGTGATGGATATGCTCATTAAATTGTTGGGAAGAATGCTTTCACAATGTACACAGGTAGCAAATCACCATTATGTATACTTTAAATCTCTTGTGATTACATTTGTCAATTAATTGTACCCCAATAAAGAGGTAAAGATTAAAAAAATAAAGAAATTATACCAATTTATATTCTGACCAATCATGTGTAAAAATTGCTTCATATCTAAACTATTATGTTATTGTCTTTTTGTTTTCCCAATTGCATATTTGTAGGTCATTGACATTTGATGGTACTGCTATGATTCATATTTTTCCCTTTTAAAAAATGTGCTAAGTTTTGCCAGGGCCTGGACAGTGTATGACCCCTTCTTAATATAGCATTATTCTCAGGAGCAGGAAACATCACAAGCTTTCATAACATGCAAAAGACAGAAACCTAGAAAAAAAGACAAGACAAAAAAATTATCCCCAAAAGAAAGATAAAGAAAAAATCACAGCCAAGGACTTACTCAAAGAGATAAAAGCAATGTATCTGAACAAGAATTTAGAACAACAGTAATAAAAATAATACCTGGGATTGAAAGAAACATAGAGGACACCAGAGAAACCCTGGCTGCAGAAATAAAAGACATAAAAACTAGTCAGGCCAAAATAAAAGGAAGCTATAACTGAGATACAAAACCAACAGGATGTAATCACAATGAGGATGGAAGAAACAGAGGGTAAGATAGGTGATATAGAAGATAAAATTATGGAAAATAATTAAACTGAAAAGAAGACGGAAAAAAACTATTAGATCATTAATATAAAGTTAGGGAACTTAGCAACTCAATAAAGTGAAATAATATCCATATCATAGGAGTCCAGAAGAATAAGAGCAGGAGAAAGAGGAAGAAGGTTTATCTGAACAAATTATAGATGACAATTTTCCTAATCTGGGAAAGGAAACAGGCATTCAAGTCCAAGAGGCACAGAGAGCTCCCCTCAAAATCAACAAAAACAGGTCAATACCAAGACATATCATAGTGAATCTTGCAAAATACAAAAATAAAAGGAGAATTCTGAAGGCAGCTAGAGATAAAAGGTCCTTAAATTACAAGGGTAGACACATAAGGTTTGCAGCAGACATGTCTCCCTTTGGCAGGACAGAAGGGAATGGCATGATATATTCAATGCGCTAAATGCGAAAAAGATGCAGGCAAGAATATTTTATCCAGCAAGGTTGTCATTCAGAACAGGAGAGATAAAGTGTTTCCAAGACAAGCAAATACTAAAGGGGTTTGTGAACACTAAACCAGCTCTGAGAGAAATATTAAAGGGGACCCTTGGCAGGGAAAGAGAGACCTAAAACAACAAAGACTAGAAAGGAACAGAGATCTACAGAAACAGCAAGTTTGCAGGTAATACAATGGTACTAAATTCCTATCTATCAATAATTACTCTGAATGTAAATGGAGTAAATGCTCCAATCAAAAGACATAGAGTATCACAATGGAGATATATATATATATATATATATATATATATATATATATATATAAACAAATAAGACCCATCTATACACTGCTTACAAGAGACTAATTTAAGACCCAAAGACAAATCCAGATTGAAAGTGAGAGAATGGAAAACAATTTATCATGATAATGGTTATCAAAACACAGTTGGACTAGCCATACTTACATCAGAAAAACTAGATTTTAAATCAAAGACTGTAGTAAGTTAGAGATGAAGAAGGGCACTTTGTAATAATAAACGGGTCTATCCAACAAGAAGATCTACCAATTGTAAATATTTATGCCTCTAATTTGAAAGCAGCCAAATATACGAATCAATTGATAACAAACTAAAATAAACTTATTGATAATAATATAGTGATAGTAGGGGACTTTAACACCCCACTTACAGCAATAAAGAAACAATGGCTTTGAATGACACACTGGACCAGACAGACTTAACAGATATATTCAGAGCATTTCATCCTATAGCAGGAGAATACATATTATTCTCAAGTACACAGAACATTCTCCAGAATCAAGTACATACTGGGTGACAAATCAGGTCTCAACCAGTACAAAAAGACTGAGATCATACCACACATATTTTCAGGAAAAAACGCTATGAAACTTGAAGTGCAACCACAAGAAAAAATTTGAAAGACCACAGATACAAGGAGGTTAAAGAACGTTCTACCAAAGGGACACCTGGGTGGTTCAGTTGGTTAAGTGTCTGACTTTGGCTCAGGTCATAATCTCGCGGTTCATGAGTTCAAGCCTCACATCAGGCTCTGTGCTGACAGCTCAGAGCCTGGAGCCTGTTTTGGATTCTGTGTCTCCCTCTTTCTCTGCCCTTACCCTACTCATGTTCTGTCTGTCTCTCTCCCTTTCTCTCTCTCAAAAATAAATAAATATTTTAAAAAATTAATGTAAAAAAAAAGAACATTCTACCAAGGAATGGATGGATTAACCAGGAAATTAAAGAAGAAATTAAAAAAAAAATACATGGAAGCAAATGAAAATGAAAACACTACAGCCCTAAATCTTTGGGATGCAGCAAAGATGGTAGTAAGAGGAAAGAATATAGCAATACAGATGTTCCTCAAGAGGCAAGAAAAGTCTCAAATATATAACCTAACCTTACACCTAAAGGAGCTGGAAAAAAAAATCACAGCAAATAAAGCCTAAAACCAGCAGAAGGAAATAATAAAGATTAAAGCAGAAATAAATGATATACATATAAAAACAAAAACAAAAACAAAAAAAACAATAGAACAGATCAACAAAACTAGTTTCTGGTTCTTTGAAAGAATTAATAAAATTGATAAACCCATAGCTAGACTTATCAAAAAGAAAAAAAAGACACAAATAAATTAAATCATGAATGAAAGAGGAAAGATCACAAACATCACAGAACTACAAACAAATATAAGAGAATACTATATGCCAACAAATTGAGCAATATGGAAGAAATGGATAAATTCCTAGAAACATATAAACTACCAAAACTGAAACAGGAAGATATAGAAAATTTGAACAGACCCATAACCAGCAAAGAAATTTAATCAGTAATCAAAACTCTCCCAACAAACAGAAATCCAGGGCCAGATGGTTTTGCAGGGGAATTCTACCAAATATTTAAAGAAGAGTTAATACTTATTCTTCTGAAACTGTTCCAGAAAATAGAAATGGAAGGACAACTTCCAAAGTCATTCTATGAGGCCAGCGTTATCTTGATTCCAAAACCAAAGACCCCATTAAAAAGAATTACAGACCAATATCCCTGATGAACACTGATGCAAAAATTCTCACCAAGGTATGAGCAAATCAAATTCAAGAGTACATTAAAAGAATGAATCTCCATGATCAAGTGGGATTCATTCTTGGGCTGCAGGGCTGGTTCAATATTTACAAAACAATCAATGTGATGCATCACATTAATGAAAGGATAAGAACCATTTTAGCTTTTCAATAGTTACAGTAAAAGCATTTGACAAAATACAGCATCCTTTCCTCAAAAAATTGATAGAAGGAACATACCTCAACATCATAAAGGCTATTTATGAAACACTCACAGATCATATCCTCAATGAAGAAAAAGTGAGAGCTTTTCCCCTAAAGTCGGGAACATGGTAGGGATGCCCACTCTCACCACTGCTGTTCAACATAGTACTGGAAGTCCTAGTCTCAGCAGTTAGACAACAAAGAAAAATAAAAGACATCTAAATAGACAAGGAAGATGTCAAACAGTCACTTTTCACAAATGATGTGATACTGTATGTAGAAAACCCAAAAGACTCCATCAAAATTACTAGAACTGATATATATAGTCACAGGATATAAAATAAATATATAGAAATCTGTTGCATTTATATACACCAATAATGAAGCAGCATAAATAGAAACCAAGGAATTGATCCCATGTACAAGTGGACCAAAAACTTTAAGATACCCAGGAATAAAACTAGCCAAAGAGGTAAAAGATCTGTACTCTGAAACTATAGAGCACTAATGGAAAAAAAAATGAAGAAGACACAAGGAAGTGGAAAAACATTCCATGCTCACATATTAGAAGAAAAAATATTGTTAAAATGTCTATACTACCCAAAACAAGTTACACACTCAATTCAATCCCTACCCAAATAATATGAGCATTCTTCACAGATCTAGAATAAACAATTCTAAACTTTGTATGGAACCATAAAAGATGCTGAATAGCCAAAGTAATGCTGGAAAAGAAAAGCAAACTGGGAGGCATCACAATTCCAAACTTCACACTATATTACAAAGCTGTAATCATCAAAACAGTATGGTGCTGGCACAAAAACAGACACATAGATCAATGGAACAGAACAGAGAACCCAGAAATGGACACACAACTAATCCTCAACAAAGCAGGAAAGAATATTCAATGGAAAAAAAAGATGGTATCTTCAACAAATGGTGTTGGGAAAACTGAACAGCAACATTCAGAAGAATGAAACTGGATCACTGTCTTACACCAAAGACAAAAATAAATTCAAAATAGATGAAAGACCTAAATGTGAGACAGGATACTGTCAAAAACCTAGAGTAGAATACAGGCAGAAACTTCTTTGGCCTCAGCTGTAGCAACCTCTTACTAGATACATCTCCAGAGACGGGGAAACAAAATCACAAATGAACTATTAGGACTTCATCAACATAAAAAGTTTCTGCACAGAAAAGGAAACAATTAACAAAAATAAAAGGCAACCTATAGAATGAGAGGAAATATTTGCAAGTGACATACCAGATAAAGGGTTAGTATCCAAAATCTATAAAGACCTTATCAAACTCAACACCCAAAAACCAAATAATCCAGTTAAACAATGGACAGAAGACATGAATAGACATTTCTCCAAAGACATACAGATGGCTAACAGACACATGAAAAGATGATCAACATCACTCATCATCAGGGAAATAAAAATCAAAACCACAATGAGACTCCACCTTGCACTTGTCAGAATGGTTAAAATTAACAACTCAGGAAACAACAGATGTTGGCTAGCATATGGAGAAAGGGGAACCCTCTTACACTGTTGGTGGGAATGTAAACCTGTGAAGCCACTCTGGAAAACAGTATGGAGATTCCTCAAAAAGTTAAAAATAGAACTACCCTGGGGCACCCGGGTGGCTCAGTCAGTTGAGCCTCCGGCTCAGGTCATGATCTCTCTGTCAGTGGGTCTGTGGGCTCAAGCCTCATGTCCGTCTCTGTGCTGACAGATGAGAGCCTGGAGCGTGTTTCAGATTTTATGTCTCCCTCTCTCTCTGCCCCTACCCGACTCATGCTCTCTCTCTCTCTGTCAAAAATAAATAAACGTTAAAAAAATTTAAAAAAAAAAAATAGAACTACCCTATGACCCAACAATTGCACAACTAGGTATTTATCCAAAGGGTAAAAAATGCTAATTTGAAGGAGTACATGCACCCCAATGTTTATAGCAGCATTATCAACAATAGCCAAATTGCGGAAAGAGCCCAAATGTCCAACGACTGTTGAATGGATAAAGATGATGTAGGGGATATATACAATGGAATATTACTCGGCAATAAATAAGAATGAAATCTTGCCACTTGCAATGACATCAATGGACTTAGATTGTATTATGCTAAGTGAAATAAGTCAGTCACAAAAATACAAATACCATATGATTTCACAAATAAGTAGAATTTAAAAAACAAAACAGAGGAATATAGGGGAATGAAGGAAAAATAAATTAAGAAAAACGGAGGCAAATCATAAGAAACTGTTAACTATAGAGAACAAGTTGAGGGCTGCCGGAGAGTAGGTGGAGGGATGGACTAAATAGGTGATAGGCATTAGGAGGGCACTTGTGATGAGCACTGGGTGTTGTATTAAATGACAAATCACTAAATTCTACTTCTGAAACCAATACTACACTATTTGTTAATTAACTTTAATTTAACCAAAAACTTATAAGAAAAAAAATTGCTAAGTTTTTAGTAGTTTGGGGACAGTTTTTAATCATAAAGTGCTATTAAATTCTATCGAATGCTTTCCTGCTTCTATGTTTTTCCCTACTTTATTCTATAAATGTAGTGAATTACTTTGATAGATTTTTTTAATGTTATGTCATACTTGCCTTTGTGAAATATATCTCTCTTGGTTGTTACGTATTATCCTTTACGTAGCTTAAAGTGTTTTCTGCCTATATTCACAAAAGTATTTTACCTATAATTTTCTTTTTGTAATGTCCTTGTTAGCTGTTTAAATCAATGCTATAATGTGCTCATAAATATATTGGTAAGTATGACATCTTTCTATATATGTTCTTTAGAATAATTTGTATAAGATCAGTATTTTTGTTTAATAGGTATAGTTCTAATAATTTTTCTGTTTTTTCTTGTACATAATTTGATAAGTTATACTTTTCAAGGAACTTGTCTATTTTATATAAATTGGACAAAACTTGTTTTGGACATTAAATGAAATAACAATACAGAAAGATAAATACTGTATGATCTGACTTACATATGGAATCTAAAAAAAAAGGTGAACTCAAAAGTAGGAGTATAGAATGACTGGAGGTGAGGGAAATGGGCATATAATGGTCGAAGTGTACAAATTTACTCATAAGATGAACAAGTTTGGGGTATCTAATGTATATTATACAACATGATAACTATAGTTAATATTGTATTGTATATTTGAAATTTGCAGTAAGTCTTACGTATTCTCAGCACACACACAATTAAAGGTAACTATTTGAGGTGATTGATGTGTTAACTAACTTGATAGTGGTAATTATTTTACAATATATATGTATGTCAAGCCATCATGTTTGCACATTATAAATATGTACAATTTTATTTGCTTACCTCGGTATTTCTGGGAGAGAGAAATTTAAAAAATGTATCTCAGCTTTTAAACATGTGGGAATCTGTAGTGATGTGTTCTTTTTCATTTTTGGTATCAGTCAGTTGTGTTTTATCTTTTTTTTTTATTTGTCTTACAATGGGTTTACAAATTGTATTAATTTTATCAAAGAAATAATGTTTACCTATGATGATTTCTACAGAAAATGTATTTTCCCCTTTTTATTTAATTTAATTTTTTTAATGTTTATTTATTTTTGAGAGAGAGAGAGACAGAGCATGAGCGGAGGAGGGGCAGAGACAGAGGGAGACACAGAATCTAAAGCAGGCTCCAGGCTCTGAGCTGTCAGCACAGAGCCCGACGTGGGGTTCGAACTCACAACCGCAAGATCATGACCTGAGCCGAAGTCAGACACCCAACTGACTGAGCCACACAGGTGCCCCAATTTTCCCCTTTTTAAATTCCTCTTTTATGTTTATTATTTGCTTCTATTTTTTGTAGATTAATTTATAATCTCTTTTCTAGGTTTAAAGTTGAAATATTGTCATTGATTTTTCAGTCTTTTATACTGAAAGTTACTTATAGTTGTAAATTACTTTCTAAGCACATTAAACTGGCATGATACAATTTTGATATATTGTATTGTCTTATCATTCAGTGAAAATATATTCTAATTTTCTTTTTTTATTCTAATTTTCATTTTACTTCTTCATTGACTCAAAGTACTCAGAAGAGTGTTACATAATTTCTAAACAGTTGAGGGCTTACTAATTTTCATTTTCTGACTGAATTCTAAGATATTCCTGGTGTGGACAGAAAATGTATTCTGCATGGTTTCAATCTTTAATATTTGTTGAATTTTTTTAAAATATTATTTATTTTGAGAGAAAGAGAGAGTGTGAGTGGGGTAGGGGCAGAGAGAGAGAGAGAGAGAGAGAGAGAGAGAGAGAGAGAGAGAATCCCAAGCAGGCTCTGCACTGTCAGCACAGAAGGACACAGCACTCAATCTCATAAACTGCAAGATCATGACCTGGGATGAACTCAAGAGTCAGATGCTTAACCAACTGAGCCACCCAGGCGCCTCAAAATTTGTTGAATCTTTATGGCTGATTCGATGACCAGTTTTGGTAAATGTTCCATGTAGCATTAAAAATAATATGAATTCTGTAAGTATTGGGTTTAGTGTTATTTATATTTAAATTAGATTAGGTTTCTTAAATATATTTTTCAAATCATCAATATCCCTATTCTTTCATGTCTATGTGTTCTAGTAGAATCTGAGGAAGTTATTGTAAAACCTCCAACTATTTTCGTGAGTGTTATTCTACCTGTAGGTCTTTCAGTTTTTGTTAGTCATATAAATATTTTGGGTTGATATATTGTCTTAATATATTGATTGCTTTTCATTATAAACAATCCTTTCATTTCTGATAATGCTTGCATTAAAGACTACCAGATTTTTAAAATAAATACTAGTGTGATATATCATTTTATTTTCCTTTCTTTTCATTTTTTCTCCATCCTCATATTGAAAATGTGGCTCTTATTGGTAAGTATAGATTTTTTTTAAACATGTCATTAACTGTCTTTTACATGGATATTTGTTACATTTCCATTTAATGCTATTACAAATATTGTTGCTAGTCTATTCCCCAGCCTCTATCTAAATTGAAATACAATTAGATTTATCCACCAATTCCATGCACATGACTTATTTTATGCTTTAACAACACTAAATCCATCAACTTGCTATTTATTTTCTAGATGTTGCATTTGTTCTCTATTTACTTTATTTTATCCTTCCTTGTTTTGGTTTTGGTTAATCAGTTATTACTGTTATTTGTTTCTCCTTTCTGAGGCTGTTAGTCAAAATCTTTCTTTATACTTTTCATTAACTGAGAGATTATAACATTCATATTGAATTTATTATAGACTACCTTAAATTCATGGTGTTGCATTTACCTAGACAATGCCGTACTTCCCCACATATCTTTACCTGTTCACGTGGATTTGGTACTTTTATTGTTATATATTCCAATAGATGGCATATTTAAGAACCCATAAAATTTTAGATTTACCCTTATATTTGCCTTTTTTATATGTGTATGTATGTGTTTTCTTGCATGCCCATGGTTTTATATGTAGTTTTATTCTGCCTGAATACCCTCAAGATTTTTTGTTTTTTGTTTTAGCACAGGATTTTTGTCTTTGAATTCTTCAAGTTTTGTTTGCACTGGAAATCTCTCTGTTTACCTTTATTTTTAAAAGATGGTTTGATTATAACATTATGTGTTCACAATTACTTAGTTCAAGACTTTCAAGAAGTAATTCCATTGGCTTTGGTTTCCAAAATTTTTGTTGAAAAGATTTTAGTTTTATTATTGTTTCTTATAGATTTTGTGTATTCCTATCCCCGTCCATGGCTGATTTGAAAATTTTGGGGTTTCAATAATTTCTCAGCCAGTTTTCCTTTGACTATGCTATTCTCTTCTCCAGGCTCTATCTGAACTAAAATTAAATTAAATTAGGTTTGTCCACCATGTTCCATATGAATCACTTATTTTCTGCTTTATCTACTTCAATTGTATTATTTTTCATTTTCAGAATTTCCATTCCATTCTTTTTTTTATGTATCCATATATTTCAATTTCCTGGTAAAATGCTTCCTTATTTCTTCTATTTCTTCAAACAGATTGATCCAATATTTGGATCTCCTGTTTGTTTCTATCTTCTATTTTTTTCCTCTTGATTTTCTTTAGTCATTTGCTCTGTTATTTTTATCACAATTCACATCTCCATGTTTCTCACTTCCTTTTAAAATCATAGTTTCTTTGATAACCTCAAACATCAACTTCTGTGTCCCCAGGACAGAAAGGGTGAGAGAGGCCCTGCTCTCTACTTAGGCAATTAGGGAAAATGCCCTAATACATAAAATGGAAGATATAGAATATAAAGCAATTTTATCTTGCTTCAGAAATTAATGAAAATGTATCTCATATTTTACAATTAAATTTTTGTTTCTCATAGGTTTTGCCTAGATATCTTGTATTAGTTAGCTCTGTTATTAATTTGGTAAGCATTTACTGCATAATAGACCATTTGATTTAAATTTTTTCTGCTTCTATTGACATGATTATGTACTTTTTCTATTTAATTTCTTAACAAGGAGAATCACATATTGTTTTGTTTCTAATTCTGAACTATCCTACCATTCCTAAAGTTAATCCTACCTTTCACTATTATTATTTTGTTGTTTTTATATAGTTTGTCAATTTTAATAGTCTAATATGCTATTTAGGATTTTAGCATTTCATATTTAAAATTAAGACCACCCCACAATTTTGTTTCTATCCTTGTCTAATTTTTGTATCAAGATTTAGTCAGCAAAAAAAAAAAGGGGGGGGGGAGGATTTGCTATATTTTGTTTGTAAGGAAAGATAATTTTTCCAGGACTGTTTGTTAAAAATCAAGTGTATGTCCTCAAGGGCTTTTATGGAGAATATTTTTGATGATTTTATTTTCCTTAATGATTTTTTTCAATTTTCAATGTCTGTCAAATTTATGTACTTTTTTGGTATTGTTTATAACATGTAAGTTTTCAAAATTGCTAAGCATAATATTAACTTATACTTTAAAAACATCCTGCATTGTTTTCCCTCTTTTAATTACTTTAATGTATAAGTCTATAGTTTCTTTTTTTTTTTCTTTATCAGCCTTTCCCATCAATCTGGTTCTCAAATAATTTGTTTTGTATTGTTGGTGATTTCTATGTCTTTAAACTATTTTCTATACCCTTACTCAGTATTTTCTTTCTCATCTATATCTAGAGATATATCTAAAATGTATTGTGAGAAATATATTTTATAATCTCACTCATGACTTTGGATTTATCATTTTGGCTTACAGTTCTCTCAAGTCCTATTACACAAATCTTGATGCTATTTTACTATGTATTAGGTAATGATTATTACATATTTATATTACACTGTCTTATTATCATTAAATATATCAATATTTGCTTTATTGTTTTATTTTCTGATGGCAAATTTTATTTTTTCATTTTAATTTTAATATTTTTATTTAAATCCAAGTTAGTTAACATGTAGTGTAATATTGGTTTCAGGAGTAGAATTTAGTGATTCATCACTTACATATGATAGCCAGTACTCATTCCAACAATTGCCCTCCTTAATGTTCATCATCCATTTAACCCATTCCCCACGTAACATCCAGCAACCCTCAGTTTATGCTTTATTGTTTTAATTTTACATTCTCATGTTCTCATTTTAATAATGTTACATTAATTTTATTTTATTAGTTTTATACTCATTTCAACCTTTCTATCATTATACTTTTGGTATGTTCCTTGAAAGTAGCTAACATCATATTTTGAATAAGATCCTGTGTCTACTGGTGAGAGAATTTAATGAATTTAAATTTCTTGTCTTCTCTGACATGTTTAGAGTTTGTACCTTCTATTTAACATAATTTTCTTTCCTAACATAATATAGCATAATTAACTTTGTTACATTTCTTTTCTTAATAATGTTGGATTTATTAATTTATTAATTTACCCTCCATTACTTGGATGCTGAGCATTTTATTCCTACTTTTTAGTTAATATTTATTTATATGCACTTTATTACTCAAAAAATATCCTTTGTGTTTCTCTACATTTCCGGCCAGCTTTGTAGTTAGATTGCAGTCATTTGAGAGCAATAGCTGATGAACAGAGACAAATAATTAGTTTCCTCTAAGATGAAGCAATTAAAGGCCATTGCACTGTCCCTGCTGCAGTAACATTGTACAGCATATGTTCTATATCCATACCTAGATTCAAGAGGTAGGAGAGCTGCCTGACTCCCATTAGACTTTGCACACATTAGAAATAAATTCTCATTCTGAAGCCACTAATATTACTGGGTTTGTCTGTAGCATCATTTAACATAAGTTATTCTGACTAAAATAAATAACTTTATATATTCCCTGAAAAGTCTAAATGTAATCATTACCTGTCTTTTTCTTAATACTACAAAAAACCCTGGGCTTTTCTTTAAAACCCCCTCACATATTCCATATTTTTACAAATCCATGTTTTTATATTTCAATTTTACAATTTTATTTTCAGCTTACTATTATATTTCACATATGTATAATATCAATATATTAATTATATAGCAATTGATAATTAAATAATAAATATCATTTAATATTAATGATAATTAAATAATAAATGATACATTATTTAATGTCTGGTGAAAATTAAATAATAAACAATATATTAATAATATTATTATAATATAATTATGTATTAATCATTTTATTTTTTTAATTAAAAAATTAACATTTATACATTTTTGAGAGACAGAGACAGAGTGCAAGGTGGGGTGGGGCAGAAAGAGAGGGAGGCACAGAAGCTGAAGCAGGCTCCAGGCTCTGAGCTGTCAGCACAGAGCCTGACATGAGGCTCAAACTCACAAGCTATGAGATCATGACCTGAGCCAAAGTCAGATGCTTAACCGACTAAGCCACACAGGCGCCCCTAAATTTTCTTTAATTTTTAATGCCTAATACTTATTTAAAAATTCTTCCATATTTTTTATAATCTTCTTTGCTCACTATTACTGCCTTCATATCAATCCTACCTGTTGGCTCTATTTTCCCTGTTGCTAATTAAAACTTTTAGCAGTTCTTTCAGCATTATTTCGTGAAATTTAAACTCTTATTCCTCATGTATTTTAAAATATCTTGTTGCACTGGGTGAGTTAATTCATACAAAATGCTTATACAAGTTCTAAATAGGATTTTCGGTTTTTTTATCTTTTCTGCATCTCCAAACGCCCAGAGTTGTAGAAGTTTCTGTATAGGACAGTTTTGAGGTTTCCTTGGCCGGGGTCCCATAGAATTCACTGGATTCAGATCATTTTTTGACTTCAAAATGATTTCAATCATTTTATTGATTTCCTGCTCATTCTGCTCACTACTTTTGTATTACAGCTATTTGGCACGGCACCCATTCACAGCACTGGCTATGGATTGTGAATTCCAAAGGCTGAGTGTGTTCCACTCATGTACCAGGGCAACCTGATGATATTTGTGCTAAATTATCAAGCTCTGTGTATGTGTTTTTCATAGTTCTATGTTTTAGGCAAAGGTAACAGTTCTAAGTTTTAGGCCAGGTCCCCTATGAGCCTGAGGCCTAAAGCCTTTGCTCCTGTTAAAACACCAGCCTTTAAGACCGAGATCCTTTCCCTCCTGGACTAATCCTACTTCTTCATTGTTTATAGCACCTGACAGTTCCCCTCAAAAGGACTTGCACTCAACATTACATATTCCTTGTTTGCATTTTTTTTAAATCCAGCATTTTAATGTTTTTGAAATAGAAAGGGGGTTATTCATAAGAAATTAAATATCACTATAATGTTTCTAGCATCACTTCTCAAATTAAAAAAATAACATGAGTTGAACTCACTTGTTAATGAGTTCTTAATACTTCCAGCATTAGTAGCCTAAAATTCTATTGTTTCTACTATCTGAGACCTCTCTAGTGCCCTAAAAAAGGGAGACATTGTTTAATTATATCCAAGGAACATTTATTCTAGCCTCTTTCCAATTTTCTGTGTAGAAATAAAGGCATTAGCACTAGGATATTTCCAAATAAATTTTCATTTAAAGCTATGTTACCAACTCTAGGTGAGAATTTAAGATTTACTCTTAAAGAAGCAGATACACAAGAATGGGGACCTATTGCACACATGTTGCTTCACTGTTATTCCCAGGCTCCCTATAGCTTAGTCTGCTACAGTTTTTCATTTTTTTTCCAAGTTCCCAGAGAGCTGACAGCAGACTTATCAATGAGTCAAACAAGAAGCTTTAAGAGGCTCCGGTTCTTTTCAGCTGGGGATGAAATCTGGCAGTGACTGGTTTGGTCCTTTGTCAGTTTTATTTTTCTTGCTTACTGTATCTCTTTGAGGGCCCAGAAAGAAAAGATCAGGCCATCAAAGTTAGCTCTGAGCCAACAGGATGACCCTGCTTTCTTTCTTTCACTTAGTCTCAGCTAAAATTCTCCCTGAACGATCTGATTTAACAAGAGATCCTTTGGCTAAAAGATATTACTCCTGCTTCTATGCTTGTCCAGAATCTTTAGTTTCTCTACTCCTGGCTACAAAATGAATATAAAATATCCTTTTGTAGAGGATTCTGCCTTTTTGTATTTTCTTCCCAACTTAAACAAAATGATTACATTAAGATGGATGGGTAGACAGATGGACAGAGAGAGTGAGGGAGAAAGAGATGATCTGGGTTTTTTTGGAAGACACTTGTCACACATGTAACTATGCTTGTCATTGTAGATTGAATGTAAAGAAACTGAGTGTAACAATGATAGTTCATATTCTTCCAGTTTCAAAGCTTTAATAAAGGATTAAAGAATTCTGATTACCCAATTTCATATTCACTATTAGATTTTTCATTTTATAGACTCCAATTTCTTTATCAGATCCAGTGATAACATGAGCAACTCATTGAGCATTAGTATTCAGAGCTCATAAGGAGTGACCACGGGTTATTAACAAATTTTCTTTACTTTCTATCAACTCTATAAGCCTCACAGTTTTGCCCATCATTTTATTTCTTATGTGTCCTTTCAATCTTTCCCACACATCATTGTTTTGATTCCTATTTTCCTTTCTTTACCAGACAAAACTACAAGCAGATACTACAGAAAATAACCTCATGAAACAGGCTGCCAAAATCACTGTCAGAATTCCATATTACTGCAAAAGTTCAATAGCTTTGTTAGTTCCTCTGCTGGAGGCAGTCTGAAATAAGTAGACTTAAATTTTAGTTTGCAATGAACAGTGTGTCGTAGTGAAAAGTGAAAAGCCATTTTGTTTTAGGCAAAAGGAAGTTGCTCTGAAATGTTGAAAGACTCACTTACCAGACTCTCAATTTCTAGCAAACAGCATGCTGCAGGTCTACATGAAACACTTAGAATTCAATGTTTCGTCTTCAAACATATGTGCTGCAGTTAAAGCCTATTGCTACTCTCTAGTGTAGAATATTGGTTGGGGGAAAGTACCATTCCTTAGGCATAAGGAAGGAAATACAGTTGATAGGGAGGAAAAACAACTTTCAAAGGCAGAAAGTTTTAAGAAATAATAAATGTCAGAAGACACAATAATTGTGATTTTTATTTGGAATAAATCACTGTGGCATTTATCTGTTTCAATGTACATCTATAGCTTAATTCAACTATCATACTCTAGGATGTACAGATTTCAATGGGGTATAAATATGACAATAACCATGGTCCAAATACAGAGTTGTATGCTGCAGATACCCCGCTTAACCCCACTCATATGCAAGCTGTGTTTTTCCCCTGAGAATGTTTTCAGCTCCTTCTGACAGAGCTTATCACTTGCTTCACTGTGTTACTACAATTTTTACTTATGTCTACCAGAGTTTTCATCATGTTTTTAAATTTTTTAAAGTTGGATTGGTATAAAACTTAAAAAGTCTATATTCCTGCAACATTTAAAAACTGAAAAACGGCAGTCCTGGTCCAATTTTTTCCCTTCTTACATTTCCATTCCTTCAAGGCAACCACTTAAATTTTCAGTTGTATGTTCTGGAATATATCTTAATATTTTTAGATAATATGATTATGTAGGTATTTATTGAATTTAACTTTTATATATTATCATTGACTTCCTAAAATGGAAAATTACAATATAGTCATGATGTCCTCCAACACATTAGACACAAATGTTGCCCCTTTTTCTAATTTAGAAACCTGCCATAACTATATCATAATTCTTTGTAACATTAATCAATATTTATAACATTTTTCATGTAACATTTATCTAATATTGAACTGTACAGAGTATTTTGATTACATTTCACTTCTTGTATATCATTTTAACTTTTCTGTAGTTAATAATTACCTTTTAGCTTTCATTGTCTTAGCTATGTGCCTCCTGTAGAAAGTATAAACCTCCTCTCCATGTATTTAAATCTACAAAGTAATCTATCAGTTTCACTGTTTTCTTAAGAGATATTTCTTTCATGTCTTGGTCCTGATCTTATCTGGACCATTTGCTCTCTAGACTTGAGATGTAGTTGTATTCCCAAAACCCTTCTGGGGATTGCTTTATCATATTGTGGTATTGAGACACTCATCCGTTTTCTTCCTCCTCCCGTATCTCCTTCTTCTACTATAACATATCACCTAGGAATTCTTAAACAACATGGGGCACCTGGGTGGCACAGTCGGCTGTGTCCGACTTTGGTTCATGTCACGATGTCACAGTTCATGAGTTTGAGCCCTGCATCGGGCTCTCTGCTGCCAGCGTGGAGCCCACATCAGATCCTCTGCCTCCCTCTTTCTGTCCCTCCCCGGCTTGCACTCTGTCTCTCTCTCTCTAAAAAAAATAAATAAACATTAAAATAATGCATGGGATTTTTTCAGAATTTATGTCTTAATTTTTTCTCCTAACATTATATTTGAAAGACACTTGTAATGGGAATAGATTTCTAGGTGGAAAATATGGAGGTTCTATTCCATTTCATCCAGTTTCCAATATTTATTGCTAAGAAATTTTTGATAGTGCTCAAATTTCTGAACCTTTGCATGTGATTTTATTTTTTTGTGTGTGTAAGCTTTCAGAATTTGTCCTTTGTGTCCAACATTTTGGTATTTGATGGTGATATATGTACCTGATTTGGATATGATCCACAGTGTTGAATACTTGTAAGTTATTTCTATCTAGGAAATCAAATATTTTTTTTTCTTTTCCCCCCCTACTTTATTATTACAAAATGTCTCTTTTATCTTTGAAAATAATCATTGTCCTGAAATCCATTTCATCTGATTTAGATAGAACTATTCTAGTTTTTGTTATGATTATTGTCTGCCTAGTGTATCTTTCCCTATCACAGCCTTTAGTGTCTCCCAGTTTTTGTACTTAAAGCGGGTTTACACTTGTTGGGTTTATCTAGTTTGTCAATCTTTGCCTTTTATTTTGAGTATGTAATAACTTATATTTACTGTAATTGTTGATATATTTGCGTTTAAATATAATAGTTTATTATTTGTTTTCTATTTGTCCCCATTGATCTCTGCTTCCATCTTCTGGATTTATTATTTTTATATGCCATTACATCTCCTCTATTGGAGAACTGACCATAATTCTCTCTTTTATTAAGGTATTATCTAGTGGTATTTTATAGTCCACAGTATTCATCTTTAACTTACCATGACCTGTCTTCAAATACTATACCATTTCATACCTGTACAAATCTTTTAAACTTTGTACATTCTTAAATTATTTCTTTGTTCTTTGTTCTATTTATTTGTTCTTTATTCTTACTGTTCAGATGGTGCACCTCTTGGATCAACCTTCTAGGTTTCCTATGACTTTTTTCTCATGTTTCAAGTTGTGTCTGTATGTGTAAGTGTTCTAATTAGGGAGAGGTTTTCTCATCTTTATCCTTCAACATTCCCCTTTTATATTTTGCGTTATCTTACTTTTAATTTCAGAGAAATTTTAAAACCTGAATGTGTTTTTCTCACACAAATATGTTTACTTGTGTATGCATATATGCTCTTTAGCAGTATTTATTACAATGTCTTTGGTTAATTTAATTTGGTTGTCTTCTGTTTCCAGAATTGTCTGTTTGTTTTGAGTACTTTATTTCTCTATTCATTTTATTTTCTGTCCCTTCATGTTAAGAAACATGTTCAAATTGATAGGCTCAAGAAAATGGGGGAAAATCTCTATGTGTATCATTGGTATTGGTTACCTTGTTACCTTGTAGTGGGCTTTTTCTGTGGTCTAAGGTAGCTGGGTTATCATGACTTTTCCTTTGAGCAGAGTTAATTTCTGCAGCATTGTCAAAGCTGAATGGTGAAAATTTAATGCCACACTGTTTTCATTATGAACATCTAAATTAAGTATGCTTGGGGTCCCAAAGTACCATTCCCTATCCATCCCTTTGGGTGTTGAGATCCTTTACAAACTTGCAAACTCTTCTCTTGTTTACATGCTCTCAGACTAAGGTCGTTTCTTCATTACATTTCATACTTCCCATTTCTGGGCCTTGTAGAAGTTCCATGTTATCTTATTTATGTGCTGTCCCCATTGCTGGCATCAGTTTTCATTCTCTCTGATTGCTCAATCAGTTGCCATTCAGGTATATGATTTGCAAATTCCAAAATTGTTTTGCTGGAATCCCTTTTTTCATTATGTTTGTTCTTAAATACTTTCTCTTTCTATGGTTGTGACAAATTATGTTTTTCCCATTTAAGAAATCAGCTTCATGAAATCATTCTAATGTTTAATCAGTAATTCAATGAGTTTGTGTTAACTGGATACTAGGTATTTAGCATTCTGACCCAGGCCTCAAAGAACTTAAATTCCATCAAGATCAACATAATATTAAAAAAAAAAAAGACCAGTGCATTATATATTAATTGGACAAAGAATATAATTGCAACTCAGAAAAGAATGAAGTCAAAGTTGGCTAAACATTTTGAGAGAACAGAGAAGAAAATGTAGGTCTTGCACGGATTCTTAAGAAATGGAACACGTTTGATCTTTGTTGTACTGAAGACTAAATCAATAAAAATAATGAAGGACATTTATGCAATGTTTACTCATAGCCAGGACATATACTAAAACTTTGTACACATGATGTCATCTAATCCTCAAAACAAATACATGGGCTAGTTACAATTATTTTCTCCATTTTTATAGATGAAGAAACTGTGGCTTGGAGAAGTACTTGACTTGCCTAATATCTTACAGCTAATCAATAACTGAATCAGCAATCAAGCCCAACAGTCTAACTCAAAACCTATGCTCTCAAACAGGTTATACTGATATTTGTATAGATATATCTTACATTTAACAATGTATTTAAATTCGATATAGGCATTTTCACAGGTTGTTTTAGGAAGTCAAATATAGTTTTAATTGTGACAATGACAAGAAAATGTAGATGGTTTATAATATATTCAAATTACAGAAGACACTTACATTTCTCTTGTTAAAAATTAGTCTATTGCGACTGAACGAAAAGTCTCAGCTTTAGACTGAAGGTAAATAATGCAACAAACCAATGAGCTGACATGGGCTATATTAACTTAACGCCTGTTGGTAAGTGTAATTAACAAATCTTGAAATGAAAATGCCATAGAACATTACTGATATAATCCCTCCCAAAAATTCTCAGTAAGAACCCAAGAATTGTAAACAAAACAAAATCACATAATTAGAAATAAATCTGTAAGTAGGCTCTATTTCCAATAAGATCTTTCTCTAAATATAAATACATTAAGATTCTACTAAAATACAACTTGTTACATTACACCACTTTGAAATACAACAACTTAATACATTGGAAGCCTGTTCCAACAAAGTTAGTCAATCAGGAATAATGTGATGATGCCTGCTTCCATAATAATGACTGTTTCCACTAATTAGTAATAAATGGCTTCCATAGAGCTAAGAAGTAATCTTCAATTACTGACAAAGTAACTTCTGGGCACGTTTATTAGATACAACTCTCAATTGTTTTTGCATGCCCATTTACTGAATTTTAACATAAAATTTTTAAGTGGATAACAAACTTTGGGTGCTTAAAAGGGAAAATCCTGGTGCAACAGAAAGAAGATTTAAGTCTGTAACCCGAAGTGTAGGTCCCACTCTGCCACCAACCTTATATGTGTCTTGGGAAAATGACTTCTTGGACCTCAGTTTCCTTGGCCACTAAAGAAGAAGGTCAGACTAGATCTGTAAGGTATTTTGTGACCTAATATTCAACAGCTCCAAAATAGAGTTTCATATAACTCCAATTTAACAGCAACTTGCAAATTCATATGTCCTTTATGGTACGCTTCGGCTGTAATTCCTGTGATTTCTATTCTGTTCTTGAGTAATAATGTATTCATAATCAATTAATTAGATAAAAGTGTCAGAAGGCAAGTCCATTCAAGATTCAAATGGGGAAAAAAATAGTGTTCCACATACATTTCTGCTCCTGGGCCCCGTAAATAGAATTTCAAATAGTGATGTATATATCTTCTGCCATTTCAGGTGATTTCTAACTTTTTGCATTAAGTTTCATTAAGTTTAAGTTCTGGCATTTTGCATATGGGTTGTAAGTATCATTGTTGTTATCATTATTGGTGTTATTAATTATCTAGCTATAAATGTAATTCATTCAATTTGTCAAAAATAAATCAAATCCATTTGGTCTGGCACTTCTCCTAGCCAAATGACCAGCCAAATAAGTTTACTCTCTGTCAGAAAGAAGTCTGACCACATTACATTTTATATTTTACAGTGGCTTTTATTTCAAAATAATTATGCTAATACAAGCCCCATGAGATCTCACTTCTGAATTCAAATTCTTAGATAGATAGATAGATAGATAGATAGATAGATAATGGGCAGGAAGACAGCTAGATATGACACACAGGAAGCTCTGCAATGAGCTTGTCACTGATTCTTTGTTTTGCTTTTGTTCTGTTTCTTTTTGTTTCATTCTGTTTTTTAAGTTCACATTGCTTTGCAGTCAATATATCCTCCTTCAGGTAGGTAAATTTTCAGTAGATCTGGGCTTCAGAAGTGCAGAATTCTCAATCAGATCAATTTTAGACAGAAATACATCAGAAATATGAAAATCTTGTACACAATTCTCTTAAAACAATCTGTGCCATGTATTCTCTGAAAAGTTTTTGTATCCCTCAAGAATAAGCACACCTGGGGTTGAAGACATCTGTTATGGAGCATGATTCATTCTTCATCCTAACAAAATTACTTTGCCTGTTGACAAGGTCAGGAATTACAATAAAGTGAAGCTAAATAAAAGAGTTTATTCAAGAAGATTTTAATGCATCAACACAGTCCCTTTAGTCTATCAGGCCAGAAGAAGGAGACAGGGCATTTGTCTATGGTGATGCAATTCAGCTGAATTTGATTAACTACTTAAAGGGAACTGTCAACATCTCTGTAAAACTAATCTGAAATACTCCATTTCCTTAAATGTATTTAATTGGGTTGGGGCCTCAGGGCATATTTTTATCAGACTTCTAGTGCTTCATAGCAAATGCCCTGTCCTGATGTTTCAAAAATCTCTTTCCTATACTATTTGATCTGTCTTTTATGTCTCAAAGCAGCAGCTTAGAAGTCATGAGCACACATAAAACTAGCAGCCGCAATTACACCAACATTCCACTAATTTAATTCTATATTGATTTAAATTATTATGGAAAGATTTACATTCAGAGCCGTGTGTGTGTGTGTGTGTGTGTGTGTGTGTGTGTGTGTGTGTAGAAAGAGAGAGAGGGAGTGAAGGAAGGCAAAAATAAACAGAGTGAGACTTTCATTTTTTTTTTTAATAAAAGTAAAAGTAAGTCATCCTATTGGTTCACAGCTAGAGTTACTACAGTGACCTTTTTTTCTTTTTTTGAACCCTGATCTATTTACTCTGGCGTTTATTCTTTTGCTTCCCATTTCTCTGTTTTTCAGATTGAGGGATAAAGACAAATATTATCATACACCTATAAAATATCTGCAAACAGCATTTCAGAAGTATTAATACACACTTTAAGCAACAATAAAATATTTAAACAGAATATTTGATTAATTATACGGGAGATGTGCAGGATAGGTCTTTTTGGGTCTTGGAATCTATTATGTAATCACATTAATTACATTAAGAAATAAAAAGTGGATGTTCATCACAACAAAAATATAGTAATAATCAATGTAAGTAAAGACTTGTATGCCATGGAAACTTGAAAAGGTGAAAAAAATATTACAGAATATGAATTAAAAACGAAACCACTAATATATAATTTTTAAGTTTCTTCGATGAGATGGAGGCATAAGCAACCTACCTACACAGGTATGTAAAAAAGTGATGGAGAAGAAAAAAATGTGCAAACCACATGCAAATATGTAGTGTGTTATAGGACCTCAGCCTTAAAAGCACATTGATAACCATGGTGAAGATTTTGAATTTATATTTCCTTATAGTGATTCTCATTATAGCATTAGCATTTTTATTACAGATAAATGTTTTTGGCTTCTAGAATTTGGATCTTTTTTTTTTCTGAAATGCAATATATAATTAACTGATTAATTCAATGATCAATAATCAACTGATTAATAGAATGAGTTTTTATTCCCTTATATACTTACTATCCCCTGACTGATTTATAGTGGCAGGAAATCACACTCATCTTACTCAGGTAAAGGAATCTATGCTACCCATTCAGAAAAAGAACAAAAATGTTTGGAGGTTTAGGAAGCCATCTCTTTTCAGTTTGCTACTTCAGAGCCATCCAAATGTTAAGCTGCAACATTCATGTACCCTCAGTTATGCCCAGGCTAGGAGTCTATGGCCCAGGATATGACAGTTAACTTGCTGTTCTGATAATTTTCCTGGAGTATTCCTTTTTTCTACTTATTTCCTTTCCAGGAATTAAACATTCCTAAGAAGGAATAATGCACACTTAAAACATCCACAGAATTCACTTTATCTGTACAAAACTTCACTGCAAGTAGATGGTAGGCTTCATAGGTTGCACACCGGGTTACTTCCCTGCTCTATTACAAACTCCATCTTTGGAAGCAGTGATGTTCCTGGATGCATGGACAATGGGGAAGAGAGCTCACCAACCACCCTTTTCTCATTACAATAATATGTTTTAGCCCTGACTTTTGGGGAATCAGAACATTTTTCTAGGCCTTCTTGACTGATATCACGCCACATGGTGTGCTTCCTTGGGCAGGCTTCTCAATCTAACAGGCAATCTCACTTTATCACAATTTCCGTGGAAATACTCATTCCATCTCCACCCCTGCTTGTAAGAGTGTTTTTGTACCCTTCACAGTTATATTTGAGAAAAGACACAAGTCCATATTTTGGAGGGTGAAAGGGTGTTAAAAAGTAGATTTTTTTCCACTGTATGGACTTGGGGATATTAAATAGCTTTTCTCAGGGCTAAAAAGTGCAATTATTCATAAGATTAACTTCTCATTGTACATGCTATTGTGTAATGCAAACTAAATATTTCTTAACCTATAGTAGCTAATATCCTGACCAAGAGAATGCATTCAGATTAGATAGATAGATAGAAAGAGAGATAGATACATAGATACAGCGAAATATATTCAGTATTACTACTTGGTAAGTACAGTGGAGCTCTTTTTTTTCAAAATTTCTAAAATGTAATCTAATTACCAGACATTAGCACTACAGAAAACATTAAGAAGGTTTATTTCTGAGAGTTTCCTTGTGATTATACCAAAATAGCAATTCAGTGCATTTATTTATTGGAGCAAGTAATTAAAGTAACCAAAATATTTTGCAAATATCAATTGCTCTGTAAATGCTAACATTTTCATAGAAAAAACTGTAGCTGTTCTGGAAGAATGATGAATTAACATAAATTTGTATTTCTTTACTTTGTATTTTTTTTAAGTTTTTGTATTATGTTTCTTTATTTTTGAGAGGTGGAGAGAGACAGAGCATGAGTGGGGGAGGGGCAGAGAGAGAGGGAGACAGAATCTGAGGTAGGCTTCAGACTCTGAGAGGTCAACACAGAGCCCAGTGCGGGGCTTGAACTCACTAACCATGAGATCATGACCTGAGCCAAAGTTGGATGCTCAACTGACTGAGCCACCCAGGTGCCCCTGTAAGTATTTTTTTAAGATAAAATATAATAAAGTACAATGCTCTTGCCTAGAATCCTGAGAAGTGAATGTACATATACAATGATGATAGAGGGTAGCAATGAACAGGTGGCTGGGGTGAATGGATGAAAGATGATGTCAGATCTCAAGCCAAATGACAAATGCTAGTTGATTTTAACATTGCTATGACTTACCAAGGAAGATTTTATATAACAAATATTAAATGGCAATCCAGTGTTACCTGCCATGAATAAAATAAAATACAGATAATACAATGTAAATAAAATGTTTTCTGTAGTCTGCTAAAAGTTCTGAAACAAAAGTCTACTGCCCATGTATATACAAAATGAGAGAAATTAGAAAATTTTAGAGAGGTACTAAAGGCATACAGGCACCAAGGTTACATGTTCTCCTTGATTCAATCAATCTACTTTTCCATTAGAATTAATTAAAGCACTCCAGATAATGGTGAAGGAAGGAAGTAAGGTGATTGCTGTTTGCAGAAAACAAGCATAAAACCGGACAACATTGCCAAAAATAACCATTAACAGGCACTGGAAATCAACTAAAGTCAGGCAAAAAATTGAGAAGCATTTGTTCTTTAAAAACTGCTGAAATGTGAGGAAAATACAGGCCAAACTTACGGCCTTTCTACACTCCTCCCTGCTTGGTTACTGGAAACCATAGCACTATTGGCTTTGGGTTTGGGCAAACTAGCACTACAAGTGGCAGACCTCATTTGGGATGAAAGCAGGGGTTAAGTCCATGTCTTTGTCAACTACATCTGGCAGACTCAGTTTGAAAGACCTGTGGCAAACCCGTAATATGCTAGCCCAAGATGGTGGTCAAAGTTCTGAAACAGCAATAGACAAGGCAGGAATTTAATGGTGAAATCCTGGAAGTGTTAGATCCATAATAACCTGGCTGACAGATAAACTATATATGCAAGGAAGTGATCTGAAAGAACCAAGAAAAATCTAAAAACTTAGGCATATTGAGAATTAGCTGATAATTTAAATGAATTTCTCTACCACTGTATAGCTAGCTCAGCAGAAAGCAGAGCCTTATGGACTTGAGCTGTCTAAACACAAATTCTATACAAAACATTGCCTGACCACGAACACAGAAAAAATACTATAAGAAGGCAGGTGATAAAAACAATTTATGTGTACATGTATACACATAAATTTATGTGTAAGTACAGGCAAGTTACTAAAAGCAACAAAAGAAGACTGTCAGAAAAAAATACAACAGAATCAAGAATTACTATATTAACTACAATGTTCTATTTAAAAAAAAATTTTAATATTTATTTATTTTTGAGAGATAGACAGAGAGAGAGGGGCAGAGTGCGAGTGGGGGAGGGGCAGACAGAGAGGGAGACAGAGAATCCAAAGCAGGCTCCAGGCTCTGAGCTGTCAGCACAGAGCCCGATGTAGGGCTTGAAATCACAAACTGTGAGATCATGACGTGAGCAGAAGTCGGATGCTTAACCGACTGAGCCACCCAGGCGCCCCTACAATGTTCTATTTTAACCAAAATCTATTAAGCATGAAAATAAAAAGTATGATAACATAGAAGCAAAACAGCAAAAATGGTAGCCAGTAAAAACTAACTCTGAGCGAGCCCAGATATTTACCAAACAATAATTTAAAGGTGCTATAATAAATATGTTCAAGGTAACATAGGGACATATATTTAATTTTTTTTAACATTTATTCATTTTTGAGAGACAGAGAGAGGCAGAGTCTGCAGACAGAAAGTGAGACACAGAATCTGAAGTAGGCTCCAAGCTCTGGGCTGTCAGCACAGAGCCCAATGCAGGGCTCGAACTCACGGACCACAAGAAAATGACCTGAGCTGAAGTCAGATGCTTAAATGACTGAGCCACCCAGGAGTCCCAAAATTGGAACATATATTTAAAGAACTAAAGGG
The DNA here is from genome assembly GCF_024362965.1 of Panthera pardus. Lineage (NCBI taxonomy): Eukaryota > Metazoa > Chordata > Mammalia > Carnivora > Felidae > Panthera > Panthera pardus. Next base: position 70,122,926 of record NW_026526821.1, on the reverse strand, counting down.
AAGTGTGCTAACAATGGACCACAAATAAAATTATCAAGAGAATATGGATATTATAGAAAAGAAACAAAAGAAAAAGTTACAATGAGAAGTACAATAATTGGAATGAAAATATACACCAGATGGGCACTGGAACAGATAGGAGCTGGAAAATGAAAGATTAATAAAACAAGTAGACAGAAAATTACTAAAGATATGGAAGACTAGAACAAATCCATATAAACACCATTAAGAAGTAAAGTATTTTGGAATAAATGTAGTAAAAGTAGTGCAAGTACTATAAAAGAAAAAAAAAAACACTGCTGAAAGAAATCAAAGAAAGCTTAAATGAACAGAGAGACATATCACGTCTATAGGCTGGAACACTTACTGGTTTTTTTTTTTTTAAAGTTTATTTATTTTCAGAATGAGAGAGAGAAAGGGACAGAGAGAGGGGAGACAATCACAAGTAGGTGCTGCCCCATCAGTGCAGAGCCCAATGTAGGGCTCAAACCCACAAACTCTGAGATCATGACCTGAGCAGAAGTCAGATGCTTAACCTACTGACCCACCTATGAACCTGTGGAACACTTACTGTTAACAGCAGCTGATTAGAAAGTGATGTACAGGTTCAACTCAATCTCTATGAAACCCTAGAAGAATTTTGAGATGGACCAACTGACTCTAAGTTATATGGAAACAAAACAAAAGAATTGCTAGAACTGCTACTATGTATTTTTATATATGTTATTTCAAAATAACTTTAGATTTACTGAAGAGTTGCAAAGATTTTACAGAGTTCTCATATTCCCCCTTCTCCTAAAGTTAGCAACTTGCATAACAATGGTACTCTTACTAAATTTCAGAAATCAACATTGGAAAAAAAATAATTACTGAAAGTATATACTATACTTTATCCATATTTCTCCAGTTTTTCTACTGATATTCTTTTTGTCTTTAGCCTTAGAGCCTCCACTTTCCCACTGCTTTTTTTCCTCATCACCTTTAATAAGAATATGTCATACATTTTAAACCAGTGAGATTTATTTTTCACTGTCTGCTTTCTATCCTCAGTTTGTACCACATTGTCATTAGAAAATATCTTCATATACTGAGAGTCACTCTTTGTGGTGTAAAGTTTTGTAGATTTCACAAAGGCATATAGTAATATATCCACCACCACAGTACCATACAGAATATTTGCATCAACATAAAAATTCTATTTGTGCATAAAAATTCCTCCCTCTAATACCCCTTAGCAACTACAGATCTTTATTCTGTTCCAAAAATTTTGCCTTTTCCAGAATATTATATAAATGTAATCACAAATATGTATTTCTTGGGGTTTGACTTCTTTCCCTTTAATGAAATACATTTGAAGTTTATCCTGTTGTGGTAGTGAATTTATAGTTCATTCCACTATATGGATGTTTTATAATTTTTTTTACCCATTTATGTGTTAAAAGATACATGGCCTGTTTCCACAGAGTTTGTGAATAAAGGTGATTCAAATATCTAAATATAGGTTATTTTATGAACATAAGTTTTTACTGCACTTTGGTAACAATTAATAATATTATTGTAAAAATATCTTTAACCATGCAATAAACTTCCAAATTTGTTTCCTAGTTGCTGTACCATTTTCACAAGCAATGGAAATGCTCTCTTTGCTCTGCATCCTTGACAGCATTTAATTATGTCATATTATTTTTCTTAGCCATTTTAGTAGTTGTTCAGAGGTTTCTCAGTCTGATTTTAACATGCATGTCCTTAATGATTAATGATTTTGAGCATCTTTTCATATGCTCATTTGTCATATGTATATCTTCTTTGAGAAAGCATCTGTTCAGATCTTTTTGTTCATTTCCTAATTAAATTGGGTTGTTTTTGTTGTTGAATATTAGAGTAATTTTTATATTCTGGATAAAAGTTCATATCAGATATATAATGCATTAATGTCTTCCCCAGAATTTGGCTGACCTTTTCTTTACCTTAAAATTTCAGAGTAAGAAATTTTAGTTGTGATAAAGTCCAATTCATTAATTATATTTGTTCCTTTTTATCTATCATGCTTTTAATGTCAAATATAAGAACTCACTCTAAAACCCAAGGTCATGATATTTCTAATTTTTTCTAGAAATTTTGTTATTTTTCATTATATATTTAGGTCTACAATCTATTTTGAATCATTTTTTGTTTAAAGTGAGAAGTATGTGTCAAGGTTCTTTTTTTTTTTTTTTAATGTTGAAGTACAACAGTTCCAGCACCATTTATTTAACAGAATGTCATTTGTCAAGTGAATTTTGTTTATTCATTTATTTTTTTAATGTTTATTTGAGAGAGAGAGAGAGAGTGTGTATGTGCGTGTGTTGACGGAGGGGCAGAGAGAGATGGAGACACAGAGTCCAAAGCAGGCTCTAGGCTCTGAGCTGTCAGCACAGAGCCTGATGTGGGGTTCAAACTCATGAACTGAGAAATCATGACCTGAGCTGAAGTCAGATGGTTAACTGACTGAGCCACTTAGGTGCCCCATGTCAACTGAATTTTGACTGTAACTTTGAAAAAAAAAATAGTTGACTGTATTTGTGGGGATCTATTATTGGGTTCTCTATTCTATTCCAAAGATCAATTTGTCTTTCATTGGCCAATTCAATACTATCTTGATTAGCGTAGCTTTAGGGTAAAGCTTGAAATAAGTTAGCATAAGTCTTCCAAGTTGGTTTACTTTTGGAGAAATACATACATATATACCTACATACAAACATACATTCAATAGAATATGAGTATATTTTCAAATATTAAATTGCTTCAGCTTTAATATACCTATTACAGTATATTCCCAATTCCTCACTCCATTCTTTTAATTGTTATAAATGTTACATATACATAATCACATAATAACATGATGTATTTTTTTGCTTAAAATACTTAGTAAGCTTTTAGGGCAAATAAAAATTGAAAAAAAAAACTTTATCTGCACTGATTCTATTTTCAACACTATTCTTTGTATACATCCAAGTTTCTTACCTACATCACATTCCTCTGCCCAAAGATCCTTCTTTAGAATATCTCGTCGATTAGTTCTATTGGCAATGAATTCTGATTTTTGTTTTACTGAGAAAGTCTTCATTTCTTTCACTTTTTTTTGATGCGTATTTTCACTGCATATGTAATTTTGGGTTGAGTTTTTTTCTTCCTTTTTGAAACCAGCACTGAGAAAATACCAATCCATTGTTGTCTTAAATGCTGGTTTCTGATAAGACAGCTATAAATCTTATCTTAGGGGTTTTGTAGGTAATGTCTTTCATTCTATGGTCTTCAATTTTTCTGTTTTCATTTTCAGCACTTTTAATATATGTGAACAAATGAGGTTCTTCTGTGTTGATTTGCTTTGCATTGCTTCGTTTTATTACTTATCATGCTTGGTGTTCAGTAAACTTCTTGTCTGTGGTTTGGTTTCTTTTTAGTTTTGGAAATTTCTTAGCCATTACTTCTTCACACATTTCTTCTTTCCCCTTTTTTTTTCTCCTTCTGAGATTACAATTCTGTGTCTATTATATCATTTGATATTATTCCACAATGTTGGAAGTTCTGCTGTATGATTTTCTTTTTGTTTCAGTTTGGATATTTTCTACTGACCTATCTTGGAATTCACTGCTTCATTCCTTGGTGGTCTTGAGTCTACTGATAAGCCCATCAAAGGCATTCATCCTCTCTCATAGTTTAATTTGTCCCTCCCCACCCCCCCCCCCCAGCATTTCTATTTGATTCTTTCTTCCTGTTTCCTTTTCAATGTTGAAATTACCTATCCAATCATGCATGTTTTCTACATTTTGTCTTAGATCCATTAACATACTAATATAGTTATTTTAAATAACTATCTAATAACTATCTAAATAACTAATATCTGTAAAATACTTCAATCTAGTTTTGACGATATCTTTGTCTCTTCAGATTATGTTTTTCTTGCCTTTTTGTAATGCTTTATAATTTTTTTCTTTGAAAACTAGGGATGAGAGTGGGCATTAAGATCTGTCTATATCTATCTATGAAATTATCTATACAAAATGTCTATTTATAAAATACATTTGTACTTACACATGTACATGCCTTTCTTTCCAAGGGGCACAAATATGAGGTTGTGTATTAATGAAGTTAGGAGATGGGGATTAACCTCCCAGTAACTGTGTATACTTCAGTATACCACAGGATACATATGTCTCTATCAATTTATGATGTGGGTTATTCTGCCCAAGGGGTTTCCTCAATATCTTCTCATTTGAGAGAGTCAGTCTCTTGCAGTTCTCCCAACTATATAACACTGGTATTTAGATGTTTATCTTGACAGCCTGGAGGTGAGTGGAGTAGGAAGATGATATCCCATGACGTTCAAATTCATCCTAAGTTTCAGGCAGGTTCTGTTTCCCTTGTCTCATGACTTTGGTCTTCACAAGAGCTCCTTCCCCTCCTTTAGCTGCAATGATAAACCTAGTGTGCAAATCTGCCCCTATCAAGGGGTAGTTGTTAATTCATCTCTCCTCCTGCCCCTTTCCTCAGCTCAACAGATTTCCAACAGTGTCGGTATAGTCACAATTTTTGTTCTTCTTCCCTCTGCAAACTAAGGCTTTTTCTCCATGATAGAGATACCAGGGATGAATATAGCATCTTTCTATGAAGATATATAAGTGGCTATTGTTTGTCTTCCCCTGTCAGTACCACAAAAAAGTTTTCTAAGGATTCTATCCAATTTCTCCTGTGAGTGGCTCCAGGGAATCCCTGAAGAAAAATTAAAAGGGTGGAGACCTGTGGACTTCACACTCTTGCACTCTCCCACATTTACTTTTGCTTTTAATTTATTTTGAGAGAGAGAGAATACATGCACAAGCGGGGGAGAGGCAGAGAGAGAGGGAGAGAAAGAATCCCAAGCAAGCTCCACACTGTCAGTGCAGAGCCCAGTGAGGGGCTCAAACTCACAGACCATGAGATCATGACCTGAGCTGAAGTCAAGAGTCAGAAGCTCAACTGACTGAGCCAGCCATCCAGGCACCCCATCTCCCACATTCACTCTTTGAATATCATTGCAATTTATTAGCTTTTGTTCTTATTGGCTTATAGGCTTATATGGTATCCTGTGGTATTTGTCCTGGGTAAGCAAATGCTTAGATTCTGTTTCTCTCTGCAGGTATCTATTCACTCACTCCCGTATTTTAGGTTACTTGATCATCCTGTGACCTCTTTTCACTGATGGGTTCAAGAAAAGCTATTAATTGCATTTATTTGCAGTTTATACAGCCTGGTTGTAAAAACTGGAGTGATACCTTCCAATTCTCTACATCTCTGAACTAAAACTGCATGGTTTCTAATATTTTGTCAACAACAAAATTAGTTTGAGACTGGTATTATATTGTCTCTATATTAATTTTTTTTTATTTCCACAAATACAACTAGTTATGTAAATAAAAAACACTAAAGGATTGATTCATACTTTACTAAAATTGTCTACTATGCTAAAAATACTCCCCCAAAACACTTATTTTCAATAATATATCTTTATATTTTTTTTAGTGTTTATTTATTTATTTTGAGAAAGAGAGAGAGAGAGCAAGCCCAAGCCGGGGAGGGGCAGAGAGTAAGAGATAATCCCAAGCAAGTTCTGTCTGGGCTGTCAGTGTGGAGCCTGACACAGGACTCAGACATACAAACCATGAGATCATGACCTGGGCCAAAATCAAAAGTTGGACGCTTAACCGACTGAGTCATCCAGATGCCCCTAATAATATATTTTTAAATTAAATAATCAAATAAATTGATTTTACCAAAACTTGGGCCTTTCACTTTATAATACAGCTAAGATTTTCTAACTGGCTCATTAACATTGTTCCTCTGCATGGGAAATTAAGTCAGGTTGGCTGTTGGGACATGAAGAGAAGACTGAAAAAGGCATGACAATGGAGAACAGAACATGAGTATGAAAAAATAGATACCAAAAAGAGTTAACTGAAGTTATCAAAATAGTGATGTTTGATCTTAAAATGACCTTTTCAATTTGGATTTTGCTTTAAAATATCCCCAACACTGACCTAAAACTCTCATTTTTATCCATAGTAAAGATATATATCTACTGTCCCCAAAGTGACAAAGATCTAGTAAGAACTACTGCTGACTTTTTTCCTCAACTATCCCTGGAAAATATTTTTTTCCTCATAGGAGTAAAATAAAAGTAATATCAATAAGAATAAAATTTGCATTCTTTCTAACATTTAACTTTCTCTCAACAAAATCTGTTCATTTCTGTAAGGGACATATAGATTACTGTAGAGGAATTCTGAGTAATCTGTTTAAAAAATTAGCATATGCAAAGTAAGCAAGGGATGCATGAATAGTCATAATTATATGTGAAATACTGAAATTTTTAGTGTAACTAGCGGTTGAATGCTTGTGTGTAGCTGAAGATAAAGCTGAGAATGTGAATCAAGCCAGACAAATAAGGGCTTGTAAGCCATGCTGAATAATTTGGCTCTTTTGTAATAGGCAAAGGGAGCTAGCAAATAGTTTCAATTGTTATTATAAAACTTTTAGAAAGGGAATACTAGCGGTGACATAGATAAAGACTTGAACTAAGGGGCAGACCCACAATTAGAGGGCTGTTGCAGTGCTGTTGGCAAGAGAGGATAAGTGCAAGAAGAAGGAATCATCAGTGTGTGTAAGCAGAACCAGATTCAGAAGATAATTTTTAGATGTGACTAATAAGATGTGGTTCCTGATTAAACACAGAGTAGCTACTATTTAGCAGCTTTCAGTTACCATCATTTTATTGTTTTCAGAGACATTCCTTTGACTTGATATTACAAATCCCATTTGTTTTGTTATTGTTGCTATCATTTAGGCTACACCATTTCTTTTCAAGAGCTATTGCAATTCACAGATTAATCCTTTCCCATAACATTCTATGCTTGTCTATGTAGATGCAAACCATTTCCTTATCTTCCTGCAGATATTTAATGTGGCAATCTATGAGATTTCTTCTGCACCTAAGGGAGTGGCTTCTCCTTTGGGGATTCTTTTTCACTCTTTGTTTGACTATGTTACTCTTTCTTATTCAAATTGGATCATTTACTCAAATGTGTGCTGATTCTCAGTTATATTTTTATTTTTAAGAATTAAATATTCTTGGTTCACGGCAGTTTGAATG